>NC_088399.1:14591040-14948540 GCF_034236695.1 Oncorhynchus nerka | reverse complement strand
GGCACTCTAATAGAGCATGCTAATCTGGGTCAGCGCATATGTAAATGAGCAGCTGGGAATATTCCACGGCGCCAAGCATCAGAGTGTGTGTCACCCAGGGTTTGTGTCGCTCAGTATTAGCATCGACACACACAGACACACCCCAGCCCTCCCCTCGAAACAATTATGGCAATTACAAATGGCATCAATAACGGCTGGCTGTCTGTCAAAAAGGGGAGCCGTTGGGAGGCTTGTGCCACCGAGACAGACCGGTGGTACAGAAAGGACCACAGATGCTTTGATTTACCAACTGAACCACCCAGCTATGCTGGTCCCATGTTGCTCAGTTGGTAAGAGTGTGACACTAGCAATACCGAGGTTGTGGGTTCAATTCCCGTTTGGATCACATACTCAAAATGTATGCACTCACTTTCTTGGATAAAAGTGTCTTCTAAGTGGCATAAAGGGAGATACTTTCCTCTCAGCATTGTATCTTGCCATAGAAACCTTCTTGCCCTAGAAACCATCTTGCCCTAGAAACCATCTTGCCCTAGAATCCATCTTGCCCTAAAAAACATCTTGCCCTAGAAACCATATTGCCCTAGAATCCATATTGCCCTAAAAACCATCTTGCCCTAGAATCCATCTTGCCCTAAAAACCATCTTGCCCTAGAATCCATCTTGCCCTAAAAAACATCTTGCCCTAGAAACCATATTGCCCTAGAATCCATCTTGCCCTAGAATCCATCTTGCCCTAGAAACCTTCTTGCCCAAGAATCCATCTTGCCCTAGAATACATCTTGCCCAAGAAACCTTCTTGCCCTAGAATCCATCTTGCCCTAGAATTAATATTGCCCTAGATACCATCTTGCCCTAGAAACCTGGGTGTGACATTGGCCACTATGGAACTGTATACAGAAGGCACATTGTTGTGTGAACTGATTTGAATTGGAACCTGAAATGTGACATGGTCAGGAACATTTGGTTGGCTGGGTACATGTACTGTGTGAACGACTGATGCTCTGTGTAAATGGAAGACAAACTGAACTATATTTTCAGCCTTGTCTATTGTCAGCATGTTAGCCAGTGTCAACACTGTGATACAGTATGAGTGAGAATCTTTTACAGAGTGACTGAGTGACTTGCGGACCCTTAGCTGTGCCATATAAACTCAGTAAAAAAATAAATGTCCCTTTTTCAGGACCCTGTCTTCCAAATATTTTCACAGATCTTCATTGTAAAGGGTTTAACCTCTTCAGTCGACCCTCTACTTTTTTGAACATTCTGTTAAAAATCGCGCAACATTTCAGCGCCCTGCTACTCATGCCAGGAATATAGTATATGCATTTGCTTAGTCTGTGTGGATAGAAAACACTCAGACGTTTAAAAAACTGGTTAAATCACTGCTGTGGCTTTACCAGAACAGCATTTACATCGAAAAGCACAGGAAAAACTGATCACTGAAAATGGGAAAATATATCCATGCGCTACTTGATCCCATTGATAAAGGTGAACCACAATTAATTGACTGAGGTTGCAGTACCTACAGCTTCCACACGGTGTCTAGAGTCTTGTCATTTCCTTCGAGTTTTTTCTTGGTCAAACACATGCAGGACACCGTATCTAATCTGGTCTAGGACCGGATATTTTCGATTGAGTTTCTAGCCGGACATTTTTCCAGACGGACAGCTAATGATCTTTACATCGCTCCTGATGAATTTTATCGCTTATTAACGTTTACTAATACCTAAAGTTGCATTACAAACGTATTTCAAGTGTTTTGTGAAAGTTTATCGTCGACTTTTTGAATTTTAAAAATGACGTTACGTTTTGAAACGATGTTTTTTCGTTTATCACACAGTCTACATATAACGATATCTAGGCTTTATATGGACCGATTTAATCGAAATAAAGACCCAAATAGTGTTTATGGGACATCTAGGAGTGCCAACAAAGAAGATGGTGAAAGGTAATGAATGTTTTCTATTTTATTGTGCGGTTTGTGTAACGCCGAAATGCTAATTATTTTGTTTACGTTCCCTGTGGGTCTTTTGGGGTGTTGCATGCTATCAGATAATAGCTTCTCATGCTTTCGCCGAAAAGCATTTTAAAAATCTGACTTGTTGCCTGGATTCACAACGAGTGTAGCTTTAATTCGATACCCTGCATGTGTATTTTAATGAACTTTTGAGTTTTAACTAATACTATTAGCATTTAGCGTAGCGCATTTGCATTTCCAGAGCTCTAGTTGGGACGCAAGCGTCCCGAGTAGAAGCAACAGGTTAAACGCTGTTCCCCATGCTCGTTCAATGAACCATAAACAAGTAATGAACATGCACCTGTGGAACGGTCGTTAAGACACTTACAGATGGTAGGCAATTAAGGTCACAGTTATGAAAACTTAGGACACTAAAGAGGCCTTTCTACTGACTCTGAAAAACACCAAAAGAAAGATGCCCAGAGTCCCTGCTCATCTGCATGGAGGCATGCTGCAAGGACGCATGAGGACTGCAGATGTGGCCAGGGCAATAAATTACAATGTCCGTACCGTGAGACGCCTAAGACAGCGCTACAGGGCGGAAAGCTGATTGTCCTCTCAGTGGCAGACTACGTGTAACAATACCTACAGTATCGGTAAATTCGAACATCACACCTGCGGGACAGGTACAGGATGGGAACAACAACTGCCCGAGTTACACCCAAACGCACAATCCCTCCATCAGTGCTCAGACTGTCCGTAATAGGCTGAGAGAGGCTGAACTGAGGGCTTGTAGGCCTGTTGTAAGGCAGGTCCTCACCAGACATCACTGGTAACAATGTCACCTATGGGCACAAACCCACCGTCGCTGGACCAGACAGGACTGGCAAAAATTGCTCTTCCCTGACAAGTCGCGGTTTTGTCTCACCAGGGGTGGTGGTCAGATTTGTGTTTATCGTTGAAGGAATGAGCGTTACACAGAGGCCTTTACTCTGGAGCGGGATCGATTTGGAGGTGGAGGGTCCGTCATGGTCTGGGGTGGTGTGTCACAGCATCATCGGACTGAGCTTATTGTCATTGCAGGCAATCTCAACGCTGTGCTTTACAGGGAAGACATCCTCCTCCCTCATGTGGTACCCTTCCCGCAGGCTCATCCTGACATGCCCCTCCAGCATGACAATGCCACTAGCCATACTGCTAGTTCTGTGTGTAATTTCCTGCAAGACAGGAATGTCAGTGTTCTGCCATGGCCAGCGAAGAGCCCGGATCTCAATCCCATTGAGCACTTCTGGGACCTGTTGGATTGGAGGGTGGGGGCTGGGGCCATTCCCCCAGAAATGTCTGGGTACTTGCAGGTGCCTTGGTGGAAGAGTGGGGTAACATCTCACAGCAAGAACTGGCAAATCTGGTGCAGTCCCTGAGGAGGAGATGCACTGCAGTACTTAATGTAGCTGGTGGCCACACCAGATACTGACTGTTACTTTTGATTTTGACCCCCCTTTTGTTCAGGGACACATTATTCCATTTCTGTTAGTCACATGTCTGTGGAACTTGTTCAGTTTATGTCACAGTTGTTCAATCTTGTTATGTTCATACAAATATTTACAGATGTTAAGTTTGCTGAAAATAAACGCAGTTGACAGTGAGTGGACACTTCTTTTTTTGCTGAGTTTGGTTCCTAGAACTGACAGACATGTTTAGTACACAGAATCGTTAGCTACTCTTCTACATTTTTCAGATGGGTTTTAGTTACTGTTGTGTCGCTCAAGGATGCTACAGACATACCAGTGCATGTATGTCCAACCTTGGAGAAAACTGTAGCCATTGTCAAATGTTAATGCCACTGTTTATATGAATAACTCACCTGAGTGATATTAAGGCACATTCATTCAAATCCCAGAGAACTGTCACTCATGCACATCAATAGATGTGCCAATCCTATCCAAGCCAACATGGGCATATGAACCTTCTCTCTCAACAGGTTACTACAGTATTTCTCCCTAACTAAAACTGTCCATTCTTCTTCCCCTCACTGAGAAACCTGCAGAGCCACCAGTACTGCTGCACGCTGGCCAACTTCCGCATTGAGAAGAAGATTGGCCGGGGCCAGTTCAGCGAGGTCTACAAAGCCACCTACCTTCTGGAGGGCCAGCATGTGGCTCTGAAGAAAGTCCAGGTACTATATTGAGTCCTATCCTTTTTGGCATTTACTCTATAGGTACATCTCAGTAGTCTAAAGTGGCTTCCTCTCCCCGTCTCTCCTCATTCGTGTGCACTGCTCTGTGAAACATAGAAAAGGGGAAGACGATATGGTGAATACCTGGCTCTACCAAACCAGCTATTTGTTTCACTGACATCGTCCTTTCACATCAGTGCTAATCAAGGATTATTGAGATACAGCCAAGGGTTGGCAAAGGCAGTTTGGTTCACGTCTGGGCCAGGAAGGCCACAGTGTGCGCAGTGTTTTTCCCCAGTCTAATGCTTGAAACTACTGAACCATGTTGGTTAGTGTTTGGGTCAGAGGCCTAGACACACTTCTGCTCTACAGGTCTAGACGTGAAGATCACTGGCGTTACGCTGGGCACTGGGGTTATGTGTTAGAGCTGGCTGAGGATTCTATGGAATACCTCTGACAATGCAGTCGGATAACGGTACAAACTTCGTTGTTCTTTTCTTTAGATATTTGAAATGATGGACGCCAAGGCTCGCCAGGACTGCATCAAGGAGATTGACCTGCTGAAGGTAAGGCTGGTGGAATTATTTCTCAGGGGGTGAATCTCAATTGCACTTCCTTGATTCCTTTAATCCTCTTTCCTTGCCTCTTTCCTCGCCTCCTTCTCAAAACTCATTGGATGAGAATGTCAGAGGTTCCTCATCCAATCTGTTTTGAGAAGGAGGCAAGGAGAGAGATAACGTGAGGAATCAAATAAATGAAATTGAGATTCTCTCTGGCTTGGTCTCTTCAGGGGTTTCTTATAATCTGGTTTAACTGTAGGATGCACTTAAATCCAGCAGGTGTAGGGAAGGAAGCATTTTAGAGATGAGGGTGATAGTGTCAGGGAGCTTGGGTCTTATGCCAGTGAAATGGTAAGGTTTTAGAATGCTATGGCCCTTTGTCACAGGATCTGGGCCGAACGTGTGTGTTGGGGCAGCCTTTGTGTGGTTGTGACTGTGAGTGGGGCTGTGTCAATGTATGTGTTTTTAGTTAATAATACACACAGTCATATAAACACATTCATTGACACACACATGCAGGCTTGTGCAGTGGCAGATGTATATACAGTACCAGTCAAAAGTTTGGACACACCTACTCATTCAAGGGTTTTTCTTCATTTTTACTATTTTCGACATTGTAGAATAATAGTGAAGACGTCAAAACTATGAAATAACACATATGGTATCATGTAGTAACCAAAAAAGTGTTAAACAAATCAAAATAAATTTTATATTTGAGATTCTTCAAAGTAGCCACCCTTTGCCTTGATTACAGCTTTGCACCACTCTTGGCATTCTCTCAACCAGCTTCATGAGGTAGTCGCCTGAAATGCATTTAAATTAACAGGTGTGCCTTGTTAAAAGTACATTTCCTTCTTAATGCGTTTGAGCCAATCAGTTGTGTTGTGACAATGTAGGGTTGGTATACAGAAGATAGCTCTATTTGGTAAAAGACCATGTCCATATTATAGCAAGAACGACTCAAATAAGCAAAGAGAAACAACAGTCCATCATGACTTTAAGACATGAAGGTCAGTCAATCCGGAAAATTTCAAGAACTTCAAAAGTTTCTTCAAGTGCAGTCGCTAAAACCATCAAGCGCTATGAGGAAACTAACTCTCATGAGGACCGCAACAGGAAACGTACCTCTGCTGCAGAGCATAAATTCATTAGAATTGCCAGCCTCAGAAATTGCAGCCCAAATAAATGCTTCACAGAGTTCAAGTAACAGACACATCTCAACATCATCTGTTCAGAGGAGACTGCGTGAATCAGGCCTTCATGGTCGAATTGCTGCAAAGAAACCACTAATAGAGGACACCAATAAGAAGGAGAGGCTTGCTTGGACCAAGAAACACGAGCAATGGACATTAGACCGGTAGAAATCTGTCCTTTGGTCTAATGAGTCCAAATGTAAGATTTTTGGTTCCAAACGATGTGTCTTTGTGAGAAGCAAAGGATGATCTCTGCATGTGTGGTTCCCACCGTGAAGCATGGAGGAGGAGGTGTGATGGTGTGGGGGTGCTTTGCTGGTGTCACTGTCTGTGATTTATTTAGAATTCAAGGCACACTTAACCATAATGGCTACCTAGCATTCTGCAGCGAAACTCAATCCCATCTGGTTTGCGCTTAGTGGGACTAATTTGTTTTTCAACAGGACGATGACCCAAAACACACCTCCAGGCTGTGTAAGGGCTATTTGACCAAGAAGGAGAGGGATGGAGTCCTGTATCAGATGACCTGGCCTCCACAATCACCCGACCTCAACCCAATTGAGATGGTTTGGGATGATTTGGACTGCAGGGTGAAGGAAAATCAGCCAACAAGTGCTCAAGCATATGTGGGAACACATTCAAGACTGTTGGAAAAGCATTCCATGTGAAGCTGGTTGAGAGAATGCCAAGCTGTCATCAAGGCAAAGGGTGGCTACTTTGAAGAATCTCAAATATAAAATATATTGAACAGTTATTTGGTAACTACATCATGATTCCACATGTATTGTTTCAAAGTTTTGATGTCTTTATTATTATGCTACAGTATCTAAAATAGTAAAAAATAAAGAATATCTATATATATCACACACACACACACACACACACACACACACACACACACACACATACACACACACACACTTATGCACACCTGTGTTTGGAGTATCGTTAAGTGCGTATAGTCCGTCTGTTCACGTGTGTGTGTTACTCTTTGTCATTGTACGGGATCAAAGAGAGCCTCTGTTCTGACACTCCAAGTGTGTTTGCTGTCATCTCACGCTGGCTGTGATGCTCTGTTTAGAGTCGGCAGTGTGTGTGTGTGTTTATGCCATCGCAAGGTGTGGGGGGAGGGACAGCCACAGAAAAATCCATGAGAGGACGAGAAAGGAAGAGAGGGAGAAGATAAAGGAGGGAAGGAGGGAGGTGGCCCTGTCAGGTCCTTGATCCCGCCCGCCTGTCAATGCCGCCTGTCACTTTAACGACCTGTCAAATCACACGCCCCATCTGCTGCTTGTTACACCTCCTGGAGTGATTGGCGGCTGCGCTGGCAGTTGGGGTTTTATGGTGGCATAAATTAAAGTGGTTTGTTGTCATCATCATCAGGGGTGACATTTGTTTTGATGCGGCGTGCGAGGCGGCCGGGCGGTAAAGTGGAGTTTATGACAGGGACTTGAAGTGTGCATCTGTGGGCAGAGACCCCTGTCAGGAAGAGTGGGTCAGATTAGCATACAAGAAGACTGACAGTGTGTGTGTGTGTGTGTGTGTGTGTGTGTGTGTGTGTGGGGGGGGGGGGGCTGCCGTGATAAAGGAGTACATCACAACCAGTGCTTAATTTGAGCCGGATCCTACCGGAACCAGATCCGGCACCTCTCAGTTTTGGAGTGTTTCGTTCCGGGAACCCATTTGGCTCCTCTGTAATTCTCCTTCCCCTAAAGAACATAATGTGAAAACGTACCTGATATTCTAAGAATTGCGCAACATTGTAGCTAGCCTATATAGACCAACTCCTGGCCATTGTTGGGGTGATTGTTATGATTTCTTGAACTGCATTGTTGGCTAAGGGCTTGTGAGTAAGCATTTCACGGTATTCGGCGCATGTGACAAATAACATTTGAATTGAGATAGGCTTTTGGCACAAGTTTATCGGCCATCGACTGTGAGTGAGCTGCGCATCATTGGGTGAGTCAGTGAAACTGGAAAGCTTTTTTTAGGACTAGAACTTCCTTCTCATACAGTACAATATGTGTCTCCACACTCCTAGGTCTAGCCTATCGATGGTTTCAAGACCAGCTCGTTTTTATTGATCCCAGATTCACTCAGTTTCTTAGTGTCAAAGTAGCCTGTCATTTCCATAATTTCTGCTGTATTAAAAAAGATACTGCTAAAGTCTCCAGTCATCTAAAATGATGTAGCATTGCATGAAATGCATTTATAAAAGGCCACATACTTATTTTCCACCATAATTTGCAAATAAATTCATTAAAAATCCTACATTGTGATTTTCTGTTTTTTTTTTCTCATTTTGTCTGTCATAGTTGAAGTGTACCTATGATAAAAAATTACAGGCCTCTCTCATCTTTTTAAGTGGGAGAACTTGCACAATTGGTGGCTGACTAAATACTTTTTTGCCCCACTGTATGTACATTAAGGCAGTGACTAGGCATTATTTATTATCCAAGATTATTACCCAAGATGGCATAGCAGTCAGACGTCCTTTGTCCTCGTCTTGTCGTGTCCCGTGTATATATATATTTACACCTTTCTTTGCATATCTTTTATATATTTTCTTTTCAAACTTCAAAACACTCTCCTGCAACCCGCCTCACCAATAAAATTTAAAAAAGTCTTATTTACCTTAAATCTGAAATCCACAATTGAAGCTAGCCAGAAGCAAGCCAGTTTACTGGCTAACGTTAGTATTCAGCTAACCACGGGTTGTGGTCATCAGCTATCCTTTAGCTCGAAAAGCTTCTCTCCATATCTCCGGATTTCAACTGCAAGCTCTGGACATTTACACCTGGATCTCACAGCTAGCTAGCTGCTATCCGTGTGACTATTGGCTTACGTCGATCCCGGAGCAAATATAAATTATTCCGGAGCTAGCCAGCTGAAGAGTTCCATCAGCCACTCCGAACCCGTTTTACTGCCGATGCGGAGCCCCACCGGGCCTTCATGACTGGACTACCAACGTTATCTTCCCGAGGGAGTTATCCAACTGGCCCCTCCGTCGCGACATTACCTGAATACCCATCTGCGGGCAGCTAATCGTTAGCTGTCTTATCGACTGCTATCTGAATAGGTTTATCGGACAATTCTTCTTGGGTCACTATAACTATATCTATTTTGCCAATTGGATTGATCCCCTCTACCACACGGAACCCCACTAATCTACCGACGGAAATGCTGTTCTGGTTAGTGTTTATTGGCTCATTTCACTGTAGAGCCTCTAGCCCTTCTCACTATACCTTATCCAACCTTTCAGTTACACCACCCACACATGCGATGACATCACCTGGTTTCAATTATGTTTCTAGAGACAATATCTCTCTCATCATTACTCAATACCTAGGTTTACCTCCACTGTATTCACATCCTACCATACCTTTGTCTGTACATTATACCTTGAAGCTATTTTATCGCCCCCAGAAACCTCCTTTTACTCTCTGTTCCAGACGTTTGACGGCCAATTCTCATAGTTTTTAGCCGTACCCTCATCCTACTCCTCCTCTGTTCCTCTGGTGATGTAGAGGTGAATCCAGGCCCTGCAGTGCCTAGCTCCACTCCTATTCGCCAGGCACTCTCTTTTGATGACTTCTGTAACCTGGTCTGGTCTTATCGGCAGACTCAGTAGCCTCGGTTTTTCGGATGACTGCCTTGCCTGGTTCACCAATTACTTTGCAGACAGAGTTCAGTGTGTCAAATCGGAGGGCATGTTGTCCGGTCCTCTGGCAGTCTCAATGGGGGTGCCACAGGGTTCAATTCTCGGGCCGACTCTTTTCTCTGTATATATCAATGATGTTGCCCTTGCTGCGGGCGATTCCCTGATCCACCTCTACGCAGACGACACCATTCTATACACTTTCGGCCCGTCATTGGACACTGTGCTATCTAACCTCCAATCGAGCTTCAATGCCATACAACACTCCTTCCGTGGCCTCCAACTGCTCTTAAACGCTAGTAAAACCAAATGCATGCTTTTCAACCGATCGCTGCCTGCACCCGCATGCCCGACTAGCATCACCACACTGGATGGTTCCGACCTTGAATATGTGGACACCTATAAGTACCTAGGTGTCTGGCTAGACTGCAAACTCTCCTTCCAGACCCATATCAAACATCTCCTATCGAAAATCAAATCAAGAGTCGGCTTTCTATTCCGCAACAAAGCCTCCTTCACTCACGCTGCCAAGCTTACCCTAGTAAAACTGACTATCCTACCGATCCTCGACTTCGGCGATGTCATCTACAATATTGCTTCCAACACTCTTCTCAGCAAACTGGATGCAGTTTATCACAGTGCCATCCGTTTTGTCACTAAAGCACCTTATACTACCCACCACTGCGACTTGTATGCTCTAGTCGGCTGGCCCTCGCTACATATTCGTCGCCAGACCCACTGGCTCAGGTCATCTACAAGGCCATGCTAGGCAAGCTCCGCCTTATCTCAGCTCACTGGTCACGATGGCAACACCCATCCGTAGCACGCGCTCCAGCAGGTGTATCTCATTGATCATCCCTAAAGCCAACACCTCATTCGGCCGCCTTTCGTTCCAGTACTCTGCTGCCTGTGACTGGAACGAATTGCAAAAATCGCTGAAGTTGGAGAATTTTATCTCCCTCACCAACTTTAAACATCAGCTATCTGAGCAGCTAACCGATCGTTGCAGCTGTACATAATCTATTGGTAAATAGCCCACCCATTTTCACCTACCTCATCCCCACAGTTTTTATTGATTTACTTTTCTGCTCTTTTGCACACCAATATCTCTACCTGTACATGATCATCTGATCATTTATTACTCCAGTGTTAATCTGCAATATTGTAATTATTCGCCTACCTCCTCATGCCTTTTGCACACATTGTATATAGACTCCCCTTTTTTTCTCTACTGTGTTATTGACTTGTTAATTGTTTACTCCATGTGTAACTCTGTGTTGTCTGTTCACACTGCTATGCTTTATCTTGGCCAGGTCGCAGTTGCAAATGAGAACCTGTTCTCAACTAGCCTACCTGGTTAAATAAAGGTGAAATAAAAAATAAAAAAAATAAAAAACCGTAATAGCCTTGGTTTCATGCATGTTAACATTAGAAGCCTCCTCCCTAAGTTTGTTTTATTCACTGCTTTAGCACACTCTGCCACCCCGGATGTTCTAGCCGTGACTGAATCCTGGCTTAGGAAGACCACCAAAAATTCTGAAATCTTCATCCCTAACTACAACATTTTCAGACAAGATAGAACGGCCAAAGGGGGCGGTGTTGCAATCTACTGCAAAGATAGCCTGCAGAGTTCTGTCCTACTATCCAGGTCTGTACCCAAACAATTTGAACTTCTACTTTTAAAAATCCACCTCTCTAAAAACAAGTCTCTCACCGTTGCCGCCTGCGATAGACCACCCTCTGCCCCCAGCTGTGCTCTGGACACCATATGTGAACTGATTGCCCCCCATCTATCTTCAGAGCTCGTGCTGCTTGCCGACCTAAACTGGAACATGCTTAACACCCCAGCCATCCTACAATCTAAGCTTGATGCCCTCAATCTCACACAAATTATCAATGAACCTACCAGGTACCACCCCAAAGCCGTAGATACGGGTACCCTCATAGATATCATCCGAACCAACTTGCCCTCTAAATACACCTCTGCTGTTTTCAACCAAAATCTCAGCGATCACTGCCTCATTGCCTGCATCCGTAATGGGTCAGCGGTCAAACGTCCTCCACTCATCACTGTCAAACGCTCCCTGAAATACTTCAGCGAGCAGGCCTTTCTAATCGACCTGGCCGGGGTATCATCAAGCTCGAGACCCTGGGTCTCGACCTCACCCTGTGCAACTGGGTACTGGACTTTGACGGGCCGCCCCCAGGTGGTGAGGGTAGGTAACAACATCTCCACCCCGCTGATCCTCAACACTGGGGCCCCACAAGGGTGCGTTCTGAGCCCTCTGCTGTACTCCCTGTTCACCCACGACTGCGTGGCCATGCACGCCTCCAACTCAATCATCAAGTTTGCGGACGACACCACAGTGGTAGGCTTGATTACCAACAACGACGAGACGGCCTACAGGGAGGAGGTGAGGGCCCTCGGAGTGTGGTGTCAGGAAAATAACCTCACACTCAACGTCAACAAAACAAAGGAGGTGATTGTGGACTTCAGGAAACAGCAGAGGGAACACCCCCCTATCCACATCGACGGGACAGTAGTGGAGTGTGTAATAGGTTTTAAGTTCCTTGGTGTACAAATCACGGACAAACTGAAATAGTCCACCCACACAGACAGCGTTGTGAAGAAGGCGCAGCACCGCCTTTTCAACCTCAGGAGGCTGAAGAAATTCGGCTTGTCACCAGAAGCACTCACAAACTTTTACAGATGCACAATCGAGAGCATCCTGTCGGGCTGTATCACCGCCTGGTACGGCAACTGCTCCGCCCACAACCGTAAGGCTCTCCAGAGGGTAGTGAGGTCTGCACAATGCATCACCGGGGGTAAACTACCTGCCATCCAGGACACATACACCACCCGATGTCACAGGAAGGCCATAAAGATCATCAAGGACAACAACCACCCGAGCCACTGCCTGTTCACCCCCCTATCATCCAGAAGGTGAGGTCAGTACAGGTGCATCAAAGCAGGGACCAAGAGACTGAAAAACAGCCTCTATCTCAAGGCCATCAGACTGATAAACAGCCACCACTAACATTGAGTGGCTGCTGCCAACATACTAACTCAACTCCAGCCACTTTAATAATGGAAATTGATGAAAATTGATGTAAAAATGTATCACTAGCCACTTTAAACAATGCCACTTAATATGTTTACATACCCTACACTACTCATCTCATATGTATATACTGTACTCTATATCATCTACTGCATCTTTATGTAATACATGTATCACTAGCCACTTTAAACTATGCCACTTTGTTTACATACCCTACATTACTCATCTCATATGTATATATTGTACTCTATATCATCTACTGCGTCTTTATGTAATACATGTATCACTAGCCACTTTAAACTATGCCACTTTGTTTACATACCCTACATTACTCATCTCATATGTATATACTGTAATCGATACCATCTACTGCATCTTGCCTATGCCGTTCTGTACCATCACTCATTCATATATCTTTATGTACATATTCTTTATCCCTTTACACTTGTGTGTATAAGGTAGTAGTTGTGGAATTGTTAGGTTAGATTACTCGTTGGTTATTACTGCATTGTCGGAACTAGACGCACATGCATTTCACTACACTCGCATTAACATCTGCTAACCATGTGTATGTGACAAATAAAATTTGATTTGATTTGAAATTTAGAACCAGGAACAGATATAGCCCTTGGTTCTCTGCAGACCGGACTGCCCTTAACCAACACAAAAACATCCTATGGCGTTCTGCATTAGCATCGAACAGCCCCCGTGATATGCAACTTTTACATTTACATTTAAGTCATTTAGCAGACGCTCTTATCCAGAGCGACTTTTCAGGGAAGCTAGAAACCAATATAGTTAGCTTCATACTCGTCGCCAAACCCACTGACTCCAGGTCATCTACAAGACCCTGCTAGGTAAAGTCCCACCTTATCTCAGCTCGCTGGTCACCATAGCAGCACCCACCTGTAGCACGGGCTCCAGCAGGTATATCTCTCTGGTCACCCCAAAAAACAATTCTTCCTTTGGCCGCCTCTCCTTCCAGTTCTCTGCTGCCAATGACTGGAACGAACTACAACAATCTCTGAAACTGGAAACACTTATCTCCCTCTCTAGCTTTAAGCACCAGCTGTCAGAGCAGCTCACAGTTTACTGCACCTGTACATAGCCCATCTATAATTCAGCCCAAACAACTACCTCTCCACCTACTGTATTTATTTATTTATTTTGAGAGTATAATAATGAACAGAGTAGCAGCAGCAAATGTAAAAGTGTGTGAGTGTATGTATTGTATGTGATTATGTGGGAGTGTCGATGTAGTGTGTGAGTGTATGTATTGTATGTGATTATGTGGGAGTGTATGTATTGTATGTGATTATGAGGGAGTGTCGATGTAGTGTGTGAGTGTATGTATTGTATGTGATTATGTGGGAGTGTATGTATTGTATGTGATTATGTGGGAGTGTCGATGTAGTGTGTGAGTGTATGTATTGTATGTGATTATGTGGGAGTGTCGATGTAGTGTGTGAGTGTATGTATTGTATGTGATTATGTGGGAGTGTCGATGTAGTGTGTGAGTGTATGTATTGTATGTGATTATGTGGGAGTGTCGATGTAGTGTGTGAGTGTATGTATTGTATGTGATTATGTGGGAGTGTCGATGTAGTGTGTGAGTGTATGTATTGTATGTGATTATGTGGGAGTGAGTCGATGTAGTGTGTGAGTGTATGTATTGTATGTGATTATGTGGGAGTGTCGATGTAGTGTGTGAGTGTATGTATTGTATGTGATTATGTGGGAGTGTCGATGTAGTGTGTGAGTGTATGTATTGTATGTGATTATGTGGGAGTGTATGTATTGTATGTGATTATGTGGGAGTGTCGATGTAGTGTGTGAGTGTATGTATTGTATGTGATTATGTGGGAGTGTCGATGTAGTGTGTGAGTGTATGTATTGTATGTGATTATGTGGGAGTGTCGATGTAGTGTGTGTGTGTATGTATGTGATTATGTGATTATGTGGGAGTGTCGTATTGTATGTGTCGATGTATGTGTGTGAGTGTATGTATTGTATGTGATTATGTGGGAGTGTCGATGTAGTGTGTGTGTGTATGTATTGTATGTGATTATGTGGGAGTGTCGATGTAGTGTGTGAGTGTATGTATTGTATGTGATTATGTGGGAGTGTCGATGTAGTGTGTGAGTGTATGTATTGTATGTGATTATGTGGGAGTGTCGATGTAGTGTGTGAGTGTATGTGATTTGTATGTGATTATGTGGGAGTGTCGATGTAGTGTGTGAGTGTATGTATTGTATGTGATTATGTGGGAGTGTCGATGTAGTGTGTGAGTGTATGTATTGTATGTGATTATGTGGGAGTGTCGATGTAGTGTGTGAGTGTATGTATTGTATGTGATTATGTGGGAGTGTCGATGTAGTGTGTGAGTGTATGTATTGTATGTGATTATGTGGGAGTGTCGATGTAGTGTGTGTGTGTATGTATTGTATGTGATTATGTGGGAGTGTCGATGTAGTGTGTGAGTGTATGTATTGTATGTGATTATGTGGGAGTGTCGATGTAGTGTGTGAGTGTATGTATTGTATGTGATTATGTGGGAGTGTCGATGTAGTGTGTGTGTGTATGTATTGTATGTGATTATGTGGGATGTGTATGTGATGTAGTGTGTGAGTGTATGTATTGTATGTGATTATGTGGGAGTGTCGATGTAGTGTGTGAGTGTATGTATTGTATGTGATTATGTGGGAGTGTCGATGTAGTGTGTGAGTGTATGTATTGTATGTGATTATGTGGGAGTGTCGATGTAGTGTGTGTGAGTGTATGTATTGTATGTGATTATGTGGGAGATTATGTCGATGTAGTGTGTGTGTGTGTGTGAGTGTATGTGATTATGTGGGAGTGTGTCGATGTAGTGTGTGAGTGTATGAGTGTATGTGATTATGTGGGAGTGTCGATGTAGTGTGTGAGTGTATGTATTGTATGTGATTATGTGGGAGTGTCGATGTAGTGTGTGTGTGTATGTATTGTATGTGATTATGTGGGAGTGTCGATGTAGTGTGTGAGTGTATGTATTGTATGTGATTATGTGGGAGTGTCGATGTAGTGTGTGAGTGTATGTATTGTATGTGATTATGTGGGAGTGTCGATGTAGTGTGTGAGTGTATGTATTGTATGTGATTATGTGGGAGTGTCGATGTAGTGTGTGAGTGTATGTATTGTGTGATTATGTGTATGTAGTGTTGTATGTGATTATGTGGGAGTGTCGATGTAGTGTGTGAGTGTATGTATTGTATGTGATTATGTGGGAGTGTCGATGTAGTGTGTGTGTGTGTGAGTTTGTCTAACCATGTAATTAACTTATTTAGCAGTCTGGCTATTCTTATTGCTTGGGGGTAGAAGCTGTCTCAGAGTCTGTTGGTCATTTGACTCTATACGAACGAAGAGAGGGCACACACACACACACACACACACACACGTAAATCATGTGCACAGGCTCACGGACCAACACTATATCTTCACACGATTACACTTACCCGGACGCTCACACACACACACACACACACACACACACACACACACACACACACACACACACACACACACACACACACACACACACACACACACACACACACACACACACACACACACACACACACACACACACACACACACACACACACACACACACACCCGTAGGTGAGATTGCTATAGTATGATCCTGTTTTCCTATCCCACCCATACACTTCAGGGATTTCTGAGTGATATACAGGCTGATTCTGACAGCCCAAACAGGGTGATAATACGGTCTACACCTCCTACAGCACCTTTGATGCCACACAGGCTACTGAATGCATTAATCTCTTCACTGCATTAGGGAGTAAGTAAGCCTTGTCTGAGTCAGAACGGCCCATGGGGCAGGATCCCATCTCCCGTTTTCCCTAGCGTGAGGCAGTTTGATGTACAAGTACTACCCCTGGATAGGACGCTAGTCTGTCGTAAGGCCTTACCCCCAATTCTTCTACTTCTACTGCCAAGCAGAGGCATCAGGGACAGTATTCATAAAGCATCTCAGAGTAGGAGTTCTGATCTAGGATCGGGTTCTCCCCGCCCATACAATCATATTCATTATAATCTAAAAGGCTAAACTGATTCTAGAACATCACTTCTACTTTCAAATCAAATCAAGCTTTATTTATACAGCACATTTCAGACATGGAATGCAACACAATGTCCGTCACAGGAAAAAAACAAAAAAACAATTAAAATAGAAACTTGAAGATTTACTACACAACAAACATAAGAGGACAAACAAAATAATAACAATAAAAAATAAATGACTACCTAGCACAGAAAGGAAAAGCAAAGCTAAAAAGGTGTGTTTTAAGATCTCTTTTCAATATGTCTACAGTTTCAACCCCCCTCAGGCTTCTAATAATAACTAAAGGCTGCCTCTCCATGCCTATTGGTCCTAGGCTTTGGGATAGTTAAAATGACAGAGGATCTGAGGGACCTACTGGGTACATAACTTAAAATCATGTCTGACGTATTGGGGTGCACAATCGTGGATTGATTTAAAAACCATTAGAAGAATCTTGAAATTCATTCTAAAACTTTGAGATGCTTGATACATATGGGACCTGGTCTCATTTTAAGAGTCTTTGGTATGACTCAACCAGTGATCCAACCCTCAACCTGAGCTTCACTGTATTGGCTTACTGTTTATTTTGTTAGCTGTGTATTACTCCACCTAGCCTATAGCGTTCTGTTCCTATCAGTCACTGTATTGGCTTACTGTTTATTTTGTTAGCTGTGTATTACTCCACCTAGCCTATAGCGGTTCTATTCCTATCAGTCACTGTATTGGCTTACTGTTTATTTTGTTAGCTGTGTATTACTCCACCTAGCCTATAGCGTTCTGTTCCTATCAGTCACTGTATTGGCTTACTGTTTATTTTGTTAGCTGTGTATTACTCCACCTAGCCTATAGCGTTCTATTCCTATCAGTCACTGTATTGGCTTACTGTTTATTTTGTTAGCTGTGTATTACTCCACCTAGCCTATAGCGTTCTATTCCTATCAGTCACTGTATTGGCTTACTGTTTATTTTGTTAGCTGTGTATTACTCCACCTAGCCTATAGCGGTTCTATTCCTATCAGTCACTGTATTGGCTTACTGTTTATTTTGTTAGCTGTGTATTACTCCACCTAGCCTATAGCGGTTCTATTCCTATCAGTCACTGTATTGGCTTACTGTTTATTTTGTTAGCTGTGTATTACTCCACCTAGCCTATAGCGGTTCTATTCCTATCAGTCACTGTATTGGCTTACTGTTTATTTTGTTAGCTGTGTATTACTCCACCTAGCCTATAGCGGTTCTATTCCTATCAGTCACTGTATTGGCTTACTGTTTATTTTGTTAGCTGTGTATTTCTCCACCTAGCCTATAGCGGTTCTATTCCTATCAGTCACTGTATTGGCTTACTGTTTATTTTGTTAGCTGTGTATTACTCCACCTAGCCTATAGCGGTTCTATTCCTATCAGTCACTGTATTGGCTTACTGTTTATTTTGTTAGCTGTGTATTACTCCACCTAGCCTATAGCGGTTCTATTCCTATCAGTCACTGTATTGGCTTACTGTTTATTTTGTTAGCTGTGTATTACTCCACCAAGCCTATAGCGGTTCTATTCCTATCAGTCACTGTATTGGCTTACTGTTTATTTTGTTAGCTGTGTATTACTCCACCTAGCCTATAGCGTTCTATTCCTATCAGTCACTGTATTGGCTTACTGTTCATTTTGTTAGCTGTGTATTACTCGACCTAGCCTATAGCGTTCTATTCCTATCAGTCACTGTATTGGCTTACTGTTTATTTTGTTAGCTGTGTATTACTCCACCTAGCCTATAGCGTTCTGTTCCTATCAGTCACTGTATTGGCTTACTGTTTATTTTGTTAGCTGTGTATTACTCCACCTAGCCTATAGCGTTCTATTCCTATCAGTCACTGTATTGGCTTACTGTTTATTTTGTTAGCTGTGTATTACTCCACCTAGCCTATAGCGGTTCTATTCCTATCAGTCACTGTATTGGCTTACTGTTTATTTTGTTAGCTGTGTATTACTCCACCTAGCCTATAGCGGTTCTATTCCTATCAGTCACTGTATTGGCTTACTGTTTATTTTGTTAGCTGTGTATTACTCCACCTAGCCTATAGCGTTCTGTTCCTATCAGTCACTGTATTGGCTTACTGTTTATTTTGTTAGCTGTGTATTACTCCACCTAGCCTATAGCGTTCTGTTCCTATCAGTCACTGTATTGGCTTACTGTTTATTTTGTTAGCTGTGTATTACTCCACCTAGCCTATAGCGGTTCTATTCCTATCAGTCACTGTATTGGCTTACTGTTTATTTTGTTAGCTGTGTATTACTCCACCAAGCCTATAGCGTTCTATTCCTATCAGTCACTGTATTGGCTTACTGTTTATTTTGTTAGCTGTGTATTACTCCACCTAGCCTATAGCGTTCTGTTCCTATCAGTCACTGTATTGGCTTACTGTTTATTTTGTTAGCTGTGTATTACTCCACCTAGCCTATAGCGTTCTATTCCTATCAGTCACTGTATTGGCTTACTGTTTATTTTGTTAGCTGTGTATTACTCCACCTAGCCTATAGCGTTCTGTTCCTATCAGTCACTGTATTGGCTTACTGTTTATTTTGTTAGCTGTGTATTACTCCACCTAGCCTATAGCGTTCTATTCCTATCAGTCACTGTATTGGCTTACTGTTTATTTTGTTAGCTGTGTATTACTCCACCTAGCCTATAGCGGTTCTATTCCTATCAGTCACTGTATTGGCTTACTGTTTATTTTGTTAGCTGTGTATTACTCCACCTAGCCTATAGCGGTTCTATTCCTATCAGTCACTGTATTGGCTTACTGTTTATTTTGTTAGCTATGTATTACTCCACCTAACCTATAGCGGTTCTATTCCTATCAGTCACTGTATTGGCTTACTGTTTATTTTGTTAGCTGTGTATTACTCCACCTAGCCTATAGCGTTCTGTTCCTATCAGTCACTGTATTGGCTTACTGTTTATTTTGTTAGCTGTGTATTTCTCCACCTAGCCTATAGCGTTCTATTCCTATCAGTCACTGTATTGGCTTACTGTTTATTTTGTTAGCTGTGTCCACCTTATAGCGTTCTATTCCTATCAGTCACTGTATTGGCTTACTGTTTATTTTGTTAGCTGTGTATTTCTCCACCTGCCTTCCTATTCAGTCAGTCACTGTATTGGCTTACTGTTTATTTTGTTAGCTGTGTATTTCTCCACCTAGCCTATAGCGTTCTATTCCTATCAGTCACTGTATTGGCTTACTGTTTATTTTGTTAGCTGTGTATTTCTCCACCTAGCCTATAGCGTTCTATTCCTATTCCTATTACTGTTTATTTTGTTACTGTATTGGCTTACTGTTTATTTTGTTAGCTGTTTATTTTTTCTCCACCTAGCCTATAGCGTTCTATTCCTATCAGTCACTGTATTGGCTTACTGTTTATTTTGTTAGCTGTGTATTACTCCACCTAGCCTATAGCGGTTCTATTCCTATCAGTCACTGTATTGGCTTACTATTTATTTTGTTAGCTGTGTATTACTCCACCTAGCCTATAGCGGTTCTATTCCTATCAGTCACTGTATTGGCTTACTGTTTATTTTGTTAGCTGTGTATTTCTCCACCTAGCCTATAGCGGTTCTATTCCTATCAGTCACTGTATTGGCTTACTGTTTATTTTGTTAGCTGTGTATTACTCCACCTAGCCTATAGCGGTTCTATTCCTATCAGTCACTGTATTGGCTTACTGTTTATTTTGTTAGCTGTGTATTACTCCACCTAGCCTATAGCGGTTCTATTCCTATCAGTCACTGTATTGGCTTACTGTTTATTTTGTTAGCTGTGTATTACTCCACCAAGCCTATAGCGTTCTATTCCTATCAGTCACTGTATTGGCTTACTGTTTATTTTGTTAGCTGTGTATTTCTCCACCTAGCCTATAGCGTTCTATTCCTATCAGTCACTGTATTGGCTTACTGTTCATTTTGTTAGCTGTGTATTACCCCACCTAGCCTATAGCGTTCTGTTCCTATCAGTCACTGTATTGGCTTACTGTTTATTTTGTTAGCTGTGTATTACTCCACCTAGCCTATAGCGTTCTATTCCTATCAGTCACTGTATTGGCTTACTGTTTATTTTGTTAGCTGTGTATTACTCCACCTAGCCTATAGCGTTCTGTTCCTATCAGTCACTGTATTGGCTTACTGTTTATTTTGTTAGCTGTGTATTACTCCACCTAGCCTATAGCGTTCTATTCCTATCAGTCACTGTATTGGCTTACTGTTTATTTTGTTAGCTGTGTATTACTCCACCTAGCCTATAGCGGTTCTATTCCTATCAGTCACTGTATTGGCTTACTGTTTATTTTGTTAGCTGTGTATTTCTCCACCTAGCCTATAGCGGTTCTATTCCTATCAGTCACTGTATTGGCTTACTGTTTATTTTGTTAGCTGTGTATTACTCCACCTAGCCTATAGCGGTTCTATTCCTATCAGTCACTGTATTGGCTTACTGTTTATTTTGTTAGCTGTGTATGACTCTACCTAGCCTATAGCGGTTCTATTCCTATCAGTCACTGTATTGGCTTACTGTTTATTTTGTTAGCTGTGTATTACTCCACCTAGCCTATAGCGTTCTATTCCTATCAGTCACTGTATTGGCTTACTGTTTATTTTGTTAACTGTGTATTACTCCACCTAGCCTATAGCGTTCTGTTCCTATCCGTCACTGTTTGGCGTCAGTAGGCTCTCTCATTGAGGAGGACCTCATTGAAACCTCCATGATTTTGTTATGGGAAGTCAACCATCACTCAGACTTTAAACAAAGCTCAGGACAGTCATGTTATTATGAGCCATAATACTCTCTTCAATGGAGATTAGTTATTGAACGTGTACAACGACTGGCTATCATGCTGCACTTGTTGTGGTGCACTGTGTCTATATTTGTCCAGAGGGGACATGTTAATACATTTGAGTGAGGACAACACAACAAGACTTGTTAACCTTGTCTAACTGGAACAGTTTGGTTCATCTGATTTGAGATAGAAAACCCCACCTTCTCAAACAGACATGACTGTAAAACCTGAACTGGCATGCTGTTTTATTCTCCCCACAGCATTTGAACCACCCCAACGTGATCAAGTACCTGGACTCCTTCATCGAGGACAACGAGCTCAACATCTTGCTGGAGCTGGCGGATGCCGGCGACCTCTCACAGATGATCAAGGTGAGAGGTCAGACACCGACCGGTCACTGGTGGCTGGTCTCAGGTGGTGCATGGCAGGGTGAGGCTAAACCTTCAGGGGTTTGAATAACATCCCCCTGGCACGTCTGCTGGGATGGACAGGACCAGGAGAGAGAGAGTGGGAGTGGGGAGAGGGGGGATGTGTGTGTGTGAGAGAGACAGAGATCAGGGGAGAGGAGAAAGAGAGAGAGATGAAGAGAGAGCGATAGACCAGAGGAGAGAGATGAGAAGAGTCCCCCAGGCTCTGACAACCTGCTCTGGCAGACATAACCTCTCCTTAGCCTCTCTGTACCTCCACCGGCCTGACGCTGTCACGCCCCATCACACACACACACACACACACACACACACACACACACACACACACACACACACAGAGATGCACATAAAAACATATATCCTCCACACAACCGCTTTCCTCATCTCTCCAGCTTTCCCTATCCGCATCTGTTTGTCTCTATCTCATCTCTCTCTTTCCCCTCCTCGTCTCTCTTTCCTCTCCTCGTCTCTCTTTCCTCTCCTCGTCTCTCTTTCCCCTCATCGTCTCTCTTTCCCCTCCTCGTCTCTCTTTCCTCTCCTCGTCTCTCTTTCCTCGTCTCTCTTTCCCCTCCTCGTCTCTCTTTCCCCTCGTCTCTCTTTCCCCTCCTCGTCTCTCTTTCCCCTCCTCGTCTCTCTTTCCCCTCCTCGTCTCTCTTTCTCCTCGTCTCTCTTTTTCCCCTCCTCGTCTCTCTTTCCTGTCCTCGTCTCTTTTTCCTCTCCTCGTCTCTTTTTCCTCTCCTCGTCTCTCTTTCCCCTCCTCGTCTCTCTTTCCTCTCCTCGTCTCTTTTTTCTCTCCTCGTCTCTCTTTCCCCTCCTCGTCTCTTTTTACTATCCTCGTCTCTTTCCCCTCCTCGTCTCTTTCCTCTCCTCGTCTCTTTCCCCTCCTCGTCTCTCTTTCCTGTCCTCGTCTCTCTTTCCTCTCCTCGTCTCTCTTTTCCCTCCTCGTCTCTCTCTTTCCCCTCCTCGTCTCTCTTTTCCCTCCTCGTCTCTCTCTTTCCCCTCCTCGTCTCTTTCCTCTCCTCATCTCTATCCCATCCTCGTCTCTCTTTCCTCTCCTCGTCTCTCTTTCCTCTCCTCGTCTCTTTCCCCTCCTCGTCTCTCTTTCCTCTCCTCGTCTCTCTTTCCTCTCCTCGTCTCTCTTTCCTCTCCTCGTCTCTTTCCCCTCCTCGCCTCTCTTTCCTCCCCTCGTCTCTCTTTCCTCTCCTCGTCTCTCTTTCCCCTCCTCGTCTCTCTTTCCTCTCCTCGTCTCTCTCTTTCCTCGTCTCTTTCCTCTCCTCGTCTCTTTCCTCTCCTCGTCTCTTTCCTCTCCTCGTCTCTTTCCTCCCCTCGTCTCTCTTTCCTCCCCTCGTCTCTCTTTCCTCTCCTCGTCTCTCTTTCCCCTCCTCGTCTCTCTTTCCCCTCCTCGTCTCTCTCTTTCCTCTCCTCGTCTCTCTTTCCTCCCCTCGTCTCTCTTTCCTCTCCTCGTCTCTCTTTCCTCTCCTCGTCTCTCTCTTTCCTCTCCTCGTCTCTCTCTTTCCTCTCCTCGTCTCTCTCTTTCCTCTCCTCGTCTCTCTCTTTCCTCTCCTCGTCTCTCTTTCCTTTCTTTCTTCTCCTCGTCTCTCTTTCCTCTTTCTTCTCCTCGTCTCTCTTTCCTCTGCCTTTTCTTCTTAACCTTGCATGTTCCCCATCTTGTCCTCTCCTTGTACGTCTGTCTTCTATCCTCTCGTTCCCAAAAAGTTTAAATCCCAAACTGATCCCTTTCCCATCTTCAGTTTGACTTTATTGTTGTCTTATCTTTTTAAGTCATCATTATAATGATGTAGAAAGAGATTCCTAATTCCAAGCTCTCAATTCAACCAATATGCAGATCACAGTCAA
Source organism: Oncorhynchus nerka (assembly GCF_034236695.1). Classification (NCBI taxonomy): domain Eukaryota; kingdom Metazoa; phylum Chordata; class Actinopteri; order Salmoniformes; family Salmonidae; genus Oncorhynchus; species Oncorhynchus nerka. The sequence goes on along the minus strand of NC_088399.1, from coordinate 14,924,729 downwards.
AAACATCTTGCTGGCGGCAAATGTCCTTGTAATTAAAAAGGTGTTTTATTCCAAAAAGTTTGGGGATGGAAAAAAAGTTGAAAGAAAATACTAACATTTGTTGTTTTGGGGCATTAAACAAAGTTTTGGCAGTTTAATTAGCCAGCTTATTGTTAATTAGGTGCTTGGCTCTGTGCGCTGGCAGTGTCAACTCTCGTTAGGCTACCTCTCCCAAATGGCTTCTCATTACCCACTCAAATACAGGATAAATGGTAATGCACAGTTTAATTCTTTAGATGTTTCGCACTGTTTTGGGGGCTGTCTGACATTGACTCAGGGGGTTTTGAGGCGAGTGCGTCTGTGCTTGCACTTGTTGGGGAGAGAGGGAAGGCAGTGTGTGTGTGCACTTGTTGGGGAGAGAGGGAAGGCGGTGTGTGTGTGCACTTGTTGGGGAGAGAGAGAAGGCAGTGTGTGTGTGCACTTGTTGAGGAGAGAGGGTAGACAGTGTGTGTGTGCACTTGTTGGGGAGAGAGGGTAGGCAGTGTGTGTGTGCACTTGTTCACTTGTTGGGGAGAGAGGGAAGGCAGTGTGTGTGCACTTGTTGGGGAGAGAGGGAAGGCAGTGTGTGTGTGCACTTGTTGGGGAGAGAGGGAAGGCAGTGTGTGTGCACTTGTTGGGGAGAGTGTGTGTGTGTGTGTGTGTGTGTGTGTGTGTGTGTGTGTGTGTGTGTGTGTGTGTGTGTGTGAGAGAGAGAGAGAATCCAGGCTTTACTCACAGCTCTGTTTCTATTTTCTTAACTTCTCCTCTCTCTCTCGCAGCACTTTAAGAAGAAGAGGCGGCTCATCCCGGAGAGGACAATATGGAAATATTTTGTCCAGCTGTGCAGTGCCTTGGAGCACATGCACTCCCGTAGAGTCATGCACCGCGGTAAACAACCACTTTCATTAACTCCTCTTCCTCTCTCCCCTCTTACCATCGTTCATCTCTATTATAACCTTTCTTCTCTAATCCCCCTTTCCATTTCCCCCTTTTTTAATCAGTCCCACCTTTCCTCTCCCCACCTCCCCTTCTCTCATTCTACACCTACACTGGCAGCTTCATTAAATAGTACCCGCAAAACACCAGTCTCAACGTCAGCAGTGAAGAGGCGACTGCGGAATGCTGGCCTTCTAGGCAGAAAAATCTGTATCTCAGACTGGCCAATGAAAATAAAAGATTAAGATGGGCAAAAGAACACAGACACTGGACAGAGGAACTCTGCCTAGAAGGCCAGCATCCCAGAGTAATTTCTTCACTATTGACGTTGAGACTGGTGTTTTGCATGTACTATTTAATGAAACTGCCAGTTGAGGACTTGTGAGGCATATGTTTCTCAAACTAGACACTCTAATGTACTTGTCCTCTTGCTCAGTTGTGCACCGAGGCCTCCCACTCCTCTTTCTATTCTGGTTAGAGCCAGTTTGCACTGTTCTGTGAAGGGAGTAGTACACAGCGTTGTACGAGATCTCCAGTTTCTTGGCCATTTCGCGCATGGAATAGCCTTAATTTCTCAGAACAAGAATAGACTGACGAGTTTCAGAAGAAAGTTCTTTGTTTCTGGCCATTTTGAGCATGTAATCAAACCCAAAAAATGCTGTTGTTGATCATTAGAAAAAGGGGTTTCTAATGATCAATTATCCTTTTAAAATGATTAACTTGGATTAGCTAACACAACGTGCCATTGTAACACAGGAGTGATGGTTGCTGATAATGGGCCTCTTAACGCCTATGTAGATATTCCATAAAAATCTACTCTTTCCAGCTACAATAGTAATTTACAACGTTAACAATGTCTACACTGTATTTCTGATGAATTTTATGTTATTTTAATGGACAAAAAATGTGCTTTTATTTCAAAAACAAGGACATTTCTATGTGACCCAAAACTGGTCTGATCATTTCAATACGTATGCAAACATAAAATGTAAACAATATTTTGGGTTACTCGTGTTGGATATTGTGAATTTATCCTGGATGACCGACAGGGGGCACTGTATTGAAGCCGCCGCACAGCCATCTTGGTACTCCTCCTCAATAGTAAAAAAATATTTTGAAAACTATAGTAATGCATGTATTAATGTCTACATTCATTTTTGACACATTTATTCTATTACAAACACCTCAATGCATACTTTTAAATGATATTATGTGAGATAAACAACAATAATTTCCTTAACGTATATTGTTTTAGAGAGTACTAATGTTACTTTCCCCACTACAACAAAAAAAATCTTAAGTAAGTGTAATTGAATTGAAGTACTGTGGAATTCCATTCATTCCTACGGAGGCCTGCAACTACAGTTGTGGCCAAAAGTTTTGAGAATGACACAAATATTAATTTTCACAAAGTCTGCTGCCTCAGTTTGTATGATGGGAATTTGCATTTACTCCAGAATGTTATGAAGAGTGATCAGATTAATTGCAAAGTCCCTCTTTGCCATGCAAATGAACTGAATCCCCCAAAAACATTTCCACTGCATTTCAGCCCTGCCACAAAAGGACCAGCTGACATCATGTCAGTGATTCTCTTGTTAACACAGGTGTGAATGTCGACGAGGACAAGGCTGGAGATCACTGTCATGCTGATTGAGTTCGAATAACAGACTGGAAGCTTCAAAAGGAGGGTGGTGCTTGGAATCATTGTTCTTCCTCTGTCAACCATGGTTACCGGGAAGGAAACACGTAGCGTCATCATTGCTTTGCATAAAAAGGGCTTCACAGGCAAGGATATTGCTGACAGTAAGATTGCACCTAAATCAACCATTTATCGGATCATCAAGACCTTCAAGGAGAGTGGTTCAATTGTTGTGAAGAAGGCTTCAGGGCGCCCAAGAAAGTCTAGCAAGCGCCAGGACCGTCTCCTAAAGTTGATTCAGCTGCGGGATCGGGGCACCACCAGTACAGAGCTTGCTCAGGAATGGCAGCAGGCAGGTGAGTGCATCTGCATGCACAGTGAGGCGAAGACTTTTGTAGGATGACCTGGTGTCTAGAAGGGCAGCAAAGAAGCCACTTCTCTCCAGGAAAAACATCAGGTACAGACTGATATTCTGCAAACGGTACAGGGATTGGACTGCTGAGGACTGGGGTAAAGTCCTTTTCTCTGATGAATCCGCTTTCTGATTGTTTGGGGCATTCGGAAAAAAGCTTGTCCGGAGACCACAAGGTGAGCGCTACCATCAGTCCTGTGTCATGCCAACAGTGGGGTTGCTTTTCAGCCAAGGGAGTGGGCTCACTCACAATTTTGCCTAAAAACACAGCCATGAATAAAGGATGGTACCAGCACATCCTCTGAAAGCAACTTCTCCCAACCATCCAGGAACAGTTTGGTGACGAACAATGCCTTTTCCAGCATGATGGAGCACCTTGCCATAAGGCAAAAGTGATACAGTGGGGCAAACAAGTATTTAGTCAGCCACCAATTGTGCAAGTTCTCCCACTTAAAAAGATGAGAGAGGCCTGTAATTTTCATCATAGGTACACTTCAACTATGACAGACAAAATGAGAAAAAAAATCCAGAAAATCACATTGTAGGAATTTTTATGAATTTATTTGCAAATTATGGTGGAAAATAAGTATTTGGTCACCTACAAACAAGCAAGATTTCTGGCTCTCACAGACCTGTAGCTTCTTCTTTAAGAGTAGCAGTTTGGGTCTAGAGTGTCTCCCCCTTTGAAGAGGGAGATGACCACGGCAGCTTTCCAATCTTTGGGGATCCCAGACGATACGAAAGAGAGGTTGAACAGGCTAGTAATAGGGGTTGCAACAATTTCGGCAGATAATTTTAGAAAGAGAGGGTCCAGATTGTCTAGCCCGGCTGATTTGTACGGGTCCAGATATTTTTCCACAACTGCATGGGTTGTTTGACCCTGATCTAAAAGACATAGCTCAGGTATTTAACAAGGGAAATTGGTTGCAGGTGTGCTCATAGCGTAGAGATGCAAAAAGGACTCTAGTGCTCAAAAGCCTGTATTAGTATGGGCAGCGCCATTGAGGACTGATACGTTGGGATATTTATACATCTCTATGGCTTAGAGGTGCCTGCAGTTGAAGGGACAGTTAACCAAAAAGTGAAATTAAAGGAAAGTTAACTAAAAAGCATACATACACCAGTATCCTACACACCGCAGTGCCTTACACACACCACAGTGCCCTACACACACCACAGTGCCCTACACACACACCACAGTGCCCCACACACCACAGTGCCCCACACACCACAGTACCCTACACATTACAGTGCCCCACACACCACAGTACCCCACACACCACAGTGCCACAACACCACAGTGCCCTACACACCATCAAGTGAAAAGTGTTGCCATAGCCGACAACACCAAAGTCAACTGCCAGTGCACAGACCTGAGGTTGAAAAACACTGACCTAGGACATTGATTGAATATATTTGATCATTTAAAATGCTCCTAAAACTATCATGCCAATGCAGAGAACTTAGATGACCTACATATATAAACCCAGTATTGTTAACAGCCACAGCTACCATGATAAATAACATGAACCGTTTTCTCTTTCTTTGAGACAGATATCAAGCCAGCCAACGTGTTCATCACTGCTACAGGAGAGGTGAAGCTGGGAGACCTGGGACTGGGACGCTTCTTCAGCTCCAAGACTACCGCCGCACACTCCCTAGGTAACACACAGACACACAGAAACAGAAACAATCATACACAGCAACACACACAGGACAGTACACACAAACGCAAAAAAACACACACACACACACACACGAAACCTCATTGAAAAACACAAAAAAATGCCTGTGACAGGCAATTCAGTAAACATCTACACATCTACCCACTGTATGGAAAGCACACAGTCGTAGGCCTATGGCAAGTGACTGCGCTATAGTCAACTGATTTGGCACATATAAACACACACGCACACATAAACACACACGCACACACATATTTACTCTACGTTGTTCATGTGTTTCACATAACCTCATGACCATACACAGTCTTCAGTGGTGTTATGTGGACTGTGTCAATCAGTGGAGGCTGCTGAGGGGAAGTCAGCTCATAATAATGGTCAGAACAGAGCAAATGGAATGGCATCATACACCTGGAAACCATGTGTTTCATGTATTTGATACCACTTCACTGACTCCTATCCAGTCATTACCACGAGCCTGTTCTCCCCAATTAAGATGTCCTGTGGTATATGTGTGCATTCCATAGGAAGTGCACCCCTATATATAAAACAAACACAAATGTATGGTTGTATTGGACATGTGAGGCTTGCACTTCTATATTTCTGTTCCATTCTCTGGATGATTCCGACTGTGTATCTCATAGTTGGTCAGGATATCAATCCTGATAACACATCAACCCTGATAACATACCGACCCTGATAACATATCAACCCTGATAACATATCAACTCTGATAACATACCAACCCTGATAACATACCGACCCTGATAACATATCAACCCTGATAACATATCAACTCTGATAACATACCAACCCTGGTCACATACCGACCCTGATAACATATCAACCCTGATAACATATCAACCCTGATAACATACCCATATAACATATCAACTCTGATAACATACCAACCCTGATAACATATCAACCCTGATAACATATCAACCCTGATAACATACCCATATAACATATCAACCCTGATAACATATCAACTCTGATAACATACCAACCCTGATAACATATCAACCCTGATAACATATCAACCCTGATAACATACCCATATAACATATCAACCCTGATAACATATCAACTCTGATAACATACCAACCCTGATAACATACCGACCCTGATAACATACCAACCCTGATAACATATCAACCCTGATAACATATCAACCCTGATAACATACCCATATAACATATCAACTCTGATAACATACCAACCCTGATAACATACCGACCCTGATAACATACCAACCCTGATAACATATCAACCCTGATAACATATCAACCCTGATAACATACCCATATAACATATCAACTCTGATAACATACCAACCCTGATAACATATCAACCCTGATAACATATCAACCCTGATAACATACCCATATAACATATCAACTCTGATAACATACCCATATAACATATCAACTCTGATAACATACCAACCCTGATAACATACCGACCCTAATAACATATCAACTCTGATAACATATCAATCCTGATAACATACCCATATAACATATCAACTCTGATAACATACCAACCCTGATAACATACCGACCCTGATAACATATCAACCCTGATAACATATCAACCCTGATAACATATCAACCCTGATAACATACCCATATAACATATCAACTCTGATAACATACCAACCCTGATAACATACCGACCCTGATAACATATCAACCCTGATAACATATAAACTCTGATAACATATCAACTCTGATAACATAACAACCCTGATAACATACCGACCCTGATAACATATCAACCCTGATAACATATAAACTCTGATAACATATCAACTCTGATAACATATCAATCCTGATAACATACCCATATAACATATCAACTCTGATAACATACCAACCCTGATAACATACCGACCCTGATAACATATCAACCCTGATAACATATAAACTCTGATAACATATCAACTCTGATAACATAACAACCCTGATAACATACCGACCCTGATAACATATCAACCCTGATAACATATCAACTCTGATAACATACCCATATAACATATCAACCCTGATAACATACCCTGATAACATACCCTGATAACATACCCTGATAACCTACCGACCCTGATAACATACCAACCCTGACAACATAACATACCCTGATAACATATCAACCCTGATAACATGGTATTTAACCCATTAGATATTAACAAAGAGTAAATATAAACAATAAATATAATCATTGTGTTGATCCAGACACAAATTTCCTGATATTTACCAGAGATGAGTCTATCACTTGTGATTACTATAATGTTAAGCTATTTAACAACCTGTATAGCAATTGATCTAATTCCAAGACAAGCTTATTTTCTACCTTTCATTTAATTTAATTCCAAGACAAGCTTATTTTCTACCTTTCATTTGAACATTCGCAGTCTTCCTAAAAATCATGACCACGTTGTTCATTATCCGTCTTCTCTCAATCATTCCATTGTTTCCCTTTCAGAAATATGGTTGACTGAAGAGACAACCTTGCTTTATGACTTGTCTCCTAATCATGCTGTTCACCACTGTACAACCTCAAGAGTGGGAGGAGGGGCCATTTTTTGTTCATAAACGTTTTAAATTCTTTGTAAGAGAGGACCTCGCACTTACATCTGATAACATTGATGTTGAATCTCTTTTCATAGAAATTCCCTCCTGTTCAGAATTAATGGTCAATAGTAAAAAAGTGGTAATTACATGCATCTATCGGCCACCCGATTCTAACATTGGTAGATTCATGGATATCCTTGCATCAACCTTGGATTTCATTAATAATTCAAATCAAATGTGTTTCCTTTGGGTGATTACAACAAACTTACTTAAAAGTGAGAACCACTCACTGACATCTGACTTTTTGACTATGTTATCTGTATCTCCTCATCTACATTTGAAGTTGGAAGTTTACATACACTTAGGTTTCAACCCAAAACATCTCTTGCCTTAGGTTCCAATATACAATACATGACAATCTATTACATTACATGAAGATCATATTGTAGTTTTTCCTATAGAGTGCTGTAATTCATTTTAATTGTCAGCCATAGGGTACAGTTGAAATTCGGAAGTTTACATACACTTAGGTTGGAGTCATTAAAACTCGTTTTTCAATCACTCCACAAATTTCTTGTTAACAAACTATAGTTTTGGCAAGTCGGTTAGGACATCTACTTTGTGCATGACAAGTAATTTTTCCAACGTTTGGTTACAGACAGATTATTTCATTTATAATTCACTGAATCACAATTCCATGGGTCAGATGTTTACATACACTAAGCTGACTGTGCCTTTAAACAGCTTGGAAAATTCCAGAAAATGATGTCATGGCTTTAGAAGCTTTTGATAGGCTAATTAACATCATGTGAGTCAATTGGAGGTGTACCTGTGGATGTATTTCAAGGTCTACCTTCAAACTTAGTGCCTCTTTGCTTAACCTCTTGCTTCTACCTGAGATGCTTGCGTCCCAACTAGAGCTCTGGAAATGCAAATGCGCTACGCTAAATGCTAATAGTATTAGTTAAAACTCAAACGTTCATTAAAATACACATGCAGGGTATCGAATTAAAGCTACACTCGTTGTGAATCCAGGCAACAAGTCAGATTTTTAAAATGCTTTTCGGCGAAAGCATGAGAAGCTATTATCTGATAGCATGCACCAATACACTACAACACAAAAGCCACGCAGGGGACGTAAACAAAATAATTAGCATTTCGGCGTTACACAAACCGCACAATAAAATAGAAAACAGTCCTTACCTTTCACCATCTTCTTTGTTGGCACTCCTAGATGTCCCATAAACACTATTGGGTCTTTATTTCGATTAAATCGGTCCATATAAAGCCAAGATATCGTTATATGTAGACTGTGTGATAAACGAAAAAAACAGCGTTTTCAAAACGTAACGTCATTTTTAAAATTCAAAAAGTCGACGATAAACTTTCACAAAACACTTCGAAATACGTTTGTAATGCAACTTTAGGTATTAGTAAACGTTAATAAGCGATAAAATTCATCAGGAGGCGATGTAAAGATCATTAGCTGTCCGTCTGGAAAAATGTCCGGCTAGAAACTCAACGAAAATATCCGGTCCTAGACCTGAAGAAATACGGTGCCCTGCATGTGTTTGACCAAGAAAAAACTCGAAGGGAAATGACAAGACTCTAGACACCGTGTGGAAGCTGTAGGTACTGCAACCTCAGTCAATTAATTGTGGTTCACCTTTATCAATGGGTTCAAGTAGCGCATGGATATATTTTCCCATTTTCAGTGATCAGTTTTTCCTGTGCTTTTCGATGTAAATGCCGTTCTGGTAAAGCCACAGCAGTGATTTAACCAGTTTTATAAACGTCTGAGTGTTTTCTATCCACACAGACTAAGCAAATGCATATACTATATTCCTGGCATGAGTAGCAGGGCGCTGAAATGTTGCGCGATTTTTAACAGAATGTTCAAAAAAGTAGAGGGTAGAAGGAAGAGGTTTTAACATCATGGGAAAATCAAATGACATCAGCTAAGACCTCAGAAAAATAATTGCAGACCTCCACAAGTCTGGTTCATCCTTGGGAGCAATTTCCAAACACCTGAAGGTGCCACGTTCATCTGCACAAACAATAGTACGCAAGTGTAAACACCATGGGACCACACAGCCGTCATACCGCTCAGGAAGGAGACGTGTTCTGTCTCCTAGAGATGAATGTACTTTGGTGCGAAAAGTGCAAATCAATCCCAGAACAACAGCAAAGGACCTTTTGAAGATGCTGGAGGAAACAGGTACAAAATTATCTATATCCACAGTAAAACGAGTCCTACATCGACATAACCTGAAAGGCCACTCAGCAAGGAAGAAGTCACTGCTCCAAAACCGCCATAAAAAAGCTAGACTACGGTTTGCAACTGCACATGGGGACAAAGATCGTACATTTTGGAGAAATGTCCTCTGGTCTGATGAAACAAAAATAGAACTGTTTGGCCATAATGACCATTGTTTTGTTTGGAGGAAAAAGGGGGAGACTTGCAAGCCGAAGGACACCATCCCATCATGTTGTGGGGGTGCTTTGCTGCAGGAGGGACTGGTGCACTTCACAAAATAGATGGCATCATGAGGTAGGACAATTATGTGGATATATTGAAACAACATCTCAAGACATCAGTCAGGAAGTTAAAGCTTGGTCGCAAATGGGTCTTCCAAATGGACAATGACCCCATGCATACTTCCAAAGCTGTGGCAAAATGGCTTAAGGACAACAAGGTCAAGGTATTGGAGTGGCCATCACAAAGCCCTGACCTCAATCCTATAGAACATTTATGGGCAGAACTGAAAAATTGTGTGCGAGCAAGGAGGCCTCCAAACCTGACTCCGTTACACCAGCTCTGTCAGGAGGAATGGGCCAAAATTCACCCAACTTATTGTGGGAAGCTTGTGGAAGGCTACCTGAAACGTTTGACCCAAGTTAAACAATTTAAAGGCAATGCTACCAAATAGTAATTGAGTGCATGTAAACTTCTGACCCACTGGGAATGTGATGAAAGAAATAAAAGCTGAAATAATTCTCTCTACTATTATTCTGACATTTCACATTCTTAAAATAAAGTGGTGATCCTAACTGACCTAAGACAGTGAATTTTTACTAGGATTAAATGTCAGGAATTGTGAAAAACTGAGTTTAAATGTATTTGGCTAAGGTGTATGTAAACTTCCGACTTCAACTGTGTATATATATATATATATATATATATATATATATATATATATAAAACCCCTTTTGAGGACCTTTTGAACACAAATTGTCTCTGTAGGGCCTGGCTACCCATAAAAACTTATGTTCACTTCAAAAAGTTTGTTGAAGGTTTACATTAACTATACGTGTAAAAATTGCTACTCAACTAACAACCCACTTCTATGCAACAAGAAGGTTTCACCCCAAAAAATTGCCTCTCAACTAACCAACCTACTTCTATACAACAAGAAGATTTCACAAAATCAGAGGCCTCAAACATTTTAATAGAGTGCCAAAGGACTAAACTCTGTAATAAAACAAAGTACTTGAACACTTATACATCACAGATACATTTCACTCATTGCATGCACTATTTTAACCTGATTTGGTTCTTTTAAAATGACATTGGTCTCGACTCACCCAGCAATTCTGCCATCAATCAGGAGAATAAGAGTTGACTCCCCAAAGCGGGTTCTGCACAGCCTTCTCTCTTTCCTCTGGATCAACACACAGTTGATAAGTTTTCTTATTGTTGTTGTTCAGACCAATTCATTGGGGTCACGGCACCAAGTGTTAGCAATGTATGTTATGCTTAAATAACACAAACTCCAAAGCAAATCACTGGGAGAAAAATTGGTTTATTTGAGAAGGACAAATCAAGATGTTATGCTGTGAGGTAGATGTTCAGATTTTTAGTCTCCCCTCTCCTCAGCTTTTCTCCACTGGACAAAGGAACAGGATACCATTTATAACCCCCCACTGTAGCCTGGGGTTGACCAATTAGAAGTCCTTGCAGTACAACTTGTCCAATGGCCAAATAACAAGTATCCTGCTCTCGACTCAATGTACAGACCAATGAAATTGTGGCACACGTAGCTCTGAGTTCAGGACGGACATTCCACAGATTCTAAACAGATGTTGAACAGAAACCCAACTCCTATTTACATTGTCAATTCCCTATTGACCATTAATTCTAGTACTCTCGTCCTCTCATCCTCTGCGTTGTGTATTTATCTTCAAAATACTTTTATACTTGGACATGTTTTGGAAAGGCACACACACCTGTCTATATAAGGTCCCACAGTTGACAGTGCATGTCAGATCAAAAACCAAATCATGAAGTCGAAGGAATTGTCCGTAGAGCTCAGTGACAGGATTGTGTCGAGGCACATGGGGAAGGGTACCAAAACATTCTGCAGCATTAAAGGTCCCCAAGAACACAGTGGCCTCCATCAGTCTTAAATGGAAGAAGTTTGGAACCACCAAGTCTTCCTAAAGCTGGTCGTCCGGCCAAACTGAACAATCGGGGGAGAAAGGCCTTGGTTAGGAAGTTGACCAAAAACCCGCTGGTCACTCTGACAGAGTTCCAGAGTTCCTTTGTGGAGATGGGAGAACCTTCCAGAAGGACAACCATCTCTGCAGCACTCGACCAATCAGACCTTTATGGTAGAGTGGCCAGACCGAAGCCACTCCTCAGTAAAAGGCACATGACAGCCCACTTAGATTTTGATAAAAGGCACCTAAAGGACTCTCAGACTGTAATAAACCAGGTTCTCTGGTCTGATGAAACCAAGAACTCTTTGGCCTGAATGCCAAGCGTCACGTCTGGAGGGAACCTGCCACCATCCCCACAGCATCATGCTGAAAGGAGCAAATAATGAAAGGAGCAAAGTACAGAGAGATCCTTGATGAAAACCTGCTCCAGAGCGCTCAGGACCTCAGAGTGGGGTGAAGGTTCACCTTCCAACGGGACAACGACACTAAGCACACAGCAAGAACACGTAGGAGTGGCTTCGGGACAAGTCTCTGAATGTCCTTGAGTGGCCCAGCCAGAGCCCGGACTTGAACCTGATCGAACATCTCTGGAGAAACGTGAACATAGCTGTGCAGCGACGCTCCCCATCCAACCTGACTGAGCTTGAGAGGATCTGCAAAAAATTATGGGAGAAACTCCCCAAATACAGGTGTGCCAAGCTTGTGGCATCATGCTGCCAAAGGTGCTTCAACAAAGTACTGCGTAAAGGGTCTGAATACTTATGGAAATGTAATTTTTTTTTTTTTTTTTTTTTTGATTTGTCATTATGGAGTATTGTGTGTAGATTGATGGGGGGGGAATGACCATTTAATCAATTTTAGAATAAGGCTGTAAGGTAACAAAATGTGGAACAAGTCAAGGGGTCTGAATACTCTCCTAATGCACTGTAATTGGTTATATAGTTATGTTTATGTTAGAGAATTATGTGTTGATGCAAATGGCTGTGCATCTACCAGAGCCAAGATATCTTGTGTTGTGCCTTTGTTATTCCTAATCTATATCAATGACCTTGCTGCTGGGTCTTCTACCGTACTTCCTATTCACTTCGCTGATGATACCAATTTTATTTTATCACAAAATAATTTTGAATCACTAATTAAGGAAGCCAACTCAGGCATAGCCACATTTTCTGAATGGTTCCAGATAAACAAATGATCTTTAAATGTAAGAAGATATCAAACTTTTTTGTATTCACTAGTAAGAATTTAAAAAATAGTTTTAAAAAAAGACCCAGAATCTCTATTGATGGGAATGAAATGGAACAATTCACAATTACTAGATTCCACTGAGTTTTAATTGATGAAAAGGTATACTGGAAAGATCATATACAATTTGTCTGCAGCAAAGTGATGAAATCTGTTAGTATTTTACCTTTATTTAACTAGGCAAGTAAGTTAAGAACAAATTCTTATTTACAATGACAGCAACTTAATTGCCTTGTTCGGGGGTAGAAAGACACATTTTTACCTTGTCAGCTCAGGGATTTGAGCTAGCAACCTTTTGGTTACCGACCCAATGCTCTAACCACTAGGCTACCTGCCACCCTCACTAGGATACCTGCCTAGTATCATCAGAAAGATTAGTGTTTTAGTTCATCAGTCTTGCTTCTTAACTATTTTCTATAGCTTAATTGACCCATATCTCAATTACTGGAATATTTTCTGGGCCAGTACATATATATGCCTTCTAACTACACAAATGACTCATCCTGCAAAATACATTTGCAAAGACTAGCCACCTCCTCTAATTACCTGGCTCCATCTGTACTGGGAGTCAGTCAGCCTGATGAACCAAACTGCTCAGTAATCTTCTCCATATAGCCGAACTCTCACACACTCACACATTTAAACAAAACAAATATTATTATTTTTTCGGGTTTACTGATCAATTCAGTCATACATTTATAATTAGTATGTTTTAACAAACTTGTTTTATTCTTGTACATAGGTATTGTATATATATTTTTGTGGTGTGGTTTTCCTTGGGCTTGGTGTGGTTACACCTGCACATTGTTTTTTATTTATCTGTATTGTTATCTATCACTTGTTTTCTTTGGTGCAAATAAATAAAACTCAAAACTAAAACTAACCTCAGAGAGCAGCACCTTTTTAACAAACCCTCTCCGGTCTCCTTGGCAACTGCTCACAGTATCATGCTTTACTAAGGTTGCTGACCTACGCATGCGTTTGCATATGTAAATATATTCCATGTCTGCTTTCCCCCCTTTAGGTAGAGATGGAAAGATGGGCTGGGTTTTAGGGGGTTTGGGCTGGAGATGGAATGATTGTCAAACCAATAGATGGGCTGGGTTTTAGGGGTTTTGGGCTGGATATGGAATAATTGTCGAACAAATTAACATATGATGCATGTTGGTTTTGTGGATCGACTTGTCACCCCAAAAAAAGTATCAGTATATTGTCGCTAGTGAGGTGTTTTATATATTTGTATTTGATTCTCTTTCCATTATTAGCTGCTGGTCTTGGGGCCCTATTCAATCAAAAGTTGTCTAAATGATTTTGGGTATAAAAATATGCAGTAAGTCATGTCAGAAGCTAGCAGATTCATTACTTACCAACAACAGCTGCAAATTCCACGTTTTGAAGTTCACTTTCCTTGTTTTGGCTAACACACTCATGAATACGGCACTGTGGGTCAGAGTGCAGTATTTATTTGGTTTCATAGCACAAAGGTTTGTTAGCACATTTCTCACACTGGCTTTAGCCACAGAGGGAACAGGCCTGCCCCGGCAAGTTCAGGGGGGTGCCTAGCAACACGTTCCTTGGAGGAAGTCAACATATGCATTGAGCGACAAAGTCCCATGATTTGTGAATCTGTTTGGACCGAACAGATTCACAAATCATGGGACCTCACTAGCACGACAGCTAAATTGGCTTTGAAAAAAAAAGATTTTAGCTAATAGAGAAACATATCTAACTAACTACATTATGGCATTCACTAATCATAAAAGATTGACATATAAAATAAATGTAGGTGCATTTGTGGACAGAATTCATGTTTACTCAAACTTTTAAGTGTATTTTGTATTGTCACTATCCACTCCCCATTGGCAAATCAATTGGAATTGCAAAGTGTTGCGGTAGTCATCAGTAAAGCTATGTATTAATGATTGCTCAATCCCCATGTATTTGTCTCAATTTCAAATGTACGATTTATTGTTAAAAAGCAGTTGTCTAAAACCAGACCTTTTTGTCTCAGTGGGGACACCATACTACATGTCTCCAGAGAGGATTCACGAGGGTGGCTACAACTTCAAGTCAGACATCTGGTCCCTGGGATGCCTTCTCTATGAGGTAGGTATACTGCTTTTTCATTTGAGTCATTTAGGAAACAGTCTTATCCAGAGCGACTTACAGACGCAATTAGCGTTAAGTGCCTTGCTCAAGGGCACATCAACAGATGTTTCACCTATTCTGCTCGGGGGTCTGAACCAGCGATCTTTCGATTAATAGTCCAACGCCCATAACCGCTAGGCTACCTGCTGCTTAACAGGTGAGAGTTAGTGCTCGGCTAGATCACACTCCTGCATACCCACTAGCTCTCCAGGAAACATTTACACATCTGAAACACAGTAGGGCTGCGGACACTCAAACTATCAATTAAACTAAATCCTGCTTGGCTGGCAGAAACACATCTAGATGGAGAGGCCTATGTAATTGTAGTTGAAACACTGATTACTATTCCCAATACAATTCAATGGAAATTATACCCCCAGTTTGGCTGGGGTAGGCCATCATTGCAAATAAGAATTTGTTCTTAACTGACTTGCCTAGTTAAATAAAGGTTACATTTAAAAATAGAAAACATCCTTAATATTAGTGATTGCGCACCAGCTGTTAATTAACAGAGACAGACACCTGACCTGACGTCACCGTTCTGTCCTGCTGATGGACAGAAAACCCAGCTAGATTTGTATTTTCCATATCCTTGTTCATCCACGACTCATGAAGCATAGAATATTATAGTTCTTCGGATCACGTTGATAGGATAGTCTCGAATGGAGCTCGTCCGGGTTATTATCCAGGGATTGCATGTTCGCCAATAGAACGGATGGTGGAGGCAGTTTATCCACTCGCCAACGTAGTCCCTTCAGGTATCCCGCACGCCGGCCTCTATAACGCTGTCTCTTCCTCCTTTGAGTGTCAGGGATTTGGAACTGGTCCGAGATGAGCAGTATGTCTTTCACTTCCGATTCATTGAAGTAGAAATTCTCATCCAAATTGAGGTTAGTGATCACTGTTTTGATGTCCAGAAGCTCTTTTAGATCATAGGAAACGATGGCGGAAACACTACAGTGCCTTCAGAAAGTATTGTTTTGTTGTGTTACAGTGTTGTATAGCGACTGAGTTATAGTACAAATACAAATGTAGTATGGAGAAAAGTGAGAATGTTTTTTACTTCTCTCCACTTCAGTTGCTGAAGTTTTTATAGTTTCCCTCCCCACTAATTATTTGCTGTACGGATGTGTGTGTGTGTGTGTGTGTGTGGTGTGTGTGTGTGCGCACACAAAATGAACAGAAACAGCTCATAATTCCATTATTCTGGATGCTGACACTGTGTCAGCGTTATTAAACTGTCAATAGCAATGCTTCTTCAGTCAGTCATGGACTTGGCATTCTTTGTTGATAAAGACTAGGGACTGCATCACAAATGGCACCCTATTCCTTATATAGTGCATTACTTTTGACCAGAGCCCTATGGGAGCCCTATGGGCCCTGGTCATAAATAATGCACTACATAGGGAATAGGGTGCCATTTGGGATGAAGGCTAGAGCTCGCTGGGCGTAAGGAGCTGTGTGCTGTGTTGTGAGGGAAGCTGAATGGCCAGCAGTATGTGTTGTGAGGGAAGCTGAATGGTCAGCAGTATGTGTTGTGAGGGAGGCTGAATGGCCAGCCGTATGTGTTGTGAGGGAAGCTGAATGGTCAGCAGTATGTGTTGTGAGGGAAGCTGAATGGTCAGCAGTATGTGTTGTGAGGGAAGCTGAATGGTCAGCAGCATGTGTTGTGAGGGAAGCTGAATGGCCAGCAGTATATGTTGTGAGGGAAGCTGAATGGCCAGCAGTATGTGTTGTGAGGGAAGCTGAATGGTCAGCAGTATGTGTTGTGAGGGAAGCTGAATGGTCAGCAGTATATGTTGTGAGGGAAGCTGAATGGTCAGCAGTATGTGTTGTGAGGGAAGCTGAATGGTCAGCAGTATGTGTTGTGAGGGAAGCTGAATGGTCAGCAGTATGTGTTGTGAGGGAAGCTGAATGGCCAGCAGTATGTGTTGTGAGGGAAGCTGAATGGTCAGCAGTATATGTTGTGAGGGAAGCTGAATGGCCAGCAGTATGTGTTGTGAGGGAAGCTGAATGGTCAGCAGTATGTGTTGTGAGGGAAGCTGAATGGCCAGCAGTATGTGTTGTGAGGGAAGCTGAATGGTCAGCAGTATGTGTTGTGAGGGAAGCTGAATGGCCAGCAGTATGTGTTGTGAGGGAAGCTGAATGGTCAGCAGTATGTGTTGTGAGGGAAGCTGAATTGCCAGCAGTATGTGTTGTGAGGGAAGCTGAATTGCCAGCAGTTTGTGTTGTGAGGGAAGCTGAATGGTCAGCAGTATGTGTTGTGAGGGAAGCTGAATGGTCAGCAGTATGTGTTGTGAGGGAAGCTGAATTGCCAGCAGTATGTGTTGTGAGGGAAGCTGAATTGCCAGCAGTATGTGTTGTGAGGGAAGCTGAATGGTCAGCAGTATGTGTTCTGAGGGAAGCTGAATGGTCAGCAGTATGTGTTGTGAGGGAAGCTGAATGGTCAGCAGTATGTGTTGTGAGGGAAGCTGAATTGCCAGCAGTATGTGTTGTGAGGGAAGCTGAATTGCCAGCAGTATGTGTTGTGAGGGAAGCTGAATTGCCAGCAGTATGTGTTGTGAGGGAAGCTGAATTGCCAGCAGTATGTGTTGTGAGGGAAGCTGAATTGCCAGCAGTATGTGTTGTGAGGGAAGCTGAATTGCCAGCAGTATGTGTTGTGAGGGAAGCTGAATTGCCAGCAGTATGTGTTGTGAGGGAAGCTGAATTGCCAGCAGTATGCCTCTCTCACATCTTCCATGCAGCATCACCAGGTCACTGCATGGAATGTAATTCTCAACTATTCTCTCTCTCTGTCGGTCTCTGCTTATACTTACATATAAAATGTCCCTCTGTCTCCCCCTTCCTTGTCTCTCTCTTTTTCTTGCTCTTCTCTGTCATGGGACAAATAATATCGAAATCAAGAAAATTGATAGGGAGTTTCACAGAGTTTTAAATGGGAATCAGAGAGAGAACGTCAATGTTAAAGTGATTTGATTTTCATTCCAAGAGTCTCACTTGACAGACTGTTAACATAAATGTTCTAATTGAGTAGCTGTCTAGCGCACGCAAGATTTTGGTTCTGGATTCTGAAATTACTATTCCACTGGACTAGAGCTATTTAGACTCAGATGTTTTTCCAAAGAAAGTACTGAAGAGAGAGAGATATATAATCACATCTCATGCAGACACCATGATAATATTCAAAGAACCTGGCTGATTGATATTCAGATACACGGAAGGTGGGAGCCAATATAACCACAATTAGAAATCTCTTTCACAGTTTTCTTCCACTCACACTAAAACAAAAATCCAGAAAATCACATTGTATGATTTTTAAGTAATTGATTTGCATTTTATTGCATGTCATAAGTATTTGATACATCAGAAAAGCAGAACTTAATATTTGGTACAGAAACCTATGTTTGCAATTTCAGAGATCATACGTTTCCTGTAGTTCTTGACCAGGTTTGCACACACTGCAGCAGGGATTTTGGCCCACTCCTCCATACAGATCTTCTCCAGATCCTTCAGGTTTCGGGGCTGTCGCTTGGAAATACGGACTTTCAGCTCCCTCCAAAGATTTTCTATTGGGTTCAGGTCTGGAGACTGGCTAGGCCACTCCAGGACCTTGAGATGCTTTTTACGGAGCCACTCCTTAGTTGCCATGGCTGTGTGTTTCGGGTCGTTGTCATGCTGGAAGACCCAGCCACGACCCATCTTCAATGCTCTTACTGAGGGAAGGAGGTTGTTGGCCAAGATCTCGCGATACATGGCCCCATCCATCCTCCCCTCAATACGGTGCAGTCGTCCTGTCCCCTTTGCAGAAAAGCATCCCTAAAGAATGATGTTTCCACCTCCATGCTTCACGGTTGGGATGGTATTCTTGGGGTTGTACTCATCCTTCTTCTTCCTCCAAATACGGCGAGTGGAGTTTAGACCAAAAAGCTCTATTTTTGTCTCATCAGACCACATGACCTTCTCCCATTCCTCCTCTGGATCATCCAGATGGTCATTGGCAAACTTCAGACGGGCCTGGACATGCGCTGGCTTGAGCAGGGGGACCTTGCGTGCGCTGCAGGATTTTATTCCATGACGGCGTAGTGTGTTACTAATGGTTTTCTTTGAGACTGTGGTCCCAGCTCTCTTCAGGTCATTGACCAGGTCCTACTGTGTAGTTCTGGGCTGATCCCTCACCTTCCTCATGATCATTGTTTCCCCACGGGGTGAGATCTTGCATGGAGCCCCAGACAGAGGGTGATTGACTGTCATCTTGAACTTCTTCCATTTTCTAATAATTGTGCCAACAGTTGTTGCCTTCTCACCAAGCTGATTGCCTATTGTCCTGTAGCCCATCCCAGCCTTGTGCAGGTCTACAATTTTATCCCTGATGTCCTTACACAGATCTCTGGTCTTGGAAATTGTGGAGAGGTTGGAGTCTGTTTGATGGAGTGTGTAGACAGGTGTCTTTTATACAGGTAACGAGTTCAAACAGGTGCAGTTAATACAGGTAATGAGTGGAGAAGAGGAGGGCTTCTTAAAGAAAAACTAACAGGTCTGTGAGAGCCGGAATTCTTACTGGTTGGTAGTGATCAAATACTTATGTCATGTAATAAAATGCAAATGAATTACTTAAAAATTATACAATGTGATTTTCTGGATTTTTGTTTTAACGTCTCTCACAGTTGAAGTGTACCTATGATCAAAATTACAGACCTCTACATGCTTTGTAAGTAGGAAAACCTGCAAAAATCGGCAGTGTATCAAATACTTGTTCTCCCCACTGTATATGAATAAATATGTGAATGCTTTCTTAAAGACAAGGAGGGTAGCAATATCCTTTCTGAAAGCATTGTACCTTAACAGTGCTGTATAGTTCCCCCTCCTTCCCTGTGTGTGTGTGTGCGTCCCCTATCCTCTCCCTTTGCCTACCCTCTGTCTGGCCCAATCCCAAATCAATCCCTAAGGCCCATGCCCCATGCACTTGTGGAGATTTGAGAGCATTTCCCCTTGCCCTCTGATAGGCTAGCTAGGTGGAAGTTTCACCATGTTGCTTATACCAATCATATCGTCTCACATCTTCACAAGTGCATAGGGTTTAGAGGTCTATTTGGGATTGGGCCACTGATCATGCTAATGAGCATGGGTCACAGCTCAGGGTCAAAGGTTTCAATCGGATTCCTCCCTATTAAAAATATAACCATCTCTATCAGGCAAGTCCACTCAGCCCATCTCACCATGACCAGGCATGAGAATGAAAGAAATGAGAGATTGAGAGATAATAAGTAATGATGAAATTAATGATGATGAAATACATTTCTTATTATACACTGGGTGGTTCGAGCCCTGAATGCTAATTGGCTGACAGTGCCAATATATCCTCCAAACACCGGCTTTGAGGGATTATCACTTTATTATTATCACGGGTTACCAACATATTCAAATAGTGGTTGACATATTTTCATAAACTTTTTAAAAATTAATTTATTCATACTATTTCATCCTTCCACAAGACATAGTCCCGACACAAATCTAGGGTTTCTAGAGACGCGAACCAGTCATTCAGTCTCTTTGTTTTGTATCTATGGGATGTGACCCAGTTGTTCAGTCTTTTTGTTCTGTATCTATGGACGCGACCCCGTCACTCCGTCTTTTTGTTCTGTATCTATGGGATGTGACCCAGTCGTTCAGTCTTTTTGTTCTGTATCTATGGGATGTGACCCAGCTGTTCAGTCTTTTTGTTCTGTATCTATGGACGTGACCCAGTCACTCCGTCTTTTTGTTCTGTATCTATGGACACGATCCAGTTGTTCGTTCTAAAATGTTCCATTGCCATACTGGCTGCCAACGTTCTTATCCCTTGCCTGCTAGCTAGCCAACTACGGCTAACTTAGTCACGTCAAACAGTGCAGCCAGAATAACAACAAAGTAGTTACATTTGCACTTGTTGAAGCTGTTTTCTAGTGACACTTATTTCAATACATCATAACAATGAGCTAATGAGGCACGATTTCACCTGGCATAGAAAATGTGCTCACTCGTCAGGACACTGTTGTTCAGAGGAGCTAGCCAACAACACAGCTACAGTAACACACTCAATTTAAAATGAAGCTTGAAAGACTGCAAATTAGCTGCGTTTCATTTTACCTTTTTTCAATAGAATTTTTGTTGTATATATCCATAAAAAGCCGATTCATGATTTCGACTGGCTAAGAAACACTGTGTCTGTCTTGTCCCGACACGTTCTTTACTATGGGACTGCTGGAGATCTAATTTGAATATTAAAACAATGTTGCAAATGTCAGAGACAGACAGCGAGGTTTATACAAATCTCTGCTGTTGAAAACCTAATGATAGTCTAAAAGAAATGTGAGATCATGTCTAGATGCTTTTTATAGTGGAGATCAAGTTTATAAATTGCCTGGCTGGGCTGATGATCCAGCGGATTGCGCAGTCAGATGGAAAAGAGTAAAAGGAATTTTAACATCATAGATTTAGCCGGTGATAACTTGTGGAATAGACACTGGCTGGAATGCGGTACTAACCAATCAGCAATCAGGAATATACCCACCCGTTGTATAACAGACCGTACACCACGGGTATGACAAAATATGTATTTTTACTGCTCTAATTATTTTGGTAACCAGTTTATAATAGCAATAAGGCACCTCGGTGGTTTGTGGTATATGGCCAATATACCACGGCTAAGGGCTGTGTCAGCGTTGCGTCGTGCCTAAGAACATTTAAGGAATACCTAGGATAGGATAAAGTAATCCTTCTCACCCCCCCCGCCCCCCCCCCCTTAAAAGACCTAGATGCACTATTGTAAAGTGGCTGTTCCACTGGATGTCATAAGGTGAAAGCACCAATTTGTAAGTCGCTCTGGATAAGAGCGTCTGCTAAATGACGTAAATGTAAATGTAACATCCCTTAGCCGTGGTATATTGGCCATATACCACACCACTTTGGGACTTATTGCTTAATCATAAAGAGGGTATAAAATGCTTTTGATTTCTACTTTCATGATTTATGAACTGAGAAGCTCATATGGTCAGATATGGTCAGTTGGCTTCTTTAAATCTGCCTAATTTATGATAATGATGGCTTGAGTTTAGCTTGAGTAAACACCTAGCTACTGCAAAAGCTGTGCACCAGTCCAGTGTCCTGTCATTTTTCTATGGAATTAATATCCTAACTAATGAGTCATCACAAGAGTATGAACTCTAAAGCACACAGCATGAATGGAATATTATCACCCAGGTTACATAATCCATACAACCACTCCTTCCAAACACATAGTAGTATGTCCTGTATATATTAGCCGTGTTTCTGAGCAATGACAAACCCAACATTCATACAATATAAATACTTTCAGGAAGGTGCACTTCCTTGCAGGCAGGAAGTGCAGTACAGGATATTGCTTCATCCTATTTTTATATAATTTTTTTGTACTCATCCACCCAATAACCACTGGTGTGATTTTGTGATAATTGCATTGTTATAATCCAGAATATTTTTTCTGTAACAGATGGCTGCGTTGCAGAGTCCATTCTATGGGGACAAGATGAACCTCCTCTCTCTGTGTCAAAAGATTGAGCAGTGTGACTACCCTCCACTCCCACCTGACCACTACTCTGAGAAGGTAAGAACAGGTCAGAGTAGACCCTCCAAGAACTCATTTGGAAGTTGCATTAAGTTGATTTTCACAATGTCATTCTCATTAAAAGCAAGTCTAAGAAGTGGTAGATCTGGTCTATGCGCGCTAATTATTTGCTTCCCGGTATTAAGTTACGTTTTTGCATCTTTTACTTTGAGTTTTGTACACCAACTTCAAACAGCTGAAAATAAAATGAAAAAGGGCCTCAGTCTGAGCCACTCTTTTCAGTCATTGGCAGTTTAAGAGAGCAGTGTCAGAGACTGATTAGCTACAGCACTACTTCACTGGCACAGTATGACAGAAGAGGAGCAAGACTGACAGCACTTTAAATGAGGCCAGACAAAGCCTTGTACACCATCACTCTACCAGATTAGCCTTCCACACATAGCACTTTCTGCCCTTCACCACCATGCCTCTCCATCTCGCCCTTTCTCATTCTCTCTCTCATTCTCTGGTGTAGCCCCAATCTGTCTGCCTGCATGTCTGTCTCTCTGCTGCTCCATCTCTCGCTCTTTTGTCCCATTCTCTCTCCTCATCTTGTTCTCTGAGTGCAGCCCTTGTCTATTTTCCTCCCTTTTTCCCCCTCTCTCTTCTAGTGCTGCACCTGTCTCCCCTTTTCCATGTCTCTCCATCTCTCTCTCTCGTCTTGCTCCCTCTCCCCGGTCTTGTTTTTTGCTGAGCGAAGTGACAGCTCGGTGTTAGCTGCTTTGGCGATTTAAAGGTCAGGACTCCAACAGCTCATGTCGCCACTCAAATCAGAGCTCTGGAAATGGGGTTTAAGACAGGCGCAGGACACGCTGTGTCACTAAGGTGTTTCTCCCCCCACCCCACCCATCGCCTTTGATTGGCATTAGAGGCCCTCTTTCTGTCGAAACTGACGAAACAACAAGGCACAGACCAACTACAACTTTCTGTAGGCATTACTCATGCTTTAGGCACTTCCTGCAGCTGACAAAAGAAGTCGTTGTTTGCCGATTCGCCGAAGCTTCTGCACATGGTTTTAAAATGCCAAAATGTCTTTGTGATGAAATGTTAGCAGTCAAAGAGATCTGATCCATCCCTATGTGGTTCAGTTACAGTTTAACTTTCTCTGTGCTCTGGAGTCCCTTGGTTAGGAAGTTCTGATCTTTTAAATGACAGCGGGGGCAGACTCTCCCAATGGATTGTATGTTCATGGACGTGGAAATGCATTGAACTTAGCTTTAACAATTACACTTCTTATGTAGGAGTTTTGAAAGTCCTCTTCGGTCTGTGACGTTTCTCATATGTTCGTGTTAGAATATTCTTAATGGGCTGTAATGTTTCGTACAATAAATAAACTGAATGCTTCTTGTGTCATCCACAGTTGCGAGACCTGGTCAGCATGTGCATCAAGCCCGACCCGGGCCAGCGCCCTGACATCGTGTTTGTTCTGCAGATCGCCAAACAGATGCAGCTGTGGACCTCCAGCACCTAAGCCCCCCCCTCCACTTACCTCCGTGTGGACCCCCATCCTGACTGAACCACAGACCCACTCCCAACCTGCCTGGCTAGGACCAGGTTGTTTAGCTCACGTCTCAGAATTCGAGGAACTGATGAAACGATTGAGACTGGCATGACTGGACTGACTTTTTCTTTATCTTCAAATGAGGACTTAGACTTAATGCTGCGTTCACGTTGCGTCGGAAACTCGGGACCTCAGAGTTAAGTATAGAACTTCCTCCCAAGTGGGGAAATTCGGGATCCGACTCTTCCGCCTAGGTTAGCGAGTCGCAAATTTCCGACATTATGTGAACGTGGTTTAAGTCCAGTTGTTTTTGTCCTCAATGACCTGGAGAGTCACTTCATTCGGTGGTCATGGGGATTTCTGTTTTTAGACTGTTGCGGTGATTCCAGCGGACAGCATCTTGTCTGGCCTCTTCGCTAACAGGAGAGAGCTCTGTCTCACAATGATGTCACAGAGGGTTCGCTCATCAGCTAGGCAGGCCTTTTTTTTGACTAGGCAGGGGTTGCATTCCAAATAGATCCTGACTTTTTCAGGTAAACCGTATGAATTGAAGGCCTAAATATAAATCTCTTTCAGTGCTGTTTATTTTTCTGCCTTACACACATTGTTTAGAAATAATTATTTTTTTAATGTTGCTTTAAATACCTCTGATCTGTATTTTGCATTCTTGTGTAGTGTCGTTTGTAATCCTAAGGCATTCAATTAAGTGGACTTTGTTTCATAATTAACCATAAGATACAAAACATTTGAGTCAGCGTTAGGTCCTCCCAGGTCACACCTCGTGAGTTCTCTGCAACATGAGACACTTGCTACAATCACCAAGCAACACTGGTTTGAAATGGACTTCAGGACTTGATAACGTCTCCCTTTTCAAGGACCTCAAATGGCATAATATAGAACATTGTCAAGGCTTATGGCCCGAGCTTTGTACAACTTTAGACTAGGTTTTTCAACAACAACAAAGTTATTTGCAGGAAACTGCCTGGGTGATGGGTGTTATGCTGTTGCTTGACACCCATGCTATATTGTAATTGCGTGTATAGATCATAAATGCAGTTGACTGTCCACTGATGACTTTGTTCAGAGAAGGAATTTAATTTGAGATGTACTGTGAAATGATTTACATTATGTAGAAACAGCGAGAAGAACAGTTACAATTGTGCTGTAGAAACATTTAGAAAATGTTTGCCTTGACAGCACTAAGCGGCAGATAGACGCTAGATAAAGAGGGTAAGTGATTGAGTCAAAGTTTACTAGTTTAGAAGACTGCAAAAACCTCAGTACTTATATTTTAGAAATTCTATTATATGTGCTTGTAAAATATCTAGAGCTTTCAAAGACTATTCTTTGTAATGATTTTTCACTCAAAAGTAGTGTGTAGGCTATGGTTTTATTTTGTAATTGTACTTTCCTGTGGGGATTTGACATGATTTTGTGGAATCACGTTCAAGTGTTTCCCTTTTTGCATTTTGTAGTAGATAAAAGGTTTATAAAATATTAATTCTTATACTCTTACATTTGATCCAATTTCAATTCCTTTCTTACCCGAAGTGTGTTATAAGACAGTAAGTTGTATTTAACAACCATCAATGAATAACAGCCTACAATCTAAGTTTTTAAAATAAGGAATTTGATAGACGACTTAATTTACAAGGATTAAGGAATATTGTGCTATATAGTGACTGGACAGCTGGCAAACAGAGATATGTCAATCCTGGAACAGCACTGACATTGGTGAGTATCTCAAGATCACAGGTCAACCAAAGAGACATCCACCAGACCCACATCGTCGTCTGTAAGGAGATGGTAGTTCACGCAGGGAGATCAATGAATTCACCAGCATACTAGTAAACATTCTGATCATTTATATTTCCCGTTTAAACATTTAAATAGATTCCCTAAAACAGACCAACTTGTTCTCCATTGTTCCCTCTTCAAACTTCAATAATTATAACAATTCAAGTGTTTGTCAAACTGCCAGCTAGCTAAGCAATTACATACCATTTGAGATAGCATCGTCAAAAAAAACACTTAGGAGACATTGAAGACTCAACGCAAACTTTATTTTAAACCATGGAAAAACATGCCATCTCCACTGAAGGAAGTAAAGGCGAATTTGGGAAGTAACAACAGGGAAAACACCAGAATGTTCCGGTGAGGCTTCAAGAGGTATCCATAGTCTGAACCGTCTCCTCAACCACCTCCAGATCCAATTTGATCACGGACTTCGTCAGGACTCCGGTTGTTCCTTGCTTGTACTTGTAATTACCGGTTCTGATTGGAAAAATAAAGGAATTAGATTCTAATTTAAAAAAGATATATATAGACATTCAATACAGCATAAACTGGTCTGATGAGCCTCTGGGAGCTAGTTCTTGGATGTAAAATACAATGTAAAACACAAAAATGGCTTCCATGAGTCACGTGACTTTGGAGAATGCATTTCTCTCTAGCACTGCGCCACTGTGCTTTTTGGAGTTTGACAAAAAACAAAATGTGCAACTTAGTTCTATGAAATTGAACAGGCAGCAGAGGTCACGAGAAGCACAAACTTGCTGGGTTAAGTGGGTTAGTAGTCAAACAAGAGTATTCAGGTGGGTGAGACAAAATGCTATGGTTAAAGTCTAGAGCACTCCACACAGAACTAGGTATTTATTACTCACTGGTGGGGCAAGGCTTCATGCTCATACACACATCTTCAAACAGAACAGGCCAAAGGGATGGGTCATTCGCCGTTACAGATGATTCATTACCAACAATGCAACTCAACAATACATTCTTAACAAATTAAAAAAGGACACAAATAACTAGAACTCATTCAGAAATTGAAAGATTAACAACGATGCACTGCTGTGGGGGAAAACATCCTCTGTCATGGGTGAATAAGGGTTTGGGAAGAAATAATACTCGAACCATGCAAAGGTTCTTGCACTCAAAATATGAACAAATTTGTGCCATTTGTTATTGTGCTTGTATTGACGAGGCAATCCAGTCAGCAAGCAACTGTTCTCCAGACTGAATGAGACTGCTGTGGGGACCAATAACACTGATGGGACATGGGAACCACATTAAGGTGACAGGTGAAGGGACATGAGGACAAATAATTTATCAAAATATGGGGACTATTGAGGGGAGATTGTGGGGACTGTTGGTGGGTAGGTGGCCTTACCGGACACCCTTCTTGTTGGCCATGTCGTGAGGCCTCAGGTAGTCCACCCTGCCCTTGGTGATGACACACAGGTCAATATTGCTGCCAGAGCCAAGGTCGTTGAAGATGCCAGCCGCGATGGCGTCCCGAACCAGCCGCTTGGCATCTTCCTCCTGAGGAGAGGAAAAACAATCATTATTGTAAACATGATCAATATCATCTCTTCATGTACTGAGTGAATTAATCCAATGCTTATTCCACTACTTCTCAGGATGGAGGGGTAGAGCAGCCCTACATATAAACCTTCTGCACAGGTCACATGGTTGTGTCTGGATCAGGCTATAGCTCTGGCTTCTTATGAAAGATGACAACTCAAGCTGAGCAAGAAGTAGTGAGTGGGGATTCCCACCCATCTACAAACACCATGGGAAAAGCAAGGGCTCCCTCTATTGACCATCATCGCTAAGAGCAGTAGCGCCTTCCTGAAGTACTGTAGAGCTAAATGCTAATTTTCAAGCGTCCCCCCCATCCTCTCCAGGCCATGTGATAAATGCATCTGTCACATCACGCAAGATAAATGGTCCTCCTCAGCCAGAGCGTTTTAACACAATGGCTAACGGAGGAGACGTGCCCCCTCTGTGAGCTCTACCAGACTCCACAGTGGAGGCCATCGCCACCTCAGAGCTCTACCAGACTCCACAGTGGAGGCCATCGCCACCTCAGAGCTCTACCAGACTCCACAGTGGAGGCCATCGCCACCTCAGAGCTCTACCAGACTCCACAGTGGAGGCCATCGCCACCTCAGAGCTCTACCAGACTCCACAGTGGAGGCCATCGCCACCTCAGAGCTCTTCATCTAAGTATCTGGGAGGAAGAGCGCTTCATAATTCACCTTGGCGTTTAATGGGGGTGTGAGGAGTTGAGACACATTCTGACAAAGAATTGAAAAATAAATCAAATTAAAAAGACAAAATGCGTTGTGTCAGACTCATGGCCTTTCCTCTGTAGTCTAAGTGTTAAAGTTCAGCCCTGCTACAGGGGCCTTTAAGACCAGGTTTGACTATGTTAAGGTAGCTGATGTTGCAGGACGGAGTACCCCGTCACGTACTAAGGTTAAAAAGACATCTGCTAAATAAGCATATTTAGCCGTTACTTAGTGACCGTGTATCAAACTCCACTAGTGTATTGTGCCGTCTGTCCACAAGAACACCATGGTTACGATCCCACTCACAGAATTACAATTTACACAGTTGTTCACTATATCTTCATTTCATTGTTGTTTTTACCCCCACTGGGATTTAATAAGGCTAACTTGGTTTTAAGTCTAACTCTGCAGAGAGAAATGACTACGGTAATTAAACAACATGCCAAAATGTCTTCCTACCATTCCGACATCCTAAACAGGAAAATCGTTCCCGGTAGGGATGCATCTAATATCCACTAGCTTCAACTGCCGCCGGCAACACTTTGCCCACAGCTTGTGTCTCATCTAGCATGGAAGAGATTGGTTTAGGTTTGCAGACAGCCGAGGGCTTAAAGTAGTTTGTTCTATCATGGAACAGACCGTTTTATTCAGGTAATATCAACAGAGACAACACAGAACACATCTGACTGGATGAGAAGAGATGAGTGGTGCACACACCCCTAGCTGTGTGGAAACCTGAGCAGTCTAATTCTCTTGCGCAAACACACACAAGATTTTAAGAAATATCCTCAGAGTGTGTTTGTCCTAATCCCCAGTGTGTGACACCACCAGCACAGTGCTAAGGTTAGCAGGGGCTGGGTCATGGTTCTCTAACCAGCAGTGGGCTGGGTGGCCTACTGGGACTTCATTACACGGACACCAGAAGACACCTGGTGTGTTTTTAAACAGCACCACTCAGAGTAACACAAAACCCTCACAGTCCATGGTCGCTGGAGGAACCACACTAAAATCAGGGTGTGTGGTACTTGTGTGGGTGAGAAAGAGACTGCTATGTTTCTACAAAGCGTCCGTGTGTCCACGGTTTCATCAATTATTCAGCATAGTCTGGCAGCTGCTGTGGGGCTGAGACACCCTAGTTCCTAAAATATGATTTATGATACAGGAGAGACAAAGACCAGGGGACGCGGCAGCTTTCAGAAATCTGCATTTTCAAAATGCAGTCCATCAAAAAAAGCTGCGTCTTAAATCATTTCACCTGCGTTTTATATTGAAAGGTAGGTTTTTGTTGTTGCTTCAAGTGGATCAGGGCCATAAAACTCTAGTTTTCATCACAAAATACATTTATGCAAAAACATTTAGCAGAAAAAAATAGCATTGTTTTCATTAGACGACAACAGAAGTGCAACACTATTTGGCTAGCAGCCACGCAGTAAATCAGCTTAACATGAAAGTGCAAGTTATTTTTTGCAAAGACGATGCACGGCCGTCAGATATATTATGTTTACCATAGAAACAATGTAGCCAGCTACATTTCCAAATGTTTTGCATGAAGTTAATATTGATTTACCTTGCTAAAACTACCTGAGAAAATTAATCATCGCGTCCTTCCTCTCTGCCATTGGTCAAAGCACTACCTGCTTTTGATTGGTCTGAAGACGAGAAAAGATTTATTAGTGTGAAAAACACAGCAGCGGTGCAGTTCTTGACACAAACCGGTGCGCCTGGCACCTACTACTATACCCCGTTCAAAGGCAAAGGCACTTAAGTGAAACATGCAAGACAAAATATTTATCTCAAGAGTTAAAAATCCTTCTTTAACTGGTCTCCTCCCCTTCATCTACAATGATTGAAATGGATTTAACAGGTGACCGATAAGGGATAACAGCTTTCACCGGAGTCTCATGGAAAGAGCAGGCGTTCCTAATGTTTTGTAGACTCCCTGTATATTATCATTTCAGATTGTGAATGTGTGATATGGGGTTAGATACATACTTATTTTGACATTCTAAAAGAAAACCTTTTATAAAGAATGCAACACTGCCATGCTGATCTGAGCCTTAGTGTCCGACTTTTGGCAGTCACAGATGCACCTCCAAGTTCACGACTTTGTCTAGTCAGTTGCTTTAGATTCACCACTCAAACTCGTAGAATATCTGTAGAGTTTCAGTTTTTCAAACTGGTTTGTTATTTTATTTCAGTTCACTAAATAGTTTTTTCATTATTAGTTTTAGTTCACTATAATAACATTGATATCTACATTGCCATATTACCCATGACATCATTCGACATCATTCAACATGGCTGCCAGCTATGGGTTGGACCCTGACAAGAATATAAAATAGTCCATCTAGCTAAGTCAAATCAAACATGTTAATTATGTACCGTATAGGAGACAATCCAAAAGATCCTACCTGTAAACTGAAAAGCCCAGTTTGAGAGACCCATCTCAAGTAAGACTCGAGTGAAATAAAAACGCACACTTGAGACACATGTATTCCCCTGCAATCAGTGTGTGAACAACATAACTGCTGCCTCCTGCCCCACATTATAATACAGCCTCCCCACGGCACCAACACACACCATTTCAATATTTCATAACCATATTAAATATGCCACAGAAGACAGTGTTCAACATCTGTCGTCTTCAGGGTATTGGCGACTCCCGGGAACGGGGGGGGGGCAGGCTTGATCTCTAATTGGGCCACATGCCAAATAAAAGCAGCAGTTTACTACACCGCTTTCCCATGGAGACCCCTTTACCAGACACCCCTTTACATATTGGTACGCAGCCGGTACCCCCCGACTTCTTGTCATATTCCATTTGTAATAACTAGAAGTCGTGTTGTGTGTGGAGATGCAGGAAGTGGAGGTTGAGTGACAAGGGGAGGAAATGACAAGGCGTGTTCCAGCTGTCTGTTCTGGTTTAGAGCCATTTCAACTTGCTGCTAATGAGGATAGAAAAGGAGGTCTGGGGTGGAGGGGGGTCAAGAAAACAGCAGAATAAAAAAATATCTGCAAGTCAGTCAGATGCTCTATACTGATCATCAAAATATGGTTTAGCGACAAGTCAATAGACTAGGTGACAACGGCATTGTTTCTCCAAACACACAACGGAGCCCCTTCTGGCACAGTTAGAATAGTTAACGGAGAAACATGTTGTTGGAGCAGGTCCCCAGATTAGCCCGTAACATCACACACCACTCACGTTTAAGATCACTAGGCTCAGAAAGAGATTTACAACAAAACACAGTTCATGACATCTCATGTCGAGAATAGATAAGCAGGGTTACTGTTTATTCTCCAGGAGAGAAAGAGTAGAGAAATATATATAAAAACACTGGGGAAGTATATAGGCCTAGAAGAGACTGACACTTTCACGCAGTCTCATAAACCCTCCTCAGTCCCACAGAGGAGCAGAGGGGCACTTCATAAATCAGACAGACTGGTGGAGTGTCACTCTGGCTATTGGTCATCCATCTTACTGGGCCCAGGGCCTGTACTCTACTGCTCTCTGGGGGGCCAGAGGAGGCGGCTTGAACAGAACTGAACCAGGCCGTGACAGGAAGGAACAGCACCTCAACCCCAGCCTGCTACGCAGGGTGGAGTAGGACAAGGGGGAAGAAATGTGAAGATGAAGAGCGCGATTGCTACAAGGGTTGAAGATGTGGGCCCAGTGTACTCCTTCACATCTGAGCACTTTTCTTGATGTATGTACATGCACTCAACTACAGTGCCTTGCAAAAGTATTCACCCCCCATGGCGTTTTTCCTATTTTTTGTTGCATTACAACCTGTATTTTAAATGGATTTTTATTTAGATTTCATGTAATGGATATACACAAAATAATCCAAATTGGTGAAGCGAAATAAAACATTTAAAAATGTGCATGTGTCTGCTCAAACGGTCAGAAACAGACTCCATGAGGGTTGTATGAGGGCCCGACGTCCACAGGTGGGGGTTGGGCTTTACAGCCCTGAATTTACAGACCTGAATCCAATTGAGCACATCTGGGACATCATGTCTCGCTCCATCCACCAACGCCACGTTGCACCACAGACTGTCCAGGAGTTGGCAGATGCTTTAGACCAGGTCTGGGAGGAGATCCCTCAGGAGACCATCCGCCACCTCATCAGGAGCATGCCCAGGCGTTGTAGGGAGGTCATACAGGCACGTGGAGGCCACACACACTACTGAGCCTCATTTTGACTTGTTTTAAGGACATTACATTCAAAGTTGGATCAGCCTGTAGTGTGGTTTTCCACTTTAATTTTGAGTGTCACTACTAATCTAGACCTCCATGGGTTGATAAATTTGATTTCCATTGATAATTTGTGTGATTTTTGTGTCAGCACATTCAACTATGTAAAGGAAAAAGTATTTAATAAGAATATTTCATTCATTCAGATCTAGGATGTGTTATTTTAGTGTTCCCTTAATTTTTTTGAGCAGTGTATATCGATGGAATTAATCGAACAAAAAGGACCATTTGTGATGTTTATGGGACATATTGGAGTGCCAACTAAAGAAGCTCGTCAAAGGTAAGGCATGAATTATATTTTGATCTCTGCGTTGTCGCGCCTGCAGGGTTGAAATATGCTTTCTCTCTTTGTTTACGGAGGTGCTATCCTCAGATAATAGCATCGTTTGCTTTCGCCGAAAAGCCCTTTTTGAAATCTGACATGTTGGCTGGATTCACAACAAGTGTAGCTTTAATTTGCTATCTTGCATGTGTGATTTAATGAAAGTTTGATTTCTATAGTAATTTAGTAATAATTTGGCGCCCTGCATTTTCCCTGGCTTTTGGCCAGGTGGGATGCTACCGTCCCACATATCCCAGAGAGGTTAAGCAAGGGACACCATGAAGACCAAGGAGCTCTCCAAACAGGTCAGGGACACCATGAAGACCAAGGAGCTCTCCAAACAGGTCAGGGACACCATGAAGACCAAGGAGCTCTCCAAACAGGTCAGGGACACCATCTCCAAACAGGTCAGGGACACCATGAAGACCAAGGAGCTCTCCAAACAGGTCAGGGACACATGAAGACCATGAAGACCAAGGAGCTCTCCAAACAGGTCAGGGACACCATGAAGACCAAGGAGCTCTCCAAACAGGTCAGGGACACCATGAAGACCAAGGAGCTCTCCAAACAGGTCAGGGAACCATGAAGACCAAGGAGCTCTCCAAACAGGTCAGGGACACCATGAAGACCAAGGAGCTCTCCAAACAGGTCAGGGACACCATGAAGACCAAGGAGCTCTCCAAACAGGTCAGGGACACCATGAAGACCAAGGAGCTCTCCAAACAGGTCAGGGACACCATGAAGACCAAGGAGCTCTCCAAACAGGTCAGGGACACCATGAAGACCAAGGAGCTCTCCAAACAGGTCAGGGACACCATGAAGACCAAGGAGCTCTCCAAACAGGTCAGGGACACCATGAAGACCAAGGAGCTCTCCAAACAGGTCAGGGACAAAGTTGTGGAGAAGTACAGATGGGGATTCGATTATAAAAAAATATCAAACTTTGAACATCCCACGGAGCACCATTAAATCCATTATTATAAAATGGAAAGAATTTGGCACCACAACAAACCTGCCAAGAGAGGGCCGCCCACCAAAACCCACAGACCAGGCAAAGAGGGCATTAATCACAGGCAACAAAGAGACCAAAGATAACCCTGGAGGAGCTGCAAAGCTCCACAGCGGAGATTGGAGTATCTGTCCATAGGACCACTATAAGTCGTACACTCCACAGAGGTGGGCTTTATGGAAGAGTGGCCCAAAAAAGCCATTGCTTAAAGAAAAAAAATAAGCTAACACGTTTGGTGTTCGCCAACAGGCATGTGAGAGACTCCCCAAACATATGGAAGGTGGTACTCCGGTCAGATGAGACTAAAATTTAGCTTTTTGGCCATCAAGGAAAACGCTATGTCTGGGGCAAACCCAACACCTCTCATCACCCAGAGGACACCATCCCCACAGTGAAGCATGGTGGTGGCAGCATCATGCTGTTTTTCCCCATTGGCAGGGACTGGGAAACTGGCCAGATTTGAAGGAATGATGGATGACGCTAAATACCGGGAAATTCTTGATGAAAACCTGTTTCAGTCTTCCAGAGAAAATCTGTGGTATGACTTAGATTGCTGTACACCAGCAGGAACCCATCCAACTTGAAGGCGCTGGAGCAGTTTTGCCTTGAAGAATGGGCAAAAATCCCAGTGGCTAGATGTGCCAAGTTTAGAGACATATCCCAAGAGACTTGCAGCTGTAATTGCTGCAGAAGGTGGCTCTGCAAAGAATTGACTTGGAGGGGGAATAGTTATGCACACTCAAGTTCTGTTTTCTTGTCATATTTCATGTTTGTTTCACCCCCAAAAATAATTAGCATCTTCAAAGTTGTGTAAATAAAATGATAAACCACCCCAAAATATATTTTAATTCCAGGTTGTAAGCCAACAAAACAGGAAAAATGCCAAGGGAGGTGAATACTTTCACAAGGCACTGTAGATGGCCACTGCCCCAATGATAGGCAGTCCATGACCCCAATCTCCACCCTCAATTAGAAACACCTGAACCCTTCAATAAGAACACTGCAACAAAAGCCTCCATATAAACACTAACACAAAACCCCGTTAATGCCTTTAATTCAGTAGAAGTTGCTCTGTGACAGGAGTCTCCGGGGAATTCGCTACAGTATGTGCCAAGAGCAACAACCACAGCAGCCTTCCGCCGTCTTCAAATGGATGTTGATTACCAGCATGTTCACTCCATTGAAACGTTGCAGGTTGATGCACCTGAAAGCCCTACTTCAATGGAACGACAGAGACAGAAGGTTACGAAAAACAAAAAGGGGAGGGGGCAACTCCACTCCACCCTATCCTCTCACCCCCAATTACTGTTTTTCTATTATTGGTTCCCTCCATTATCCTGGCTCCAATTGTGCCCTGGGACAGGTAGCTAGCTAACACCCGTTGAGGGAGTAGAGACCCCCGGGATGTCTGCTGCTCTGCTCTCTCCGGCCACACACACACGTGAAGCCAGGTTCTGAGTGTACGACAGTCTCCATTACTCAGGTTGCCATAAAATACAATAGAATTCTGATAACTTGTATAACTGCGCACACACGCACGCCTCCCTCCCCCTACAACCCAACTGAAGATGTGCGAATAGCAAAAACGACTGTGGCATATTTCTGCTTCCTTGTTCAGCAAAGCCTTTGATGGCACTTAAAGAGTATAAAAAGTTTCTCTTTGGGTGAAAATGGCAATGGAGAGGGCAGAAATAGAGCCAGGATTTATATAGACACCAGTGTGGGAGGTAGGATAAAATATATTGTGTGTAGGGATGTGTTGGCGTGACACTATGTAGGGCTGGCACGGTAATTGTATAGTCATGAAAATAACCCTCATAACTAGGGTGAACACATCACATAAACAACTGTCACCCAAAATTCCATGACCATCACAACACTGTGTATGTAGCATGATTATTTGTGTGTGTGTGTGTTGATCAGTTGAACGGGAGTCCACTGAGAGGAGAACTGTGGCCCCATCTCAAAACCACTAACACCCAGGGCCTTGCCGTGACCAAGCCATACAGCCAAACTGTACCATCTTGGAGGGAGAGTTAAATACTGGATTCCAACAGGACAAAGTGGCTTAGATGTATATAACATGCTCATAACATGACTATCCATAGCGTTGACCCAGGGCTTCGCCAAATCCAGAGGAGCTTCACAATGAGGTAAAGCAGGTGTATATTCTCTGCTGTCGTAAGCATAGTCGACTTGTTTCAAATTGCGGGTTTGTTTAGACTATTGTGGTTTAAAATATGTGCATGGCCATGTATTCCTCCATTTTGATATATGAAGATGATGCGTGGATGTACAAAATGGCAGATGGGCCAGGTCCAACTCACCTCCATGTCTTGCTTATAGCGGTCCTCAAACACAGCCATGGCAGCCAGAGAGCCAGAACCTTTGAGAGAACAGAGAAACACAAAAACTGCATGGTTAATGACTGTTGGAGTGACCAGAATTAAACCATCAAATAAATATTTTTTTTATACCAGTGACCAAGACAAGACTACGGGTCAACTTACTAAGACATGGGCCGAATGGTTTACGACAGTCACAGTGGAAAGTAAAATGTTGAGGACCATACAAAGTTTGAAAAACACCACTTTCAAAAATGCTTACAAAGGTCCCTCCTGGTAACCATGACTGAATGTCTGGTTCAGGTTTCAGCTGACTGTTCATTTCCAACGCCCACTTCTTAAAGAAACACTATGTAACGACGCGCCTGGAGTCCATTTTCTAAAGCGCCTCAGATGTGGCGGGCAATTAGCTCGCTGAAGAAAGTGCTTAGCTGT
Organism: Oncorhynchus nerka; assembly: GCF_034236695.1. NCBI lineage: Eukaryota > Metazoa > Chordata > Actinopteri > Salmoniformes > Salmonidae > Oncorhynchus > Oncorhynchus nerka. Next base: position 14,888,072 of record NC_088399.1, on the reverse strand, counting down.
GACAAAAGCAAGAAGCAGGAAGTTGAAGAATCCCTTTGTTTTGGTGGAGACTGGCCATTAAGGACTTCTCTACAGCTGTGTCTCTTTTACAACAGAAGAGTCATTTTCTACCATACCTTCTCCTCTCTCCTTAACCCCACAGCATCCATCATGCCATCTTCCTCTCCTTGTGCGGCCGCTGTCTGGTGTTTTATAGCCAGGTTGCCAGGGGAGTCATTAAGAAGTTGCACTGGCTGAGTTTCATTGTGATTTTCCAGTACAGTAGAAGGTGAAGAGGAGAGTAAAAGGCCTGGAGACCATCTAAATGGTTCGATGGAGGTAATAGGTTGAACGATAGAGGTTAATAGGTTGACTTAAAAATGGAACAAAATGTGTGAAAGCATGGCTGTTGGGCCAAAGCCTCACCCAATGTTTATCTAAAGTCTACACAACATTCAAGTTTTTTTAATGTGAGCCATAGTAACCTCACACAGGCATTCTGGTCTCTAGCTATCCTGTCGAGTTTGCTATGGCACACCGGTTTGCAACAGGAAACACGAATTAGTTTCTTATTGGACAATAGGTGCCGATGGCACCTCCCGATAACACTCCGGTTCAGAGTTTCCTTCCACTTCGTGCCTACTGAACAAGGCTCTGGTTACCCGGGCTCATCAGTCAGTCACCAGGCTCTCTACTGGTTACCCGGGGTCATCAGTCAGTCACCGGGCTCTCTGCTGGTTACCCGGGGTCATCAGTCAGTCACCGGGCTCTCTGCTGGTTACCCGGGGTCATCAGTCAGTCACCGGGCTCTCTGCTGGTTACCCGGGGTCATCAGTCAGTCACCGGGCTCTCTGCTGGTTACCCGGGTCATCAGTCAGTCACCGGGCTCTCTGCTGGTTACCCGGGTCATCAGTCAGTCACCGGGCTCTCTGCTGGTTACCCGGGCTCATCAGTCAGTCACCGGGTTCTGCTGGTTATCAGTCAGTCCGGCTCATCAGTCAGTCACCGGGCTCTGCTCACCGGGCTGGTTACCCGGGTCATCAGTCAGTCACCGGGCTTCTGCTGGTTACCCGGTCATCAGTCATCTGGTTACCCGGGTCAGTCACCGGGTTTCTGCTGGTTACCCGGGTCATCAGTCAGTCACCGGGCTCTCTGCTGGTTACCCGGGGTCATCAGTCAGTCACCGGGCTCTCTGCTGGTTACCCGGGGTCATCAGTCAGTCACCGGGGTTCTGCTGGTTACCCGGGCTCATCAGTCAGTCACCGGGCTCTCTGCTGGTTACCCGGGCTCATCAGTCAGTCACCGGGCTCTCTGCTGGTTACCCGGGCTCATCAGTCAGTCACCGGGCTCTCTGCTGGTTACCCGGGCTCATCAGTCAGTCACCGGGCTCTCTGCTGGTTGGCTTACCCGGGCTCACCCGGGCTCATCAGTCAGTCACCGGGCTCTCTGCTGGTTACCCGGGCTCATCAGTCAGTCACCGGGCTCTCTGCTGGTTACCCGGGCTCATCAGTCAGTCACCGGGCTCTCTGCTGGTTACCCGGGCTCATCAGTCAGTCACCGGGCTCTCTGCTGGTTACCCGGGCTCATCAGTCAGTCACCGGGCTCTCTGCTGGTTACCCGGGCTCATCAGTCAGTCACCGGGCTCTCTGCTGGTTACCCGGGCTCATCAGTCAGTCACCGGGCTCTACTGGTTACCCTGGCTCATCAGTCACTGGGCTCTAAAATGGTATGGTGAGACTTCCACTACATGCACGATATTCAATTGACATTGGTGCCGGGGGGGAATGTGAGGAGGCCATTCATCATTTCTCATGCATGTTTCACTCTCCAGAAGGGGCAGACATGAGCTCCTGGTGGGACTCCCTAATATGAGGCCTCGGCTCGCTGACATGCAACATACTGATACATGAATATGAATGAGCCGGGCTGGAGAGGGGGAACGAGACAAAAATATAGTAGAGGGAGAGAAGGTGGAGAAGGGGAGTGGGTTGGTATAAATGAGGGAGAAAAACAGAGGGGTTAAGAGGTTGATATTTATTGTATATAGAGTAGGAAGGGACAAAATAACAAAAACCTTTTTTTTTTTAAAGCTATTGATTCAATTAAAAAACAAATAGTAAAATAACAATATAAGGAGTGGGAGAAAAAAGGAGACTTTCATATGTAGCTAGTCCTCCCCAGTTTTTTACATTTTCATGGAAAGTCTGAGAAAGCAGACAATCTTGCAGCGTTGGCTGGAAAGGTGTAGTGAAAGAACCCCCATAGGTTCTTTGTCAGCACAACAGCCTTTCAAGTGACGGCCTCACGCCTCCTGAGTAAACGCCGGGGAAAGCGATTCTCGGAGAGAGGCAGGAAGTGTGTGTGTAACCTCTTCCTTTCTCCCAATCCTCACATGCCTCCTTTTATTAGTGACTGGATTTAAAACAGGCTTCTATTATTCATGTGGCTGAATATTCAGCCAAATTCCCTCCGCTTCCACGTAGCTCAGTAGAGAAATACCAGAGTCGAATATGAAGGAGATACACTAGTTTAAAAATCACCACAAACGAAGAAGCGCCAGTTCGTAGAATGAAGCAACATTCTCCCAAACGAGTAAAGAAAAAGCTATTTGTAGTAGGCTTGGGCAGTATATACTGTGTATAAATAGACATGGTTTTTCAATAAAGTCAAACCTATTTCTTTGACGTTTCTCTATACATTTAAATATTTGTAGCTACTTTTAAGTAAATATCTGCAGTCAACTTGTGCAATATATTAGGAGATAAAGCAGATTGCGTTCTTCATTTCACCGGCCACATTACTTTACATTATGAAGCTGACCGTAGTTCCCCAGAACAGTTGAGCCAGTCACGTGTTTGTAAATAGCACAACCGGAGAAAGTGGGAGCAGGTGAGTCCAGCTGTGTATTGACAGGGGTCGCGTTTTATATTGAAAGTCTGTTGTTGTTTTTGTTTCAGGTGATCAGGGATGTGCAACTAGTTTTCCTTCACCGAAAATACATTCGTACCACACATTAGGCAGAAAATAGCTTCATTTATCAGATGACAACAGAAGTGCAATGCTATTTGGCTGGCAGCCACATAAGTAAGCTAAATGAGCTTAATGAAAAAGCAAAGTATTTTCCACAAAAACTATGCATGGCCATCATATTTCAGTTTATAATAGAAAGTAGCCAGTTACACTTCCCAATGTATTTCTTAAAAGTTAATCTTGCATTTTAGAGGGAAAAAAATACAAATAGGCTGGCTACACCGAGAAATATGCCAGAGAAAAGTTGGTACACATCAGTCAGAGCGTTGATAGAATGCCCGTTCGTGAATTCTCATCCGAGTGGAAAAGTGCAAAAGAAACTAAATTAGTCTGACAACGAGCACAAATTACAATAAGAAGCATTTTAGATCTGCCTTTACAAAACACAGGAAGACCGACAACCTAAAGTACGTCGACACCTGCTCATCGAACATCTCATTCCAAAATCATGGGCATTAATATGGAATTGGTCCTCCCTTTGCTGCTGCAACAGCCTCCACTCTTCTGGGAAGGCTTTCCACTAGATGTTGGAACATTGCTGCAGGGACTTGCTTCCACAAGAGCATTAGTGAGGTCGGGCACTGACGTTGGGCGATTAGGCCTAGCTTGCAGTCGCCGTTCCAATTCATCCCAAAGGTGTCTGATGGGGTTGAGGTCAGGGCTCTGTGAAGGCCAGGTAAGTTCTTCCACACCGATCTCGACAAACCCTGTTTGTATGGACCTCGCTTTGTGCACGGGGGAATTATCATGCTGAAACAGGAAAGGGCCTTCCCCAAATTGTTGCCACAAAGTTGGAATCACAGAATCGTCTAGAATGTCATTGTATGCTGTAGTGTTAAGATTTCCTTCACTGGAACTAAGGGGTCTATCCCCAAATATGAAAAACAGCCTCAGACTGTTATTCCTCCCACACAAAACTTTGGTACTACGCATTCAGGTAGGTAGTGTTCTCCTGGCATCTGCCAAACCCAGATTCGTCCGTCGGACTCCAAGATGGTGAAGCGTGATTCATCACTCCAGAGAACGTGTTTCCACTCTCCTCCATAGTCCAATGGCGACGAGCTTTATACCACTCCAGCCGATGCTTGGTATCGAGCATGGTGATCTCAGGCTTGGGTGCGGCTGCTCAGCCATAGTAACACATTTCATGAAGCTCCAGAATAAGAGTTCTTGTGCTGACGTTGCTTCCAGAGGCAGTTTGGAACTTAGTAGTGAGTGTTGCAACAGAGGACAGAGGATTTGTAAGTGCTGCACACTTCAGTACTCGGCAGTCCGCTTCTATGAGCTTGGGTGGCCTACCACTTCAAGGCTGAGCAGTTGTTGCACCTAGACTTTCCCACTTCACAATACCAGCACTTAAAAAGTTGACCGGCACAGCTTTAGCAGGGCAACGTTTTTACAAACTGACTTGCAGTGTTTCTCATATGCGTTTTATCTTTTTTTCCCTGCATGTAAATTTAAGAATTCTGCGCTAACTACCAAGGTAAACTCAGGGGTCACGTTAACTAAGTAAATGGCTGAATTAATAAGGTGACGGGGCATCATATTGTGTTGGCTTTCTGCCGTGTTTGAGAAGTCAAAGCCTTTTGGATGAGTTCTGTACAGCTGCCACCTTTTGATTTCCTTGCGTTTTTTCTCTTCTCCATTCTCAGCCTGTCTGCTCCTCCCCCATCTTCTCCGAACAGAGCAGACAGGCCCATTGTGTAGAGTCTGGACTCACCAGGGCAAACAGTGTGAACACATGCTGCTCCAGAGCCAGTACTCTTCATTTGCAAAGTCTCTAGTTCACATTCGCTTGTAAAATGGCCAAACTCTCCAAAAATGACATTTGGTAGCACCTACCTATATATGTATAACGTTATGAGCTGGACTGCCTGTCTATGCAATAATTCTCTCATTTGCGCTCGTTAGCTAGGAGCCGCCATGGAAATTCGCTATTATTAGCTCAATTTGGTTTTGCATTCTGGTAATAGATGCCCAATGGGCTTTTTCAATTTTTCTGGCCCCACTGTGTATACTAAGCTACTAATTCAGTAAATCCCAGGATGAGAGATATGAAAATACAGATACTTCCCATCCCTAATTTGTAGACTAAGATAGACTTATTTCGCTTATAGGCCACATTTTATAACACCTTCAGGGAGGAAACCTTTGAGAGCAACAATTAAACACTTGAAGCGGCCTAAACAATTAAAATTCTTGGGGCGGTTGTCTTACCCAGCAAACATAATGAATACGAGGTTTAGCTGAGCTTTGGAGTAAAGATGCCGCCCACAGCAGAATTGAATAAGCATCAACCAGACGTGGGGATAGGGTTGGGGCACCAGGTGTTTGGTGAAAGGGGGGCTGTCCTCATATACCTGCAATGGAATGAGGGGTACCCGTGGGAACTGACCAGGGTCCTTAATTTCAACCCACACAGCTGTTCTTAAAAATGAGCTCTGTATGTATTTTGCAGAATGGCTCCTCTTGTCGACTTTTCCCATTTTCATTTCATGAAAGAGGTAAAGCTGAATGGAGCCAGAAAAGCTGGACCAGGGTAGACTGACGTGAGTAGGAAGTTTGTAGATGTGCGTGGATGTGATCCCTGCTTGGTCTTGCGATAGAAATGAGGTCTGTGCTCGTGGCGGTTTCGTCAAATCTGCCTGGCCTACCAAACTCACATTTTCTCTCTGAAGTGACTTGACAATACACTCATCTGACAGGATTGAGCACATCTGTAGATTGTAATGTGGTTTAACTGTGAATAACAGCTTCAGAAAAAGTTGAATGCAAACAGCAGCAGCCTCTAGTGGAGCATGGCAGTATTAAAGACAAACAAAGAACAAAAAAAGGGAAGTAGTTAGCTGGTAAACTCACCCATAGTGACGTAAGGAAGCTTGTCAGTGGAGCCGTGGGGGTAGATGCTGTAGAGATGGGGCCCGTTGCAGTCCACTCCACCCAGCACCAGGGCAGCGCCAATGTGACCCTGGTATCTGAGAACGCAACAATCAAACTATTCCTTCTCTTCTATTGACTACTTTTCACAACATAGACACCTAGCATTACTCTACATCAGGGCTGTCAAACTAATTCCATGGAGGGCCAAATGTCTGCTGTCCCCCCCCCCCTTTCAATTAAGATCTAGACCAGCAGGTGAGGGGGGTCCCTTACTAATCAGTAACTTTAATTCATCAATCAAGTACTAGGGAGGAGCAAAAGTCCACAGACACTCTGGGGGGGGGGGCTAGATAGGTGGCATACCTAAAGAGCATCTGCTTGAGCATGCGGTTGGCAGTGGCCACGCGGGGCAGCCGGCTCGTAGAGAGGGAGTGCAGCTCCAGGTTAGAGGAGATGATCTGGGTGGTCATCTCAGTGTCTGCGGCCGTACCCGCTCCACAGCAACTGGATGAAATGGAGGTCAGGATTATGGAGTTGACGTGCATTTATGAAACCACACTTGAAATAAATGTTGATTTTAAATCACGTGATGCCTCTGATGTATACTAAAGTCTAAAATGGCAGGACATGTTCCAACCAGTGTTCACTGAAGCACCGAGATAAACAATAGACATGTCATTCCCGTTAACTCCTGTTACACAGAAAGTACACCACAACAATGTTAGGTCATTCACCCTAGGGCTGGCGGTATAACTTATTTAAGCAATAAGGTATGAGGGGGGATGGTATATGGCCAATTTACCACAGCTACAGTCTGTTCTTAAGCACGACGCACCGCAGGGTGCCTAGACACAGCCCTTAGCCCTGAGGTGCCTTATTTCTATTATAAACTGGTTACCAACAATTAGAGCAGCTTATAATTGACTATACACACCGATATTGATGCACGGACTGGTTTGGGTTTTTACTTTACCTTCTATAACAGTATTTTATTGTTTGGCTTGTTAAATGTGATACGCATCTCCAGCGCGTGTAATGTCCATTTTTACAGTTTACTCCCGTTTGTTACTGGAGTCATCTTTCTCCATCTCCTCTTGCTGCATGCCGCTTACCACACCAAGCCCGGCCCGTCACTCAAGGAGAGAGCAGTTGCTCGATCAGAGTCAAGAGCACTTTCTTGCCGTTCACTCTGCATGATCAGATGGACGCAACAAGATGTTGGTGACATGCAGCTTTCCACTGTCTGCTAGTTTGTCTTTCCATAGCAAGTTGCTGCCAAAATAAATTGTGTTAGCAACTAATGCTTATCGCTAGTTAGCTGGCTAGCTAGCTTGATAAAAGTACTAAGAGTCAGAGCAAACCTTGCTAGCTAATAACAGCCTGGTACCAGTGCTGGGGTAGGGCTAGATAAGATAGTGTTGCACAAATATGCTTATCAGAGGAATAGGCGAAGTATGAGTATGTTAGCTAGCTAGCTACATGAGGTAAGAAAACATGTAATAGGGCCACCTGGAAACACTGACCAACACTTTGGTTCCTACCCTGTCAATAATTCCTCCCTGGCTTACTGGATCCATTTGTTGTCAAACAATGTATTCAAGGTGCTGCCCACAATATTCCAACTATAGAATTAGAATAATTATTTTATTTCCATGATTCCAACAGTTAACTAGGCCTAGACGTTTGTACATATAATGCAGCCCTGTGTAGCAGTGTGGAAATTATAATAAAAGTGCAGAAAGTGATGAAAATGCAGACCATTTTGTTTGGAGGTGGATTGAAACAGTATAAAACTACCAGAATGGAGAAAACCCCATTGAAATAACTTGCAATTGATCTGTTGCCACCCTGGGGTCTAAATGTGCTTTATAAACTACTCAAATCAAATCAAATTTTAGTTGTCACATACACATGGTTAGCAGATGTTAATGTGTAGCGAAATGCTTGTGGTTCTAGTTCCGACAATTCAGTAAAACCAACGAGTAATCTAACAATTCCAAAACTACTACCTTATACACACACAAGTGTAAAGGGATAAAGAATATGTACATAAAGATATATGAATGAGTGATGGTACAGAACGGCATAGGCAAGATGCAGTAGATGGTATCGAGTACAGTATATACATATGAGATGAGTAATGTAGGGTATGTAAACATTATATTAAGTGGCATTGTTTAAAGTAGCTAGTGATACATTTTTACATCAATTTTCATCAATTTCCATTATTAAAGTGGCTGGAGTTGAGTCAGTATGTTGGCAGCAGCCACTCAATGTTAGTGGTGGCTGTTTAACAGCCTGATGGCCTTGAGATAGAGGCTGTTTTTCAGTCTCTTGGTCCCTGCTTTGATGCACCTGTACTGACCTCGCCTTCTGGATGATAGCGGGGTGAATAGGCAGTGGCTCGGGTGGTTGTTGTCCTTGATGATCTTTATGGCCTTCCTGTGACATCTGGTGGCGTAGGTGTCCTGGAGGGCAGGTAGTTTGCCCCCGATGAAGCGTTGTGCAGACTTCACTACCCTCTGGAGAGGGCGGAGCAGTTGCCGTACCAGGATGCTCTCGATTGTGCATCTGTAGAAGTTTGTGAGTCCTTTTGGTGACAAGCCGAATTTCTTCAGCCTCCTGAGGTTGAAGAGGCGCTGCTGTGCCTTCTTCACGACTGTCTGTGTGGGTGGGCCAATTCAGTTTGTCAGTGATGTGTACACCGAGGAACTTAAAACCTACTACCCTCTCCACTACTGTCCCGTCGATGTGGATAGGGGGGGGTGCTCCCTCTGCTGTTTCCTGGAGTCCACAATCATTTCCTTTAATTTGTTGACGTTGAGTGTGAGGTTATGTTCCTGACACCACACTCAGAGGGCCCTCGCCTCCTCCCTGTAGGCCGTCTCGTCGTTGTTGGTAATCAAGCATACCACTGTAGTGTCGTCTGCAAACTTGATGAATGAGTTGGAGGCGTGCATGGCCACGCAGTCATGGGTGAACAGGGAGTACAGGAGAGGGCTCAGAACACACCCTTGTGGGGCCCCAGTGTTGAGGATCAGCGGGGTGGAGATGTTGTTACCTACCCTCACCACCTGGGGGCGGCCCGTCAGGAAGTCCATTACCCAGTTGCACAGGGCAGGGTCGAGACCCAGGGTCTCAAGCTTAATGACGAGTTTGGAGGGTACTATGGTGTTAAATGCTGAGCTGTAGTCGATGAACAGCATTCTCACATAGGTATTCCTCTTGTCCAGATGGGTTAGGGCAGTGTGCAGTGTGGTTGCGATTGTGTCGTCTGTGGATCTATTTGGGCGGTAAGCAAATTGGAGTAGGTCTAGGGTGTCAGGTAGGCTGGAGGTGATATGGTCCTTGACTAGTCTCTCAAAGCACTTCATGATGACGGAAGTGAGTGCTACGGGGCGGTAGTCATTTAGCTCAGTTACCTTAGCTTTCTTGGGAACAGGGACAATGGTGACCCTCTTGAAGCATGTGGGAACAGCAGACTGGGATAAGGATTGATTGAATATGTCCGTAAACACACCAGCCAGCTGGTCTGCGCATGCTCCGAGGACGCGGCTGGGGATGCCGACTGGGCCTGCAGCCTTGCGAGGGTTAACACGTTTAAATGTTTTACTCACGGCGGCTGCAATGAAGGAGAGTCCGCAGGTTTTGGTTGCGGGCCCTGTCAGTGGCACTGTATTGTCCTCAAAGCGGGCAAAAAAGTTATTTAGTCTGTCTGGGAGCAAGACATCCTGGTCCGCGACGGGCTGGTTTTCTTTTTGTAATCCGTGATTGACTGTAGACCCTACCACATACCTCTTGTGTCAGCTGTTGAATTGCGACTCTACTTTGTCTCTATATGGACACTTAGCTTGTTTGATTGCCTTGCGGAGGGAAAAGCTACACTGTTTGTATTCAGTCATGTTTCCGGTCACCTTGCCTTGGTTAAAAGCAGTGGTTTGCGCTTTGAGTTTCACGTGAATGCTGCCATCAATCCACGGTTTCTGGTTTGGGAATGTTTTAATCGTTGCTATGGGTACGACATCGTCAATGCACCTCCTAATGAACTCGCTCACCGAATCAGCGTATTCGTCAATGTTGTTGTTGGACGCAATGCGGAACATATCCCAATCCACGTGATCGAAGCAGTCTTGAAGCGTGGAATCAGAATGGTCGACCCGGGGTTGAACAGACCGGAGCACGGGAGCTTCTTGTTTTAGTTTCTGTCTGTAGACTGGGAGCATCAAAATGGAGTCGTGGTCAGCTTTTCCGAAAGGAGGACGGGGGAGGGCCTTATATGCGTCGCGGAAGTTAGAATAACAATGATCCAGGGTTTTACCAGCCCTGGTTGCGCAATCGATATGCTGATACAATTTAGGGAGTCTTGTTTTCAGATTAGCCTTGTTAAAACCCCCAGCTACAATGAATGCAGCCTCAGGATACTCAAACCACATTTAGAACTAGTATTAATCAAAAACATAACTGTAAAATACCATATACTATATTTTAGCCATATCACCCAGCCCTAAATCACACAACTAATATTAAAACAGAAAACTAACATTGGACAAGGGGTCACTTACTAGATGTTTGGGGAGATGTAATGGATCTTGGAGCAATTCTTATCTGCCACAATCATGCCCTCTGTGGCCCTGGTGTCAGCACCAAGAACTATCCCATCCTACAGGGAAAAATAAATAAAAACTAGTTCAAACAAGAAGTATACATATCTAATTTTTAAAGAGTGATTGTAGGTATATTGCATGCATTTCTTGCTCAATGTTTGATAGCTCAAGTCAAAATGTGGAGTTTTATACATTAAATCAAACTTAACCACATACAGGATAAAGGAAGCAATGGTGGAATTGTAGAGCGCTCAGTCTGAATTTAGGCTACTTCAGGAAAACACAGCAGCATGTATTATTATCAGTACATTTGTAGTGTTATCTTCATCACTATGGTAGAGGTGAAATAAATATGTAAACAAAGTTATCCTTACCTTAAAAACAACCCCACAGATTGTGGTGCCTGTTTTCCGGGCAGATGGTACGTTGCATCCTAATTTGGTAACTTCAGCTTCCAAGACTGCATTCCTAAAACAACAGAAACATGGTCAGAAATTGTGCATGCTAGACAGTGCTAGACAGTCATCGACACGTGACTTCAGAACTACATGGGCCCTTGATGACTATGCATCTTGTAAAATTTAATACGAATGTGTTGGTAGGCCAATTCAATATCAAATGTAGCTAATCCAATATATGCTACACCCATTGCACACAACCATATTTGATAACGATCCGGCCAGGTAAAATGATAGGTCTCAAACACAAATCTGCTGTATCATCGGCGGGCAACGATGCGGGTTGAGCGCAAGCCAAGCCAATGGGAAATGAGATGGATGTCAAACTTGACACTAAACATGTGACAAGTCAATATGTATTTGAATTTAGAAATTCAACACGGTTGTGACTAAACAACTTGTAGCTAGCCAGCAAGTCGGCTACCTTAGCCAACCAACTACGTTATGCATTGTTTTCCGTTAGCCGGCTATTACGGACTGGCTACTATTGGCCCTATAGCTAGGCTAGCTAATACTCAAACTGTAGCGAACTTTTACTTGAGTTTGAAAACTGAGTATTCATCACCACGTGTAAATTGTCGCAGCCTACGAAATAATTTTGTAAAATCCCCCCATTCTTTCATTCATCACATAACTAAAAAAAAACAGCGTTGAGAAATGTCTGAGTCATTCGAGGAGGCCGTGAAGAGAATGGAGCGGCCCGAAATCAAATAACTCAACACAGAGAATACATTTCTAAATAATTTCTAAATATAAAAGTCACTAAACACGTGGACATGCGCCGCTCTTTTTGAATTCTCACTGAATCCTTACCTCTTGCAATTTTCGAAACTGAAACCTCCAAGCTGCGGCTGGCACACTGACAGAGTCGCCATTTTCCTGTACTGAATTCCAGCTTCCGGGAAGCGAGGCTCACTAAAAGCGGTAACTTCTCCCTGGGTTACACTGATTGTCCTCCGGAATAACTGAATGAAATGAAGTTTTCGACAAATTATAGGTCCTTGTGACAAGTGGTTCAAATTTCTTCCTTACATATCTCCTCTTATTTTTAATATGGGTGCTGTAAAATATACATTTCTTTAAAAACATGTGAAGAGTGAGGCTAAGGGACAACGAAAAGCTATCAGAATCAGGCCTATCAAATTGGCTGAATAATGTCAAGTAGTCTGCCCATTCAGCAGTACATAGCCCTAAATGAGATTCCTTACCCATAAATAAGGAGCAGTGTGCGTTTACATTTTACCACTGGAGGTCAGTAGGTCCAAAGAATTGAACATAGCCCCGTTCCAACAGGAAACAACAGCCTAATAGTGGATTGCTTGAGTGACCGCCACCCACACAGCCCACTGTCTCCCACCAGAGGGTCTATGCTGCCCCTTTTTCTCATCAAATCTAGGGTCAGTGTTGTGTGTCACGAAAGCACACTGCTCTTTGATCCAATCACTGCTGTCTTTATTGGTTATTAACAGGACCAGTTACAATAGTTCCGAGCTATGGCATAAAATGCACCAATCATGTGTCAAGAGAACACAGAGCCTTGGTTATAAACCAAGACCATTTTAAAGACTAGATCCACAAAAGTTAAACACACTCACATTGAGACACACACATTGAGGTGTGCATGCATGCATACAAACACACACACAGCTATTCAAACACTAGGACTAGGAATGCTTTAAGACATAAGGGCAAGATCTATGACTGCGCTATATATTCAGCAAAAAAACAATTTGAACTCAGCCACTTCACAATGACCCTCCACAGAGCTCCTTTGCTGTCCTTTGCTCCAAAAGCTGTGGCCTTTATACCTGACCCCAAATATGGATAGAGAACATTAAAGAACGAAGAGATAGAATGTTGATGAGGAGGTGAGAAACAGAAATATATAGCAGCTTTGAGGATGAAAAAAGCACTTTTATGAACACATTTATTATAAGAATCTGTGGCATAAACACCTCTCATCCCTGGTACAGAGGCCTCTATCACAATGTGCCTAGAATAGATCTGTATTAAATCTACCATTACCACAGACAATGTATGGAGCCCTGAATGGATGCGCTCAAGGCCACTGGGGTTCCAAAGCATGTAACGTTTTGAAGCAAACAATGGTTCACACTGCCCAAACCATTCATCTATTGATCCTAGTCTGAAACACTTTCTTGAAGTGAGGAAGTGCTCTTTCCTCATCATTAGGACAGCTCATTTTGCACACTCAGTACTGTAATAGCGAGATTTGGAGACTACAGGTGTTTTGGCTAGGATTGGAATTATGATTCAACTTTAGCCTGCAGGTATAATGCATTAGCTCATGATTATTCCGACTAAATAACATACCGTTTCTGTTGAAATGTCCTACATAGAGACAGATAACATATTATAAACCTTATAATAGTGCTAATTATCTTGTAAATCCAGGAGGGGGCAATATGCGATAGCAGTCCAAAGTAGGTAGCATAATATTTTAATGTGTGAAGATACATGGCTTGCCCTACCCTGATTTTTTTATGTATCATAATCCAGGACCCTTTGATTTCAAATAATATGGGTATGGGAACCCTGTGTGAGAGAAAGATACCTATTTTGAATATCAATCAATCAGTTGTATTTTATAAAGCCCTTTTTACATCAGCAGTTGTCACAAAGGGCTTTACAGATACTCAGCCTAAAGCCCCAAAGAGCAAGCAATGCAGACGTAGAAGCACAAATCATCTAAGCTCATATTCAGAATCAATGTGCAAAAGTGATTGGCAACTCGAACTACATTTTATATACTTGTATAGGTCATCCACAATTAAACATACCCTAAATAAATTAAATGGGACAGGGACAGGGACAGGGACAGTTACTAGGCAAACAATGGGCTGTCTGTCATGGTCTTGAGAATGTCTTCTCTGTGAATGTGAGCACAGATTCCAGCCCATAGAAATATAATCTATAGAAAGGGCTTGGAACCTCTAAGATTCTATTTCTATGTTCCAGCCTACCAGAGGTTATGGTTACAGTACATGTAGTGTTGTACTATAAGATACTATACAGTACAGTGTTGTACTGTTATATACTATACAGTACAATGTTGTACTATAGGAGACTATACAGTGCAATGTTGTACTGTTAGATACTACACAGCACAATGTTGTACTGTTAGATAATATATCAAATCAAATCAAATTTTATTTGTCACATACACATGGTTAGCAGATGTTAATGCGAGTGTAGCGAAATGCTTGTGCTTCTAGTTCCGACAATGCAGTGATAACCAACAAGTAATCTAACTAACAATTCCAAAACTACTGTCTTATACACAGTACAATGTTGTAATTTAAGATACTAAACAGTACAATTTTGTACTATAAAATACTATACGGCACAATTTTGTACTACTGTAAAATACAAATTTGACCAAGAAACTGAATTTGAAATTAGGATTATATTTTAGGAACAATTCTTGCTTTTCAATGTTAGTCAGAAAGTATCTTGTTCAAATAACTTTTTTTTGATCAGTGCTGGATTATGGTGATATTGTCTATATGCAGACCTCAGCAAGGACCTTAAAAACTCTGGACACAGTGTATCATGGTGCTTTATTATTTATTACAAAGCTAAACCACTCACCCATCACTGTGATCTGTATACTATTGTGCAATGGACCTCTCTCTCCACCAGGAGGCTAAAGCGCTGGTACATTTTTGTGTACGAAGCATTTATAAGGACAACTCCCTTTGTTTCTCTGTTCTTTACTGACCAGATCAGTCACTCAATACAGTCTTCGTTCACAGTCGCTGCTGTCCTTGCCTGTTCCTAAGGCTAGAACTGAGATGGGGAAACAATATTTTTCCCATAATGCCCTTTCATCCTGGAACATGCTTCAAAAGATAATAAAGTTAGGGTAGTTAGTGTCCTTGTCTGTTATTAAGACTCTGATCACAACACTGGTTGTGATAGCTGCAGTTGTTTCTAATCTTCAATTGTATCTGTAACTTGTGACACTTTGTCTTTTGTGTGTATTTAGTATTTTTCTGTAATATTTTATGTACACACTACTATTTCCCTGTTTTGCCTTCTTGCCAGGTCGCTCTCGCAAAATAGGTTTTTAACCTCAATGGGTCTTACCTGGTTAAATAAAGGTTAAATCAAATAAATAAATAAGATACTATACAGTACAATGTTGTACTATAAAATACTATAGAGTACAATGTTGTACTATAAAATACTATAGAGTACAATGTTGTACTATAAAATACTATAGAGTACAATGTTGTACTATAAAATACTATAGAGTACAATGTTGTACTATAAAATACTATAGAGTACAATGTTGTACTATAAAATACCATAGAGTACAATGTTGTACTATAAGCAGGATTGAGGAGTAACGGATTACATGTAAGGGATTACAAAAAACGGTAACTGTAATCCGTTACGTTACCAGCAAAAATATTGTAATCAGATTACAGATACTTTTGAAAAACTAAATGATTACTTCGAGGATGACTTTTAAATTCAGAAAGGAGGTTTGGAAAAAATAATCTTTGACTATTTGACACTTTCCTCAACAACATTCAAATCAGCATTGTAAAAAGGTGCCAATTTAAGTTTGTTCCACCTGAGCGAGTCTGACCACAAGTCAAAGACCACTACGATGACACATCAAATGGGTTTGATGGATTGTGGGAAAAGAGCAGAAAAAGGCTTTTGTAGACTACAGTCCAAGCTATGTCTTCCAATAGTGTGACTGGTGTCGGCATCCAAAGAACATCCAACTTGAATAAACGCTTGGAGGTAAGGATGACAACAGTGGTGTAGTCTACGGCGAGACGGATATCACTTATTATTGATATCTACATAGCGCATTGATGTGAATCACTCTGTTGCTCTCATTTAGCTATTTGCGCCTTACGGATTGTGGTTGTTGTGGATGGCTGTTCACAAATCTACAGTGCCTTGCGAAAGTATTTACCCTCCTTGCCATTTTTCCTATTTTGTTGCATTACAACCTGGAATTTAAAAAGATTTTTATTTGGATTTCATGTAATGGACATTCACAAAATAGTCCAAATTGGGGAAATTAAATGAAAGAAATAAGGGAGGGTTTGGCCGGAGGGGATATCCTTGTCTCATCGCGCACTAGCGTCTCCTGTGGCGGGCCGGGCCGGGCACAGTGCACGCTGACCAGGTCGCTAGGTGTATGGTGTTTCCTCCGACACATTGGTGCGGCTGGCTTCTGGGTTGGATGTGCATTGTGTCAAGAAGCAGTGCGGCTTGGTTGGGTTGTGTTTCGGAGGACACATGGCTCTCGACCTTCGCCTCTCCCGAGTCCGTACGGAAGTTGCAGCGATGAGACAAGACAGTAACTACTACCAATTGGATACCACGAAATTGGGGAGAAAAAAGGGAGAAAAAAATATAAAAAAATATCTGAAACTTTGAACATCCCAAGGAGCACCATTAAATCCATTATTAAAAAATTGAAAGAATATGGCACCATAATAAAGCTGTCAAGAGAGGGCCGCCCACCAAAACTCATGGACCAGGCAAGGAGGCCATTAATCAGTGAGGCAACAAAGACACCAAAGATAACCCTGAAGGAGCTGCAAAGCACCACAGCGGAGATTTGAGTATCTGTCCATAGGACCACTTTAAGCCGTACACTCCACAGAGCTGAGCCTTACGGAAGAGTGTCCATAAAAAAATAAGCAAACATATTTGGTGTTCGCCAAAAGGCCTACTGGAGACTCCCCAAAAATATGGAAGAAGGTACTCTGGTCAGATGAGATTAAACATGAGCCTTTTGGCCATCAAGGAAAATGCTATGTCTGGCACAAACCCAACACCTCTCATCACCCCGTGAACACCATCCCCACAGTGAAGCATGGTGGTGGCAGCATCATGCTGTGGGGATGTTTTTCATCGGCAGCGACTGGGAAACTGGTCAGAATTGAAGGAATGATGGATCATGCTAAATACAGGGAAATTCTTGAGGGAAACCTGTTTCAGTCTTCCGGAGATTTGAGACTGGGATGGAGGTTCCCCTTCCAGCAGGACAATGACCCTAAGCATACTGCCAAAGCAACACTCGAGTGGTTTTAGGGGAAATATTTAAATATCTTGGAATGGCTTAGTCAAAGCCCAGACCTCAATCCAATTGAGAATATCTGGTATGATTTAAAGATTGCTGTACACCAGCGGAACCCATCCAACTTGAAGGAGCTGGAACAGTTTTGCCTTAAAGAATGGGCAAAAATCCCAGTGGCTAGATGTGCCAAGCTTATAGAGACATACCCCAAGAGACTTGGAGCTGTAATTGCTGCAAAAGGTGGCTCTACAAAGTATTGACTTTGGGGGGGGGGGGTGAATAGTTATGCACACAAGTTTTCTGTTTTTTTTTGTCTTATTTCTTCTTTGTTTCACAATAAAACATATGTTGCATCTTCAAAGTGGTAGGCATGTTGTGTAAATCAAATGATACAAACCCCCCAAAAATCCATTTTACTTCCAGGTTGTAAGGTAACAAAACAGGAAAAATGCCAAGGGGGGTGAATAGTTTCACAAGCCACTGTACATGTGTATTTGAACCCAATAATGATTGAAATCAAGAAGTTTAAGCTGCCTATCAATCATTGTCTTTGAAATCAGTGGACAGCCAGTGAAAAATGCTCTCTTGCAACAGCTGCACAGTGCAGATCCCAGCCAATGGAATAAATGTGGAGCTTTTATTGCTCAGTCTAATTCATGCTGATGTTAATTCAACACTTTTTTGGTTACTACATGATTCCATATGTGTTATTTAATAGTTTTGATGTGTTCACTATTATTCTACAATGTAGAAAATAGTAAAAATAAAGAAAAACCCTTGAATGAGTAGGTGTGTCCAAACTTTTGACTGGTACTGTATATCCATTGATTCTTGAAGAATATAATGTAGAAATGCCTTAATTCAACTGTCACTCCATGAGAACCCAAAATATAAGCTTGTTTTTCTTCAATATTTTTAACATTGTAAATGCAAACAAACACTGTATAGCCTCATAACATGGCTGAAACAATATGTTTGATATCATGGGTGGTCAGTCCGTTTTGTTATTGTTTCATCTGTGGATTGTAAAGATATCAAAGTGTCATCAACAAAAAGGTAAACAATAGACCTATAGCCAATGCAGCATATGGCATTAATTTTTCACATGTAAACAGCACATTTCAGTTGTGCTCAAAGACTGCTATTCCATGAGCGCAGCATTTATATTTCAACTGGAATCAATGAGCCCAATCAGTCCTCCATGACAACGAAATCATTAACAACAGAGTAGGGCTGGCTAATAAGTCCATAGTTTTGGGGTTATGCTCGGGTAAAACAATTTGTCTAATCTATACATCCATATTTGCAAGTCTTATTCTTGAAGATCAAGGGGTATAACATTTATTGGAATGACTGGAATTCTGATAGACTTCGGTTTTTAATGTAAAGATATAATTTAATCTTATTATTATATGTAGTAGAAAGCGATGGGTTAGAAGAAGCCTACATAACCAACCCATAAACATTGATTTATCCTGCAATAGATGTGGTTCAATTGGTAACCTACATTGTTGTCTTCTTCTAATGCCTCAAGGGGAAAGTAATCAGAATACGTGACGGAGTTTGGGTAATTCAATAGTTACAATTTTGGACTGGCAACTGTAACGGATAACATTTCGAATGTAAGCTACCCAACCCTGACTATAAGATACTATACAGTACAATGTTGTACCATAAGAAACTATACAGTACAATGTTGTACTATATGATACTATACAGTACAATGTTTTACTGTTAGATAATAAGAACACCTCCTCTCAGCTGCCCACTGCACTGAGGCTAGGAAACACTGTCACCACCGATAAATCCCAGATAATTGAGAATTTCAATAAGCATTTTTCTATGGCTGGCCATGCTTTCCACCTGGCTACCCCTACCCTGGTCAACAGCCATGCACACCCCACAGCAACTTGCCCAAGCCTCCCCATTTCTCCAGATAGCTCCAGATTTCTCCAAATCCAGATAGCTAGTGTTCTGAAAGAGTGTCACGAACGTCGTCTTGAAAATGATCGGACCAAGGTGCAGCATGGTGAGCGTACATTTCTTTATTTGATAAATGTCGCCAACAAAACAAAGAAACGACCGTGAAGCTTACTTAGGCTATAATGCCCCTAACAAAGACAACTACCCACAAATACAAAAAGGAATGAAAAGGCTGCCTAAGTATGATTCCCAATCAGAGACAACGATAGACAGCTGTGCACCATACCCGGCCAAAACATAGAAAAAAGAACGTAGAGTTTCCCAGTCACACCCTGACCAAACAAACATAGAGAATAAAAAAGATCTCTACGGTCAGGGCGTGACAAAGAGTTGCAAAATCTGGACCCCTACAAATCAGCTCGGCTAGACAATCTGGACCCTCTCTTTATAAAATTATCCGCCGCAATGGTTGCAACCCCTATTACTAGCCTGTTCAACCTCTCTTTCGTATCGTCTGAGATCCCTAAAGATTGGAACGCTGCCGCGGTCATCCCCCTCTTCAAAGGGGGAGACACTCTAGACCCAAACTATTACAGACCTATGTCTATCCTACCCTGCCTCTCTAAGGTCTTCAAAAGCCAAGTTAACAAACAGATCACCAACCATTTCGAATCCCACCGTACCTTCTCCGCTATGCAATCTGGTTTCCACGCTGGTCGTGTGTGCACCTCAGCCACACTCAAAGTCCTAAATGGTATCATAACCGGCATCGATAAAAGACAATACTGTGCAGCCGTATTCATTGACCTGGCCAAGGCTTCGACTCTGTCAATCACCACACTCTTATCGGCAGACTCAACAGCCTTGGTTTCTCAAATGACTGCCTCTCCTGGTTCACCAACTATTTCTCAGACAGAGTTCAGTGTGTCAAATCGGAGGGCCTGCTGTCCCGATCTCTGGCAGTCTCTATGGGGGTGCCACAGGGTTCTGTGGCCGACTCTTCTCTGGCCGACTCTTTTCTCTGTATACATCAATGATGTCACTCTTGCTGCTGGTGAGTCTCTGATCCACCTCTACACAAACGACACCATTCTGTATACTTATGGCCCTTCTTTGAATACTGTGTTAAAGAACCTCCAGACAAGCTTCAATGCCATACAACTCTCCTTCCGTGGCCTCCAACTACTCTTAAATGCAAGTAAAACTAAATGCAGGCTCTTCAACCGATCGCTGCCCTCACCTGCCCACCCCTCCAGCATCACTACTCTGGACAGTTCTTACTTACAATATGTGGACAATTACAAATACCTAGCTGTCTGGCTAGACTGTAAACTCTCCTTACTCACATTACGCATCTCCAATCCAAAATGAAATCCTTCAACAAAGCATCCTTCATACATGCTGCCAAACATACCCTCGTAAAACGGACTATCCTACCAGTCCTTGACTTCGGCGATGTCATTTATAAAACAGCCTCCAACACTCTACTCAGCAAATCGGATGCAGTCTGTCACAGTGCCATCCGTTTTGTCACCAAAGCCCCTTATACCACCCATCACTGCGACCTGTATGCTCTCGTTGGCGACCTGTATGCTCTCTCCAGGTCAACTATAAGTCTTTGCTAGGTAAAGCCCTGCCTTATCTCAGCTCACTGGTCACCATAGCAGCACCCACCCGTAGCACGTGCTCCAGCAGCACTGGTCACCCTCAAAGCCAATTCCTCATTTGGCCCCCTTTCCTTCCAGTTCTCTGCTAGGTAAAGCGCTGCCTTATCTCAGCTCACTGGTCTCCATAGCAGCACCCACCCGTAGCACGCGCTCCAGCAGCACTGGTCACCTTCAAAGCCAATTCCTCATTTAGCCCCCTTTCCTTCCAGTTCTCTGCTAGGTAAAGCCCTGCCTTATCTCAGCTCACTGGTCTCCATAGCAGCACCCACCCGTAGCACGCGCTCCAGCAGCACTGGTCACCTTCAAAGCCGATTCCTCATTTAGCCCCCTTTCCTTCCAGTTCTCTGCTGAAATGACTGGAACGATTTGCAAAAATCACTGAAGCTGGAGACGCATATCTCCCTCACTAACTTTAAGCATCAGCTGTCAGAGCAGCTCACAGATCACTGCACCTGTACATAGCCCATCTGTAAATAGCCCATCCAACTACCTCATCCCCATATTGTTATTTATTGATTTATTTTGCACCCCAGTATCTCTAGTTGCACATTCATCTTCTGCACATCTATCACTCCAGTGTTTAATTGCTCATTTGTATATACTTCACCACCACGGCCTATTTATTGCCTTACCTCCCTAATCTTACCTCATTTGCACACACTGTATATAGATTTTTTTCTATTGTGTTATTGACTGTACGTTTGTTTATTCCATGTGTAACTCTGTGTTGTTGTTTGTGTCGCACTGCTTTGCTTTATCTTGGCCAGGTCGCAGTTGTAAATGAGAACTTGTTCTCAACTGGCCTACCTGGTTAAATAAAGATAAATAAAAAATATACCATACAATGTTGTACTGTTAGACACTATACTGTTAGATACTATACAATGTTGTACTGTTAGATACTATACAGTACAATGTTGTACTGTTAGATACTATACAGTACAGTGTTGTACTGTTAGATACTATACAGTACAGTGTTGTACTATAAGATAATACGTTAAACCTCTCAGCCCCCAATATCACTATGAATCACAATCAGGGGGCAAGAGAAGATGAAGCTCAACATTCCCGTGAGTGGGTGTGTGTGTGCTTGTGCGTATGTGTGTGTGTGTGAGTGTGTTTGTGTGCGTGTGTGTGTGTGTGTGTGTGTGTGTGTGTGTGTGTGTGTGTGTGTGTGTGTGTGTGTGTGTGTGTGTGTGTGTGTGTGTGTGTGTGTGTGTGTGTGTGTGTGTGTGTGAGTGCATGTGTGTTTGTGTGCTTGTGCGTGTGCGCAATGTATTTGTGCATGTTTGGATGTATATATATAAGTGTGTGTTTGGTGTTGAATGAATAAGTGAGTATGTCTACACTGTTTATTGACTATGCTCCATGTACAGTATAGAGGAAATGTTTGTGTCTCCTTTCATGTTGATTGACAACTCTTCCCCAGATCACAGAGGACATTCATGGTTGTCATGGTGATAGAATACAAAGATTTTCATTCATCTACTGCATACAGTGAAGAACCTCAAGCCTTTGTCGGTAGACCCATCACTCTATCTCCCTCAAACACCTGCATATTCACATGTATACACACACACACACACACACACACACACACACACACACACACACACACACACACACACACACACACACACACACACACACACACACACACACACACACACACACACACACACACACACACACACACACTTCCAGGAAAGATGACCATTGACAAAGTATCCGTATTGCTGATTGTTATAAAAAAAAAATGTACCTTTATTTTACTAGGCAAGTCAGTTAAGAACAAATTCTTATTATCAATGACGGCCTAGGAACATTGGGTTAACTGCCTGTTCAGGGGAAGAACGACAGATTTGTACCTTGTCAGCTCGGGGATTCGAACTTGCAACCTTTGGTTACTAGTCCAACGCTCTAACCACTAGGCTACCCTGCGGCCCTAATAATGTGCTCTTGTTGTTGTTTTGGCCCAGTTTGGGAAGTACCAGGCAGTCTGGACAGTGTTGTTAGGTACAGTGCAGACTGCCTCTCTCCCCTGCCCTTTCCTGTCTTCACAGCCCAGGTGCTGGACAGATAAGGCCTTTCCAGAAGCCCTAAAACACACACACATATCCCCTCACT
Source organism: Oncorhynchus nerka (assembly GCF_034236695.1). NCBI lineage: Eukaryota > Metazoa > Chordata > Actinopteri > Salmoniformes > Salmonidae > Oncorhynchus > Oncorhynchus nerka. Next base: position 14,865,331 of record NC_088399.1, on the reverse strand, counting down.
CCCTCCCACACACACAGACACACACAAACACACAGACACACACACATGCACCCACACACATGCCCGTACATACATACACGCACACACACATACATACACACACACACACACACACACACACACACACACACACACACACACACACACACACACACACACACACACACACACACACACACACACACACACACACACACACACACACACACACACACACACACACACACCAGCAAAACCAGCATAGCAGCGCAAACATACAGTATACATGCTTGTGCGTTGCAAACGCAAGATCCTTCAGTTATAAGAGAAATGGTAATAACAGAAACTAACTGTGCTGATAGAAGCTGTTGAGAATCCAAGGCTGTTGAGTCTGCCGATGACGATGTGGTGATTGACAGAGTCGAAAGCCTTGGCCAGGTCAATGAATATGGCTGCACAGTATTGTTTCTTATCGATGGCGGTTAAGATATCGTTTAGGACCTTGAGCGTGGCTGAGGTGCACCCATGACCAGCTCTGAAATCAGATTGCATAGCGGAGAAGGTACGGTGGGATTCGAAATGGTCGGTGATCTGTTTGTTAACTTGGCTTTCGAAGACCTTAGAAAGGCAGGGTAGGATAGATATCGGTCTGTAACAGTTTGGGTCAAGAGTGTCCCCCTCTTTGAAGAGGGGGATGACCGCGGCAGCTTTCCCATCTTTGGGAATCTCAGACGACACGAAAGAGAGGTTGAACAGCCTAGTAATAGGGGTTGCAACAATTTCGGCAGATAATTTTAGAAAGAAAGTGTCCAGATTGTCAAGCCTGGTTGATTTGTGGGGGTCCAGATATTGCAGCTCTTTCATAACATCAGCTGACTGGATTTGGGAGAAGGAAAAATGGGGAGGTTTGGGCGAGTTGCTGTGGGGGGTGCAGTGCTGTTGACCGGGGTAGGGGTAGCCAGGTGGAAAGCATGGCCAGCCGTAGATAAATGCTTATTGAAATTCTCAATTATAGTGGATTTATCGGTGGTGACAAAGTTTCCTATCCTCAGTGCAGTGGGCAGCTGAGAGGAGGTGCTCTTATTCTCCATGGACTTTACAATGTCCCAGAACTTTTTTGAATTTGCGTAGCAGGAAGCAAATTTCTGCTTGAAAAAGCTAGCCTTGGCTTTTCTAACTGCCTGTGTATATTGGTTTCTAACTTCCCTGAAAGGTTGCATTTCACGGGGACTGTTCAATGCTAATGCAGAACGCCACAGGATGTTTTTGTGTTGGTTAAGGGCAGTCAGGTCTGGAGAGAACCATGGGCTAAGAAACAAAGAGATCTTCTGTTGAATCTGACAATTAATCTTAATGGTTGTACAGTCGTCTCAAATAAAACTGTGAAGGACCTCGGCGTTACTCTGGACCCTGATCTCTCTTTTGAAGAACATATCAAGACCATTTCAAGGACAGCTTTTTTTCCATCTACGTAACATTGCAAAAATCAGAAACTTTCTGTCCAAAAATGATGCAGAAAAATGAATCCATGCTTTTGTCACTTCTAGGTTAGACTACTGCAATGCTCTACTTTCCGGCTACCCGGATAAAGCACTAAATAAACTTCAGTTGGTGCTAAATACGGCTGCTAGAATCCTGACTAGAACCAAAAAATTTGATCATATTACTCCAGTGCTAGCCTCTCTACACTGGCTTCCTGTCAAAGCAAGGGCTGATTTCAAGGTTTTACTGCTAACCTACAAAGCATTACATGGGCTTGCTCCTACCTATCTCTGATTTGGTCCTGCCGTACATACCTACACGTACGCTACGTCACAAGACGCAGGCCTCCTAATTGTTCCTAGAATTTCTAAGCAAACAGCTGGAGGCAGGGCTTTCTCCTATAGAGCTCCATTTTTATGGAACGGTCTGCCTACCCATGTCAGAGACGCAAACTCGGTCTCAACCTTTAAGTCTTTACTGAAGACTCATCTCTTCAGTGGGTCATATGATTGAGTGTAGTCTGGCCCAGGAGTGGGAAGGTGAACGGAAAGGCTCTGGAGCAACGAACCGCCCTTGCTGTCTCTGCCTGGCCAGTTCCCCTCTTTCCACTGGGATTCTTTGCCTCTAACCCTATTACAGGGGCTGAGTCACTGGCTTACTGGGGCTCTCTCATGCCGTCCCTGGAAGGGGTGCGTCACCTGAGTGGGTTGATTCACTGATGTGGTCATCCTGTCTGGGTTGGCGCCCCCCTTGGGTTGTGCCATGGCGGAGATCTTTGTGGGCTATACTCAGCCTTGTCTCAGGATGGTAAGTTGGTGGTTGAAGATGTCCCTCTAGTGGTGTGGGGGCTGTGCTTTGGCAAAGTGGGTGGGGTTATTTCCTTCCTGTTTGGCCCTGTCCGGGGGTGTCCTCGGATGGGGCCACAGTGTCTCCTGACCCCTCCTGTCTCAGCCTCCAGTATTTATGCTGCAGTAGTTTATGTGTCGGGGGGCTAGGGTCAGTTTGTTATATCTGGAGTACTTCTCCTGTCCTATTCGGTGTCCTGTGTGAATCTAAGTGTGCGTTCTCTAATTCTCTCCTTCTCTCTTTCTTTCTCTCTCTCGGAGGACCTGAGCCCTAGGACCATGCCCCAGGACTACCTGACATGATGACTCCTTGCTGTCCCCAGTCCACCTGGCCGTGCTGCTGCTCCAGTTTCAACTGACCTGAGCCCTAGGACCATGCCCCAGGACTACCTGACATGATGACTCCTTGCTGTCCCCAGTCCACCTGGCCGTGCTGCTGCTCCAGTTTCAACTGTTCTGCCTTATTATTATTCGACCATGCTGGTCATTTATGAACATTTTAACATCTTGGCCATGTTCTGTTATAATCTCCACCCAGCACAGCCAGAAGGGGACTGGCCACCCCACATATGCTCTCTCTAATTATCTCTTTCTTTCTCTCTCTCGGAGGACCTGAGCCCTAGGACCATGCCCCAGGACTACCTGACATGATGACTCCTTGCTGTCCCCAGTCCACCTGACCGTGCTGCTACTCCAGTTTCAACTGTTCTGCCTTATTATTATTCGACCATGCTGGTCATTTATGAACATTTGAACATCTTGGCCATGTTCTGTTATAATCTCCACCCGGCACAGCCAGAAGAGGACTGGCCACCCCACATAGCCTGGCTCCTCTCTAGGTTTCTTCCTAGATTTTGGCCTTTCTAGGGAGTTTTTCCTAGCCACCGTGCTTCTACACCTGCATTGCTTGCTGTTTGGGGTTTTAGGCTGGGTTTCTGACAGCACTTTGAGATATCAGCTGATGTACGAAGGGCTATATAAATAAAGTTGATTTGATTTGATTTGCTATATCTGTTCCTGGTTCAAAATTTCTTGAATGGGGCATGCTTATTTAAGATGGTGAGGAAGGCATTTTTAAAGAATAACCAGGCATTCTCTACTGACGGGATGAGGTCAATATCCTTCCAGGATACCCGGGCCGGGTCGATTTAAAAGGCCTGCTCGCTGAAGTGTTTCAGGGAGCGTTTGATAGTGATGAGTGGAGGTCGTTTGACCGCTGACCCATTACAGATGCAGGCAATGAGGCAGTGATCGCTGTGATCTTGGTTGAAAACAGCAGAGGTGTATTTAGAGGGCAAGTTGGTTAGAATGATATATATGAGGGTGCCGTGTTTACGGCTTTGGGGTTGTACCTGGTAGGTTCATTGATAATTTGTGTGAGATTGAGGGCATCAAGTTTAGATTGTAGGATGGCCGGGGTTTTAAGCATGTCACAGTTTAGGTCATCTAGCAGCATGAGCTCTGAAGATAGATGGGGGGCAATCAGTTCACATATGCTATCCAGAGCGCAGCAAGGGGCAGAGGGTGGTCTATAGCAGGCGGCAACGGTGAGAGACTTGTTTTTAGAGAGGTGGATTTTTAAAAGTAGAAGTTGAAATTGTTTGGGTACAGACCTGGATAGTAGGACAGAACTCTGCAGGCTATCTCTGCAGTAGTTTGCAACACCACCCCCTTTGGCCGTTCTATCTTGTCTGAAAATGTTGTAGTTAGGGGTGGAGATTTCAGAGTTATTGGTGGTCTTCCTAAGCCAGGATTCAGACACCGCTAAGACATCCAGGTTGGCAGAGTGTGCTAAAGCAGTGAATAAAACAAACTTAGGGAGGACGCTTCTAATGTTAACATGCATGAAACCAAGGCTTTTACAGTTACAGAAGTCATCAAAAGAGAGCGCCTGGGGAATAGGAGTGGTGCTAGGCACTAGGTTTTAGGGCCTGGATTCACCTCTACATTGCCAGAGGAACAGAGGAGGAGTAGGATATGGGTACTGCTAAAAGCTATGAGAATTGGACGTCTAGGACGTCCGGAACAGAGAGTAAAGGGAGCACGTTTCGGGGGGGGCGATAAAATATCTTCAAGGTATAATGTACAGACAAAGGTATGGTAGGATGTGAATACAGTGGATTGAGCGATGATGAAAGAGATGTTGTCTCTAGAAACATAATTGAAACCAGGTGATGTCATTGCATGTGTGGATGGTGGAACTGAAGGGTTGGATAAGGTATAATGAGCAGGGCTAGAGGCTTTACAGTGAAATAAGCCAATAAACACTACCCAGAACAGCAATGGACAAGGCATATTGACATTAAGGAGAGGCATGCTTAGCCGAGTGATCATAAGGGTTATCGTGTCTTTGGCTATGCCGGATTAAGTGATATGACAAGCTATTCTATAAAATAATTTCTCTGTAAATTAATATTACCTGATTGAGCTAATCATGTAAATGTAATTAACTAGAGAGTCGGGGCACCACAAAATAATATTTATAGAGCTGTTATCTTCCGAATAAACTCTTAAAGACCTAGTCATTTTTTACATCAATAGCAGTCAATATTAATCTTCACCTTAATTCAGTCTCATCTGAAAGTTGTAAATTCTTGGTTATCTTCACAAACCCTGGCTAGCAAGTTGAATCAGCAATACAAAATTGGGTTTAATTATTTATTTACTAAATACCTAACTAATCACACAGAATTACACATACACATAATTAATCATAACTTGATTACAAATTACGTCATAAAGGAAAACGTCCCTAGCGGGCGGAACAGATATGACAACGTTGTTACGGAAAATGAGTGAAGAGGTGTGGAGTCAGGCGCAGAGAGCAAAAGATGTGGGAAAAAACAACACGCTTTAATGTCCCGGAAACATAACATGTACAAAAGTGGAAACACAAATGAACAGAAATATAAACGGACAGAGTGAAACCCAAATGCCAACAAAAATACACTCAAACAACAAAACAGACTAACAAGCCCGCACGAAACAGAAGCGGGCTGAACAGACTATATATAACCCTACCTAACAACCAAACAAGAAACAGGTGCTACCAATTAGACAGAACTAAAGGAACACAGAACAACGGATCGGCGATAGCTAGTAGACCGGCGACGACGACCGCCGAGCGCCACCCGAACAAGAAGGGGAGTCACCTTCGGTAATATTCGTGACAAACGTGTTACACAAAAGAAAAGGGGCTGGGTTTGAGTGAAAGAGCGGGAAGACTGTGGAACAAAGGGCGAAGCTGTGCTATCGTAAATACAGTATCTTATGCATTCTAAATTACCGCCCATTTGGAAAAGGAAAATGTAATAAATATTTACTCTGAGCTGCGCTTCTGTAGGTTGGTGGTAGATGGAAGGCCGTGTTGCCAAACAGAGTCCTTTGTCCTTTGAAGAATGTCTCTAGTGGTCAATTGGATACGTTGTAGTAACGTCATTGTGTGGTAGACGGGATACTCTGTCTGTTCCTTCCTAACCTGCGTTTGCAGCTGCTGTTGCTAACTCAACGGCTAGGAGGTATCACTTCTGTAGTGAATAAGAGTACAAGGTTCATACCATTCGCAACCAAAGCTCATGCTGATGTTGTCTTCATTCTGTAGCTATTATCTGAACCATTCTGACATCGGACCGTCGTCCTCACATCCTCGGAACAGGAGGTTATATTGTCGTCAAGGCTTTATATAGGAAGGGAGAAAAGGGGTGTGTTTCATAGTTTACAACCTATGTCTCTTCACGTGGGCGGGCCACTGAGTCGGGCGTAATTCACTCATGAAAACCCAAATATAAAGGTTTTAGAAGCTAAAATCACATTTCATCCCATCACAAATAATTTCATATTCAAACATTTAAATTGAACAATAACTCCCTCGGGCAGATAACGTCGGTATTCCAGTCACGAAGGCCCGATGTCCAGAACTTGCATAGAAATCCGGGGATATGGAGAGAAAATAGGTCCGGTATGCTCTGGTCTGAGTTGGTGATAGCTTTCCGAGCTAAAGGATAGCTGATGACCGCTAGCCGTGGTTAGCTGAATACTAACGTTAGCTAGTGAGCTGGCTAACTTCTGGCTAGCTTCTGTTGTAGATTTCAGATACGAGGTGAATAATATTTTTGAAAAAACACAGATCCCCACCACATTTGGTGAGGCGGGTTGCAGGAGAGTGTTTTGAAGTTGAGGTTTTAGAAAAAATATAGAAAAAGATATGCGAAGAAAAAGATAAAAATATATAAAATATATATACACGGGATAAGACGAGGACAAAGGACGCCTAACTGCTACGCCATCTTGGAACCAAAATATAGCTCCACCCCCAAACAAAAAAACATGTCGGAGACTGATAAGATCAACTGTTAATTCGATCATGAGAACACTTCGCAAAGAAAACCTGTAAGTCTGCAGGATATGCACTATGCTTTACCATTACATTTACAGTCAATTACACCATTTATTGTAATGCACATCAATTCACAAAACATGTACCAGAATTATTACAGTATGATATGTTGACAGTATACTCTGTTCTACCCTCAGAATTGACAGAAGACCCCATGGTGGTGGCCATGGCTGTGTGCTGACCGAACAGCAGGAGTGGGCCGTGGTGGAAATGGTGAGGGCCAGGAATGACATACGGCTGTCCGAAATAAAGCAGGCCATTGAGGAGAACGATGACACCTTTGCCAATGTGGCATCCATCAGCCTACCAACATTCGCATGCCTTTTGAAGAGGCACCAGCTATCTATGAAACACATTTACCTGGTGCCTTTTGAGTTAAACAACGACTGGGGGAAACAACTGCGGGCTGAGTATGTTCAGGTACAGCACTCTATACTGTATAATGGTTACAATTTGATGCACATGCTACTTCACAATATCATATTGGAACTATACTGTAAAAATAACTAACCCAAATATATGTTTAGAGAGTGATGGTGCTTGATGCTGCTGTGAACCATCACAAGTATATCTTTGTTAATGAAACAGGCTTCAACCTGGCCAAAACTTGACGCCTTGGGCGGAACCTCATCGGCCAACGGACAACCGTCCAAGTGCCTGGACAAACATGTGCTCAGCTATCTCTGAAGATGGTGTGGTAGGACGTAGGTCATTATTTGGATCCTACAACGCTGCACACCTCAATGTATTTCTCAATGAAATTGAGCAGGCCTGTCAAGGTGAAGGGGTCACCTATGTCATTGTGTGGGACAATGTCAGGTTCCACCATGCAGAGGTGGTTCAGGCAGAGGTGGTTCAGGCAGAGGTGGTTCAGGCATGGTTTCGGGCCCATCCCTGATTCGTGAACCTATACCTGCCCCCATACTCTCCTTTCCTCAACCCTATTGAGGAATCTTTTCAGCACGGAGGTAGAAGGTGTACGATCGCCATCCCCATGAGCGTGCCACCCTCCTTCTGCATATTACTTTCAACACTTCTAAGGGCCATTTGAAACACACACTGTATCTAGCATTATTTGCTTTTGGATTAACAGGTTGTTAGGAATACTAAATTGAAAATAGGTTTTGTTTTGGTGATTCAACCTATGTTCTATGTTTTGTATTTTGAATCAATGGTTGTGTTATGAGAGATGTTTACAATCCAAATGAATACACAATGATAGGTTTTGAATGAAGTACTGGCTGTGCTACAAGTGTGACCATTTTGGAGTTTCGCACTTAAAGTTGAGAAAATGTACCACATACTTGTGAATATAGTACCAAACGTAATAATAATTTGCCAGATGTAACAGGACAGAAAATAGTTAGTAAAAAAACACAGTTAAGAACTTATTTCACCCACAACCATTTTAATGGAAAATTTGATTTGCTCTTTGTGGCCTTGTATGTGGAAAAACTCCAGGTGCATATAGTGTTCAACAATTTACAAACTAACAAAGACAACCATTCCCCTTGCACTTCACCTTAAGGTTGCACAGCACAGCATAGTATTTATATAGATACTTGATAGATAATTACAGACAAAATGCACAAGGTTAGGAAAGAAAGACAGCAAGGCCAAGAGTTCTTTCAACTAGGTGGTAGGGGTCTGTGTGTACAAGAGAAACGGTGTGTGTGTGTGTGTGTGTGTGTGTGTGTGTGTGTGTGTGTGTGTGTGTGTGTGTGTGTGTGTGTGTGTGTGTGTGTGTGTGTGTGTGTGTGTGTGTGTGGCTAGGGGAGTCTATATATTAAAATGTTTTACTTCTCAACTTCTCTTTTACTTCAATGTGTGTGTGTGTGTGAGTGCGTACCCACGTTAATGAATGTGGGTGATAAATGCATTGTGAAGTCACTGCCATTGTTTGCCCCATCGTTACCAATAGAATGTCAATTGAATATAAAAATGACAACCCGTGTTAACAGGGACCACACAGCAGAGTCAGTGTTTTGAGGTTTACTGTGATCCCATTGACACATCCTGTTGCTCAGCCTGGTCTCAAAGACTAGACGTAACATAGTAAACGTAAACCTGGGACACTCAAATTAGTATTACGTTTGGTATGATTACATAAGACAGATGGTTACTTAAGGCAAAAAGGAAAGTAGGGTGGTTGGTCGGGGAGGATAGGTGGTCATATAACATGAACATCTAGCACCCTAAAGCTTGCGAGTTCGAATGTCATCACGGACAACTTCAGCATTTCAGCTAATTAGCAACTTCTTACTACTTTTTTAGCTACTTTGCAACTACTTCGCATATTAGCTAATCCTTCCCCTGACCCTAGCTTTAACCATTTAGCTAACCCTTCCCCTAAACCTAACCTAAACCCTTTAACCTAACTCCTAAACTTAACTCTAACCTTAACCCCTAGCCTACCTAACGTTAGCCAGCTAGAGCTAGAATTCATAACATATCATACGTTTGCAAATTCATAACATGTATTGTAATTTGTAACATATCATATGAAATGGGTGATGGACATCGACAAATGTAACATGTCATACTAAATAATGTTTCTCGAATTTCCGTTCAGAATAACGCTCTGGGACCAGGATGTGTTGCTCTGTTCTCTCCATACTGAAAGGAGGAAACATCTCCCTTTTCCAAGGGGAAGGGGAGTTTTCCCCTCTCTCTGCTGTGAGAGTCTGGACAGATGGACAGGGTGTGTTTGTGTGTGTGTGTGTGTGTGTGTGTGTGTGTGTGTGTGTGTGTGTGTGTGTGTGTGTGTGTGTGTGTGTGTGTGTGTGTGTGTGTGTGTGTGTGTGTGTGTGTGTGTGTGTGTGTGTGTGTTTAGTGTATACAGTCATCTCCAAAATTATTGGTACCTTTGATAAAGATGAGCAAAAAATACTATAAAATAAATAATACAAATACTGCGACATATTGTATGCTCCGAAAATTTGAAAATTATATTATTTTATACTAATACAATTGCTCAGAGAAAGTGATTTTGTTTAACAAGTAATACAAAAAATTCTCAAATGGATAGTTGTCAAAATTATTGACACCTGTTTTCAGTGCTTTGTGCAACCTCCCTTACAATGATAATGGCACTGAGATGTTTTCTATAATGTTTTATGAGACTGGAGAACATGTTGGGATGGATCTATAATGTTTTATGAGACTGGAGAACACGTTGGGATGGATCTATAATGTTTTATGAGACTGGAGAACACGTTGGGATGGATCTATAATGTTTTATGAGACTGGAGAACACGTTGGGATGGATCTATAATGTTTTATGAGACTTGAGAACACGTTGGGATGGATCTATAATGTTTTATGAGACTGGAGAACACGTTGGGATGGATCTATAATGTTTTATGAGACTGGAGAACACGTTGGGATGGATCTATAATGTTTTATGAGACTTGAGAACATGTTGGGATGGATCTATAATGTTTTATGAGACTGGAGAACACGTTGGGATGGATCTATAATGTTTTATGAGACTGGAGAACATGTTGGGATGGATCTATAATGTTTTATGAGACTGGAGACCATGTTGGGATGGATCTATGTTTTATGAGACTGGAGAACACGTTGGGATAGTTCTATAATGTTTTATGAAACTTGAGAACATGTTGGGATGGATCTATAATGTGTTATGAGACTTGAGAACACGTTGGGATGGATCTTAGATAATTTCTTCTTACAGAATCTTTCCAGATCCTTGATATCCTTCAGTCTGCGCTTATTGACGGGTCCTATTTCTTTGTGGATTTTGATGTGTGTGTCACGGGCTTCTGAAGAAGAGGACCAAAGCACAGCGTGGTAAGCGTACATATTCCTTTTTATTAGGATTATGCCGACAAAAACAATTAACAATACAAAAAACAACCGTGAAGCTTAAGGGCTAAGTGCCACAAACAAAGTTAACTACCCACAAAGACAGGTGGGAAAAAGGGCTGCCTCTGATTGGTTCTCCATCAGAGACAACGATAGACAGCTGTCCCTGATTGAGAACCATACCCGGCCAAAACATAGGAATACAAAATCATAGAAAACAAAAACATAGAATGCCCTCCCCAAATCACACCTTGACCAAACCAAATAGAGACATAAAAAGGCTCTCTAAGGTCAGGGCGTGACAGTGTGCTTGGGGTGGTCTTGCTGGAAGATCCACTTGTGGCAAAGTTTCAGCCTCCTGGCAAAGGTAACCAGGTTTTTGGCTAAAATGTCCTGGTACTGGGTATAATTCATGATGCCGTTGACTTTAACAGGGCCCTAGGACCAGGGGAAGTGAAACAGCCGAATAACATCAAATGTCCACCATCATATTTTACAGTATGTATGAGGTTATTTTCTGCAATGCCTCCATCTTCTGATGTCAAAACAATCGCTGATGTGCATGGCCAAATACCTCTATTTTAGTCACATATCCCCATAGCACCTGGTTCAAATCCAAGTGACGATGCCATTTAGCAAGCTCCATGCGTTTACATGTGTTGGTTGCTTTCAATAAAGTATATTTTCTGGCAACCCCGCCAAAGGTCCTATTAGCATAGAGGTGGCATCTAATTATAGATTATGAGACTTGGTAACCCCAAGATGCAACTAAGTTTTTGAATTCTCCAACTGTGTCCCTTTGACTTTTACATTGCCTCCCATCTGCGTGGGAACAACATACACATGTGTGACAGGTTAAAGGACATATTCATAGCCTGTTATACATTGAAAAGTATGAGTAAGTTCATAGTATGTGAGGATCTTAAAACATCTAAGGTTAATATATGCATTCAGTATTAGTTGATAGAGATTGATAACATTCATATAATTGTGTTAAAGTTCAAATCTGTCAAAGGGTACGAATTGTGAGAGTAATGTGTAAACGTTATATTGATTACTTTATTTTGTGGTGCCTAAAAGTGTTAATCTGTGATCTACGAAATGCTTTTAATCTATGAGCCGGAGATCGATTGCTCTGGTCTCCACCCATATTCCTGGGGAAATTCGCGGTCTTTTTCTCATTGAACTAAATGTTGACTTGAGAATACAACACCGTATCACTCTCGTGATTATTTCTCCCCTGTTTTCAGGGGCGTAACATTTTTGGAGGCTCCGCTGAGATTGCTGCTCAGATGTCCAGTTTCCACACCCTGGTCGCTGAATTCCGAGCCAGCTAAATCTCCACATAACAACTCAGGCAGGCTGCAGTGAGGAAAGTGTTGCTGTTTGGAGGAAGTTGGAAGTTAGTGGTTAAGTACGTGTCAACTGAGGCCATTGATCGACCATCAGAGACAGTAAGGACCATCTAATTCAGAGTCAACTCCTGCACAGTAAAAGTTCCTCCTGTTCTGTCAACATGACAAGCGCCTTGGAAGAACTACAGGAAGAGGTAGTAGGAGAATTGCACACCCTGACTAAAGACAAATTACTAGAGATATGTGATTTCCTTGAAATATCAGGCGAACAGAGAAGAGATGTTAAAGATAAATCCCGCATATCATTAATGACTCGCATTATGATGTTCCTTGGAAGAGAGGAAGTCACAGAGTTAGAAGATGGCGGCATGTCGGAATTGTTGCTACTTAAAGACGAAATGACAGAGATGATCAGTGGCAGAGATAACAAAACAGGGCAAATTGACCATGATATTGAACCAGCTGGAACACATCACAGAATAGAGGAACTGAGAACTGTAACCCCACAACAAGGGGTGGGAACTGAGCAGATTACTGCAGCCAAAGCCAGTGATTCTCTGCGTCAGCCCCAACACCATGCCAATCTTCAGGGGAGCGTGCCGCTCTCACCCAATGCACAGCCCAGCTCATACTGGCGCAAAGAGTTTAAAATTTCTGGTCAGATAGGTGAACCGGGCCAAAAAGAAAAACTGATTTTTTCCAGCCTTGCCCATCAGATTGAAAATGGACTTAACAGAGGATATCCTGAGGTAGAAATAGTAGACGCAGTAGTCAGGGCTATTTCTCCAGGCTCACAGCTACGCAGCTACTTGGAAGGTAAACCCCAGCTTACTCTTCCCACACTTAGATGTATCCTGCGTTCCCACTTCCAAGAGAAGAGTGCAACAGAGCTTTACAAACAGCTAGCTTCAGAAGCACAGCATAGCAAGGAGACCCCTCAAAGCTTCCTGATGCGCGTTTTAGATTTGAGGCAAAAAGCATTGTTTGCATCCCAGGAGTCAGAATCAGGGCTTAAGTATGACCCTGCTCTAGTCCAGAGCATGTGTTTACACACAGTCCTTACGGGTCTCCAGAGTGACAGTATCAGGATAGACATGCAGCCTCTCCTGCTAGAGAGCGAAACATCAGATGAGGTTTTGCTAGAGAAGCTTAACATTGCTTGTGCTAATGAGAGAGAAAGACGAAACAAAAAGCGGTTTAATGCCCCACAGCCTGCTACAACTGTAAGTGTAGTCCAGTTAGAGGATATGCCATCTGCAAAGTGTTCTGTGAAGGAAGCCAAAGCTACGATACCCGCAGAACTGTTAACAGAGTTAGCTGAACTTAAGACAGGTGTAGCTTCTCTAAAAGGTCTCAGTGCAGAGATTGCTCAGATTAAGGAGACATTACAGCAGCCTATGTTTCAGTCACAGCCTTGTGCCTATGCCCCACCCCAGTTAGGAGGCCAGATAGGGACCCCAGCCACCTGTTTCCCAGCAGCAGTATTACAGCAACTACAGTCGGTCCCAAGCACTTGAGCCTGCACAGCATCAATATGCACCTAACCGGTATACCAACCACTCTGCTCAAGCTCCAAGGAGGTGTTTTGTCTGCCAGCAGGCCAGAACAGATGCACGCTGCACACACTGCTTCCGATGTGGGAGTGGAGAACATTTTCAAGCTGGATGTAAAATCCGGGAGCCAGGCCATCAAGGGAGGCCCCTTTAAACGGAAACGGGTTACCGCTGAGGGACGAGTGTTAACCGTAGCTACCAAAAAGTCCCAGAAATGTGCAAATTGTGCCAGAGAAGAGTCATTTGAGAACCTGAAACAATGTTCATCATGTAAAGAGACACTGTACTGTTCCAAAGTATGTCAAAACCAACATTGGACTAAACATAAGAAAAATGCACTCACCTGAAAATTGACTCTACCAGTGAAAGGTTTTCCTGCACAGAGAAAAATGCCCACTCCTTACCATCCCTAGCTCAAGGTTGCCACCCCGTAAGGTCACCTCGCTAGTCGGCAGACAGTGCCTTATTGAGTGTCACCTGAATCGCCACCACCTCCAAGCTTTATGGGACACAGGCTCTCAGGTATCGGTCATTGATGAACGATGGAAAGAGGAATCTCTCCCAAACGCAAGGCTGAGAGATGTTTCAGAAATCCTGGACTCACCTGATGATCTAAGGTTGACTGCAGCAAATGGGACTGAAATGCCGTACCTGGGATGGATTGAAACAACTTTTCGTCTAGCCTCTGAAACTGACCAAACAAAGGAACTGATCATCCCAGTGCTGGTAATGAAAGGCTGTCACCTATCTCATCCCATCATAGGTTTCAATGTTATCGAGCACATCTTGACAATGACCGAAAAGACTAAACTATACAGTACAGTAAAAACAGCTTTCCCAAGCCTCAAAAGAAACAAGGTGAGGGCTTTTATACAGGCTGTTAGCGCAGAACAGACAGATGAATACGCAGTGAAAACCAAGAAAGAGAAGGTTGCTGTACCAAAACACAGTAGCATTCAGATTGAGTGCCGTGTAGTTTCCCAGCCTTTCAAAGATGACATGACAATGCTTTTCCAGCCAGACCTGAACCCGCAGTGGCCAGATGACCTTGAGTTCTTTGACACACTAGTCAGAGTCAGTAAAGGTGTTTTTCCAGTTATCCTGCTTGATGTCTCTAACCCCACTGACCACGACATTGCCCTGCTAGGACGCACAATAATCGGTACAGTACAAACCATTATGACTGTGTTACCTGCCCAAGTCTTTGAAAAAACTGTCACCTCAGCCACAGTGAATCACACCAGCATTCGAACCCCATGTACTGCTACTGAACAGTGGGATCCACCAGTAGATTTAACTCACCTAACCGAAGAACAGAGAGAGGTTGTTAGGCAAATGCTTAGAGAAGAGTGTCACTCCTTCTCCAGATCAGACAATGACATTGGCTGCATTGAACGATTGAAAATGACTATTTCTCTAAAGGACTCTGAACCAGTAAAGCGCACATACATGTCAGTGCCCAGGCCACTGTATCAGGAGATGAAGGGTTACATTTATGACCTCATAGTCCAGGGCTGGGTTAGGAAGTCAAACTCTTCATATTCCTCACCTGTCGTGCGTTCGTAAGAAGGACGGGACCCTCCGGTTGTGTATAGATTACAGAGACCTGAACAGAAAGACACATCCCGACCGCCAGCCCATCCCTCGGGTCCAAGACATCATGGACAGTTTAGGTGGTAATTCCTGGTTCTCCCTCTTAGATCAGGGGAAAGCGTATCACCAGGGGTTCATCTCTGAAGAAAGCAGACCACTGACAGCATTCGTGACACCGTGGGGACTCTATGAGTGGATACGTATGCCATTCGGCCTCATGAACGCTCCTGCAGCTTTTCAGTGGTGTATGGAGGAGTGTTTGGAAGGGCTCCGGGATAACATCTGCATTCCTTATCTGGACGACACGCTAGTTTTCAGTAAAACATTCAACAGCCATGTGAATGATGTGCGAAAAGTTTTGCAGCGTCTCAGAGAGTATGGCATTAAACTCAAACCAAGTAAGTGTGATCTCTTTAAACCCCAGGTCCGTTATTTGGGCAGAATAGTGTCTGCAGAGGGCAGCCGAGTTGACCCAGCCGATTTTGAAGCAGTAAGAGCATTGAAAGAAATCAGACCAGAGACTGTGGGCCAGCTCAGAAAAATGCTGGGTTTACTCACGTACTACAGACAGTACATCAAAGACTTTTCTAGGAGTGCCAGCTGCCTGTATGACCTCCTGAAAGCAGATTCAGAGAAATTACCTGACCACCCACGGAAAACAAAAACAAAGAAAGTAAGTCATGTGGTGCCCTCAAACAAGCCAATCCTGTGGACTGACCAGCATCAACAGGCACTTGAACAGCTGATTGAGTGTTTGCTTCACCCACCAGTTTTAGGTTTCCCTGATTTCACTCAGCCATTTGTTGTACACACTGATGCGTCACACCAAGGCTTGGGAGCAGTTCTTTATCAAAAGCAAGAGGGGAAGCTTAGGGTCATTGCTTATGGCTCTCGAACCTTAACAGCAGCTGAGAAGAACTATCACTACCACTCGAGCAAGCTAGAATTTCTAGCTCTAAAATGGGCAATCACTGATAAGTTCCATGACTATTTGTACTATGCTCCGACCTTCACTGTATACAGCGATAACAACCCGCTCTGCTACATTCTGTCTACTGCAAAACTGAACGCAACCACTTCCAGGTGGGTTGCAGACTTGGCTGATTTCCACTTTACAATAAAGTACAGGCCAGGCAGAGAGAACGGTGATGCAGATGCTTTGTCAAGGATGCCACTGGATGTAGAGTCACTGATGAGAGAATGTTCTGAGGAGCTTCCACCAGACACCATCGCCGCCACGATACAAGCAGTTGAGGTACAGAAAGAGGCTGTTGTACCTTGGTCATTTTCAGCTGCATCTATGTCAGTATCAGCTGAAGGTGAGACAACCACTGCAACAACCAGCTCGATCCCAAAAGATGGGATTAGAGAAGCACAAGAATCTGATCCAGTCATCCGTCCTGTGCTCAATTTCAAACTGTCGGGTTCCAAACCGCCAGTTAAAGAGCAAAAGAAATTCAGTCCAAAGACAAAATGCCTATTCAGAGAATGGGACAAATTGACAATAGCCAGTGATGGCATTTTTGTACAGAATCACTACAGCCCGCAAGCAGTTAGTTCTACCAGAGCAGTACAAAGGTAAAGTGATGGAAGAGTTGCACAATAACATGGGACACCAAGGTACTGACCGCACTGTATCACTAGTACGTGACCGCTTCTTCTGGCCATATATGCAATCTGACATCGAGCACTATGTGACTAAAACTTGTAGCTGTGTCAAGCAGAAAAGGCCAGCCCATGCAACAAGAGCTCCTCTGACAAACATTGTGACAACACAGCCATTTGAACTGGTATGTATAGACTTCCTTCATCTCGACAGATGCAAAGGAGGATATGAGTACATCCTCGTGATTGTTGATCATTTTACACGTTTCACTCAAGCCTACGCCACCACATCAAAGTCAGGTAAAACTGCTGCAAATCTCATCTTCAATGATTTTGCCCTGAAGTTTGGGTTCCCGTCCCGCATCCACCATGACCAAGGGGAGAATTTGAAAATCAGTTGTTCCATCAGTTAAAGAAACTCATTGGCATGGCGGGGTCCAGGACAACACCCTATCACCCGATGGGAAACGGTCAAGCGGAACGCATGAACAGAACATTGTTGCAAATGTTAAAGACACTAACTGAGACACAAAAGTCAAATTGGAAGGAGTCTCTGAACAAACTGGTTTATGCCTATAACTGCACCCGTTGCGAAGTGACTGGCTATTCACCATTTTATCTTCTGTTTGGGAGATCACCCAGGCTTCCAGTTGATATGCTCTTTGGATTGTGCACAGAGGCAGGTTCCAGTAACCAGCGAGAATACGTGGAGAACTGGAAACGAGGGATGGAAGAAGCATACGCCATTGCAAATGAAAATGCTCAGAAAGCCGCTGAAAGAAGTAAGAAGTACTATGACACTAAAGTTAGGAGTTCAGTGCTACAGCCTGGCGAGCGAGTTCTGATTAAAAACCTGACACCAAGAGGAGGACCAGGAAAACTCCGTAACTATTGGGAAGATACAATTCACACAGTGGTGAGACAAATGGGTTCAGACCTGCCGATTTATGAATTGAGACCAGAAAAGGGTAGGGGACGCTCCAGGGTCCTGCACAGAAATCTGCTCATGTCCTGTGACCACTTACCTTTTGAGACACAACCAGAAATGACCAAAGTGGACAAAAGTCAGAAAACGAGGAGACACCAGCCTGCATCACAGACTCTAGATTCTGATGAAGACAGTGGGGATGAATATGACCTTCATCATGATCCGCTACAGGTTCCCACATCTCCTACAGTACCTGAGGAGAGGAATGCTGAACCAGCGAGAGAGTGGGAACACAGACCCCCAACAGTGAAACAGACAGTTGCAGTGCCAGTCCCTTATACACTACCAGCACAGCCTCTTGTTGAAAAGCGGCTGGAGGAGACAACAGTTAAAGACCTACCTGCTGAGGAGATTAACTTGCCTGCTGAAAATTTGCCTGATGATCGTCCACCAAGTGCCTTTCCTTCATATACTGATGCTGCTGAACCTGAGGAACCAGCCTACCAGCTGCCACAAAGAGAGAGACACCCTCCAAGACGTATCACCTATGATCAGCTTGGTATCCCTTCCTGCTACAGTATACAGCCACAGCCACAGTTGTTCCCTGTCTACTCTGCACCAGGACTGGTTCCATGGCTGCCATCACTACAGCAATGTTACTTTCAGCCACCTTACATGTATGGGCTTCAGCAAACATGAGGCTACAGAGTTGACATGTTTGACCATGGACTACTGTCAGATTTCACAGACTGTCAAAAGAGACAATTTACAGACTATGCATATAGATCATTAAAATTGATGGACTGTTGATCAATAGTATGAGAAAATACTGCTTATGTTATATAGCTGGTCAACAGATATGGACTGTGAATATAACTTGTTAGTTATATTTGAACTGTGACCCGTGACTTCTGCTCAAGTATTACCTTACAGAAGAGGATTTTCTAGGTCCAGTGCATACGAACTGTTGAAGAAGACAATGTTGGTAATGTTGGGACAACATTTATTTTGTCGGGGAGAGTGTGACAGGTTAAAGGACATATTCATAGCCTGTTATACATTGAAAAGTATGAGTAAGTTCATAGTATGTGAGGATCTTAAAACATCTAAGGTTAATATATGCATTCAGTATTAGTTGATAGAGATTGATAACATTCATATAATTGTGTTAAAGTTCAAATCTGTCAAAGGGTACGAATTGTGAGAGTAATGTGTAAACGTTATATTGATTACTTTATTTTGTGGTGCCTAAAAGTGTTAATCTGTGATCTACGAAATGCTTTTAATCTATGAGCCGGAGATCGATTGCTCTGGTCTCCACCCATATTCCTGGGGAAATTCGCGGTCTTTTTCTCATTGAACTAAATGTTGACTTGAGAATACAACACCGTATCACTCTCGTGATTATTTCTCCCCTGTTTTCAGGGGCGTAACACATGCGTCCTCTACCAGGCAAGTTTACCACTGTTCCACTGGTTTTAAACTTCTTCATTATTGCCTCAATATCGGTAAGTGGTATATTTAGGCTTTTAGCTATTGTTTGTACCTATTGTTTGATTTATGAAGGTCAATAACCATATGTCTCTTTTCGTTTGTGAGTGCTTTGCCTTTCCCAATGGGGATGGATGACAAATGGATTTTACATGTGTGTCACCTAATTGTTATACCCCAGTGGCACAGGAAACCATTGAAGGCCTCAATACAGTTTCATAAAATTAGATGAACTTATAAGTCAAACGTTAATACAGATAACATTTTGTTTGATTTTATTTAATAATAATTACTTATTGGCACCCCGAAAAAGATGACTTGCTAAACAAAATATCTTTCTCTGAGCAACTGTACTGGTATAAAATGATATAATAATAAATAAATAAAAATATCATATAATAAAGCTCAGTATTTGTCTTATTTATCTTTATCAAGGGTGCAAATAATTTTGTAGTTGACTGTATGTGTCTGTCCGTCTTTTTTGTCTGTATGGCCTGTACTTGTCTGGGCCCAAAATAACAAAATAAGCTATCGTTTTTCCTGAATAGCATTCGTGAAATGTGTCTCCAGTGATGACATAATGTCAACACACAATATATATGTTTTTTTGTACCATTGTGCCAAGAAAACTTGTTGATTGTAGAACATTCTCTATCCATTCTACAAATAGAAAAGAGACGACTGTTGTGTACAGAATGGGAATACGGGGGAGTCTTGTCTACCCTCCCTCCTTCCCTCCTCCTCTACCAACCCTCCCCAATTGGATCTGGGAGGACAGGTCACAGCTGGGCTGCTCTCTGTCTACCGGTGGCCCCCTGGCCTCCTATCCCCGCGATTATGCATAAATCAGGTGCTATACACAGACTTCCTGTGCAGACTCCCCGTCCCCCCCCCCCCGTCCCCCGTCTATGCACCCACCTATCCTCTCTCCTTTCTCGTCGTTTAATTAGCCAACATGACCTGGCCCAGAGATGACCCCAGACAGGGTGCTCGTTAATTCAGATTTACTGCAGATTCAGAGGAGGAATCAAAAAAAAGGGAGGGTGAAAAGTGTCTTGGATGAAGGGATCTCGGGGAGGACTTGAGGATGGTACTGTGGAATCACCTCAGGGATGGGGTCAGTGGTGCTGGGGTCTTTGTGGTAAATGGAGACAGAGCTTGGAAGTGGTTCAGACAAGCCAGTCTGTCCACACACAAAAGCAGGGAGGCAGGTAGCCTAGCAGTTAGAGCTTTCATCCCTCCAACCGAAAGGTCACTGCTTCGAATATCCAAAGTGAGAAATCTGTCGATGTGTCCTTGACAAGGCACCAAGGCTCCAGGAGTGCCACACTACTATAGCCAACCCTGTAAAACAACACATCACTGCACCTGATGCTTTTATTTATGTGACAATAAAACATTGTCATCATCAACGGTTGTTGGTGTCATTCAAAAAGGCTTGATTGGGATAAACTTTGTGATGAGTACAGTGGGTGTTGGAGAGAGACACTCATAGACGAGTTCCACAGATAAAACAGATAGGATCATAAGGCCACATGAACTAAAAGAGAAAATATGGAGGGGAACTGTTAAGACACCTATTCAATGGGTCAAACAACATCAATTATCAACTCGCCCAGGCTTAAACTTCACCAAGCGTGGTTCAAATCTATCAGTAATAAACATACTGTCCCTCTTCATTTCCTGTTAGAGCACCTCAAGCAGAGAGACTGTGTGTTTTCTATCATCATGGTAATTGGTTCTGGGCTTCGTAGCCTCTCAGGGTTATCCTGCATCATCTCTTTCAGGTCTCGAAATATCATGAGTGTGGGGACTGCAAGGGCAGACATTAGAACCGGACCATGGGAGGGTACAGTTCCCCACACCAAAGGACCATTTTTGTGATATCCAATTGGTAGTTACAGTCTTGTCCCATCGCTGAAACTCCTGTACGGACTCAAGAGAGGCGAAAGTCGAGACCCATGCGTCCTCCGAAACATGACCCTGCCAAGCTGCACCAATGTGTCGGAGGAAATACCGTACAACTGGTGACCAAAGTCAGCGTGCATGCACCCGGCCCACCACAAGTAGTCACTAGAGCACAATGGGACAAGAACATCCCGGCCGGCCAAAGGCTCCCTTAACCCAGATGACGCTGGGCCAATTGTGCGCTGCCTCATGGGTCTCCCGATCGCAACACAGCCTGGGATCGAACCAGGGTCTGTAGTGACGCCTCAAGCACTACGATGCAGTGCCTTAGACCACTGCTCCACTCAGGAGGCCCCTCCATTGTGAGTTTTGAGTGCATTGGTAGGACAGAACATTGATCCTACAGCTACAGTCATCTTGAGCACACATTTCAAGTAGCTTCAAGTAGAATACCTGGATCACACACTTATTCAAATTAGCCGTTTCAGTCAAAACCCTTGTCTGAATGATTGGGATTGGTATACCTTCATGATTTGTTTTCCCCCCCCCCCCCACTTCCTACAAAAAAACTATTGACAGTAAACATTACTGTATTTGAACAAACTCTGAATGTCAGAGTCTTTTTTATTCTAGACAACCAATCTTTGAAAAGTTGACATTTAGATAGCGTCAGAGTGTTTCAAAAGAGCCCCAGACACATTTCTACTTTTTCATTTAATTCAACCCCTGTTTCAGTTTAGCAGTAAGTTACAACGATTAAAGCAGTGCCACAGCAATGCATTGTAAGGTGGTAGGGTTAGTGATGTGGACTAATTGGAGACTCAAGCCAACATCAGCGCCGTTGTAGTTACCTGCGCCATGTTTTGCCTGGGGATGGGACCCATGCCAACCTGGTGCCAGCTGGAGGGCGAGGTCGTTTAAAAAGAAAGGCGAGGGGCGCGGGATAAACTACATCCCCCTGAATCAAAACATGTCTAAAGAATTACACTGATTTACGTAATGAACTGGGAGTGGGTGAAGAGGAGGATTTAGGTGTCGTCGGAGGGATCGCGGCCTAGGATGGAAAAGGGTTATCATGTTCGGGCTTAATCCAGGAAGTGTGTCAAGGCGATCTTTTCTCATAACCCTCTCCTCATTCTCCCTGATCCTCTCTTTTTTCTCTCCTTCCATTACTGTACCCACATACAGCATTGAATTACTCAATTGAACAGTTTCCAAAATGTCCTTATCTCTTGACTAGCGTGCTTGTCCAATTTGATCTATTCAGTGTTTAGGTATAGATTTCCTAAGCATATGCACTAAAACAAAGTTTACACCTGTTTGGGAATATAGTCTGTTTCCTAATGAATACGACCCTGCTGGTTTCAGAAATTAGGGATAAACAAAGATTAATCAAAACCAAAGAGATCCCACCCTCACCTCTCCCGACCCCAATACTAATGTAGACCTCTCACCTTTTACAGTTTTAGGCATTCACTGCTCTACTGAATGGTTATTGTCAGTTTTAAAGCAGTGACGGCCCATTAGAGAGTTAGGGGGTGGCTTTCCACTTAAAAAAATATATATATATATATACAGTGGGGCCTTTAAACAGCTTGGAAAATTCCAGAAAATTATGTAATGGCTTTAGAAGCTTCTGATAGGCTAATTGATATCATTTGAGTCAATTGGAGGTGTACCTGTGGATGTATTTCAAGGCCTACCTTCAAATTCAGTGCCTCTTTGCTTGACATCATGGGAAAATCAAAAGAAATCAGCCAAGAACTCAGAAAAACAATTGTAGACCTCCACAAGTCTGGTATATCATTGGGAGCAATTTCCAAACGGCTGAAGGTACCACATTCATCTGTACAAACAACAGTACGCAAGTATAAACACCATGGAACCACGCGGCCGTCATATCGCTCAGAAAAGAGACGCGTTCTGTCTCCTATAGATAAACGTACATTGGTGCGAAAAGTGCAAATCAATCCCAGAACAACAGCAAAGGACCTTGTGAAGATGCTGGAGGAAACAGGTACAAAAGTATCTATATCCACACTAAAACGAGTCCTATATCAACATAACCTGAAAGGCTGCTCAGCAAGGAAGAAGCCACTGCTCCAAACCACCATAAAAAAGCCAGACTACGGTTTGCAACTGCACATGGGGACAAAGATCATACTTTTTGGAGAGAAATGTCCTCTGGTCTGATGAAACAAAAATAGAACTGTTTGGCCATAATGACCATCGTTATGTTTGGAGGAAAAAGGGGGAGGCTTGCAAGCCGAAGAACACCATCCCAACCGTGAAGCACGGGTGTGGCAGCATCATGTTGTGGGGGTGCTTTGCTGCAGGAGGGACTTGTGCACATCACAAAATAGATTGCATCATGAGGCAGAAAAATTATGTGGATATATTGATACAACATCTCAAGACATCAGTCAGAAAGTTAAAGCTTGGTTGCAAATGGGTCTTCCAAATGGACAATGACCCCAAGCATACTTCCAAAGTTGTGGCAAGATGGCTTAAGAACAACAAGGTCAAGGTATTGGAGCGGCCATCACAAAGCCCTGACCTCAATTCTAGAGAAAATTTATGGACAGAACTGAAAAAGCGTGTGCGAACAAGGAGGCCTACAAACCTGACTCCGTTACACCAGCTCTGTCAAGAGGAATGGGCCAAAATTCACCCAACTTATTGTGGGAATCTTGTGGAAGGCTACGTGAAATGTTTGACCCAATTTAAAGGCAATGCCACCAAATACTAATTGAGTGTATGTAAACTTCTGACCCACTGGGAATGTGATGAAAGAAATAAAAGCTGAAATAAATCATTCTCTTTACTATTATTCTGACATTTCACATTCTTAAAATAAAGTGGTGATCCTAACTGACCTAAGACAGGGAATTTTTACTAGGATTGAATGTCAGGAATTGTGAAAAACTGAGTTTAAATGTATTTGTCTAAGGTGTATGTAAACTTCTTACTTCAACTGTATATATATATATATATTTATTTTTACTATTTTCTACATTGTAAAAACTATGAAATAACATATAGAATCATGTAGTAATCAAAAAAGTGTTAAACAAATCAAAATATATTTGGGATTTGGGACTTTGTGGCCAACCTTTGCCTTGATGACAGCTTTGCACACTGTTGGCATTCTCTCAACCAGCTCCATGAGTTAGTCACTCTTAATGCATTTCAATTAACAGGTATGCCTGGTTAAAAGTTAATTTGTGGAATTTATTTCCTTCTTAATGCGTTTGAGCTAATCAGTTTCCTTGTGACACGGTAGGGGTGGTATACAGAATATAGGCCTATTTGGTTAAAGACCAATACATATTATGACAAGAACAGCTCAAATAAGCAAATAGAAATGACAATCCATCATTATTTTAAGACAAGAACTTTCAAGAACTTTGAAACTTTCTTCAAGTGCAGTCGCAAAAACCATCAAGCGATATGATGAAACTGGCTCTCATGTGGACCGACACAGGAAAGCCCAAAGGTACCTCTGCTGCAGAGGATGAGTTCATTAGAGTTATCAGCCACAGAAATTGCAGCCCAAATAAATGCTTCACAGAGTTCAAGTAATAGACACATCTCAACATCAACTGTTCAGAGGAGACTGCGTGAATCAGGCCTTCATGGTTGAATTGCTGCAAAGAAACCACTAATAGAGGACACAAATAAGAAGGAGAGGCTTGCTTGGACCAAGAAACACGAGCAATGGACATTAGACCGGTAGAAATCTGTCCTTTGGTCTTATGAGTCCAAATGTGAGATTCTGGGTTCCAACTGCCGTGTCTTTGTGAGATGCAGAGTAGGTGAACTAATGATCTCTGCATGTGTGGTTCCCACTGTGAAGCATGGAGGAAGAGGTGTGATGGTGTGGGGCTGCTTTGCTGGTGACACTGTCAGTGATTTATTTAGAATTTAAGGCACACTTAACCAGCATGGCTACCACAGCATTCTACAGCGATACGCCATCCCATCTGGTTTGGGCTTAGTGGGACTATAATTTGTTTTTCAACAGGACAATGACCCAACACACCTCCAGGCTGTGTAAGGGCTATTTGACCAAGAAGGAGGGCGATGGAGTGCTGCATCAGATGACCTGGCCTCCACAATCACCTGACCTCAACTCAATTGAGATGGTTTGTGATGAGTCAGACTGCAGAGTGAAGGAAAAGCAACCAACAGGTACTGAGCGTATGTGGGATCTCCTTCAAGCCGGTTAGAAAAGCCAGGTGAAGCTGTTTTAATAGAATGCCTTGACCACTATTATTCTACAATGTAGAAAATAGTACAAATTAAGAACAATTCTTGAATGAGTAGGAGTGTCCACACTTTTGACTGGTACTGTATATGTTTTAAATGCTTCTAAAAGTATGGTAAATGTGTACATTTTCCTGTTAAAAATATATTGTTCAAAACAAGCTGTTTAGTTACTTACTACTCTGCCCCTCAGTGACTGCCAGCAGCAGCAGAAGCTCCGTGCAAAAGCATGGGAAATATAATTGTTTCCTCTCATGTTGTTCATCAGGTTCTTCTGTAGGTGACAGGGCGACATGTTGTGGGGGCTAAAACTGAATAAAAACCGAGTGTATCACAAAGCCAGCTACAGTAATTCTGAGAAACATTGAGACATAGTTTGGTAGATTTTTAGTCAAATCAACCAGTTATTTACCTTTGAAAAGCAGCTTAGCTGGTAGCTTGCTAGTATTTCTAAACTAATATCTGACTAACTCGGAAATATGAAGTTGTTTCAGCAAGAAAGTTAACTGGTTAGCGCATCATGCTTTTTGACATTATGTTAGCTAGCTATCCCCAGTTGCTTGCTGCGTTCTCCCTGGTGCACTTGTTCGTTCGTAACGTGAGCTGGCTGCTCATTCTAAATAGTATTTGAAAAAAATCATATTTAACCTTTATTTAGTTAGGCAAGTCGGTTAAGAACAAATTCTTATTTACAATGACAGCCTACCCTGGCCAAACGACGCTGGGCCAATTGTGTGCCGCCCTATGGGACTCACAATCACGGCCAGATGTGATTCAACCTGGATTCGAACCAGGGACTGTAGTGACATCTCTTCCACTGAGATGCAGTGCCTTAGACCGCTGCGCCACTCGGGAGCTCGAAGTATTTGTATTTATTATGGATCCCCATTATCTGCTACCAAAGCAGCAGCTACTCTTCCTGGGGTCCAGCAAAATTAAGGCAGTTTATACAATTTTAAAACATTACAATACATATCAGTATATTCTAATCTGTATAATCATATAAATATAATCTAATCTGTTCAAAACAGTGAAAGCATACGCAGGCCAGCATCCCGGAATCGTGCATTCACTGTTGACATTGACTGGTGTTTTACGGGTACTATTTAATGAAGCTGCCAGTTGAGAACTTGTGAGGCGTCTGTTTCTCAAACTAGACACTCTAACGTACTTGTCCCCTTGCTCAGTTGTGCACCGGGGCCTCCCACTCCTCTTTCTATTCTGGTTATAGCCAGTTTGTGCTGTTCTGTGAAAGGAGTAGTACACCGCGTTGTACGAGATCTCCAGTTTCTTGGCAATTTCTCGCATGGAATAGCCTTAATTTCTCAGAACAAGAATAGACTGATGAGTTTCAGAAGAAAGGTCTTTGTTCCTGGCCATTTTGAGCCTGTAATCGAACCCACAAATGCTGAAGGCCAGTTGTATTGCTTCTTTAATCAGGACAACAGTTTTCAGCTGTGCTAACATAATTGCAAAGGGGTTTTCTAATGATCAATTAGCCTTTTAAAATTATAAACTTGGATTAGCTAACACAACGTGTCATTGTACGCCTATGTAGATATTCCATTAAAATTCAGCCTTTTCAATAGTAATTTACAACATTAACAATGTCTACACTGTATTTCTAATCAATTTAATGTTATTTTAATGGACAAAAAAAATGCTTTTCTTTCAAAAACAAGGACATTTCTAAGTGACCCCAAACTTTTGAACGCTAGTGTATATCTAATGAGTTTTTAATGGCCTTCATATTGTCCAACTGTTAGCAAGCAATTCTGAATCTTAAAGCTATATATAATGATAACAGACATTGAAAAAGATTCCAAAATAGTTTTAAAAACTCCAACAAAAACCTTCCACAAATTGAAAAAGTCAACAATAAAAAGCCAATACTAAGCGGTAATGAAATCGACAAGGATGTCCATTCACTGCTTACAGCCTTTAGAAAAGTGCAGAAGTTTAGAAAATCAAAAGTTTTTCTGAGCTTTTTCCGACGCACATCATTACATGGCGGCACACGCCTCCCCTTTCATGTCAAACTGCCAATTAATGACTTTGAAGTGGGTCCTTTCAGGCGGCCATGTTGTTTGGCCATGTTGTTGTGTAGACCGGGAGGGGGCCGCAGTGAAAAGGCCCCATTCTCTCTGACGGAGGTAATGCTGTTTTCAGAGCCCCGGAACATCAGCCACTTAAACACCTGCTCCCAGCACAGCGTCCCCCCTACTCCTCTTCCTCGCCTCCCTCCCCCTCCCTCCCTCGTTCTCTCTCTCCCTCCAGTTCACACAGACACAATTACAGAGTGATAAAGGACACTCTCTTCTTAATTGCCTACTGAGTCACTCTCTCTCTTTCCCTCTCTCTCTCGCTCACTCTTTCAGGTACAATATTTGAAGGTTGGCTCAAAGAGAAATATGTTTCTCTTTTTTTTCTTCTCACCCAGGTTCTTCTACCTTTTAATTTTGTGTCTTTCTAAAAGGACCCCATCTGTGCCGATTCTTGTCAATGCACTTGTGTCGTGTGTTTGTTTGGAGGGAGGTATGCAATATGTTGTATTTTACCTTATTTTCACACGCACATATGCACACACAAACACATATGTACGGCACAACACACTACTAGACATGAGTCTGGGCTCACCTTTTGTTTGGGAAGCCAATGTTCCCAGAGGTCCACAGTGTTATGAGGGAAGATGTTTTTCCTGTCAGACACCTGACAATTTACTGTTAAAACGAGAGGCCACCTGGTTCTTTCATTTTAAAACCCTTGATCCCTTCGGTCTCAACGTAGACTTTGATCTGAAGCCATTCTTGTGATTGTTGTGATGTTTCTTTCATTGTACATGTTTGTAAGCCTATGTAGACACATTGTATCTAATATCTTATGTATTATTATTATTATTATTATGTTATTCATGCTTTTTTTACATGTTCTATTTATATCTGTAAATCCACCAATGAAATCAAGCCACAGCCGGCCATAAGTACAGACACCCGTGTGTGTCCTTTCAAATGATATAAACTAGTGACCTGCAGTGTTGGTCATTATACCCTCATGAAGACAGCTTGTCTGTCGAAACATTGGCTATTAAATTATTGCATCTGAGCTCCAAGAGTGTGAGGCTCTCCTTTTCTTTCCAAGACAATGTTACAACACCTTTCAGAAAAACAAAAAGAGGACAAAGTAGCAGATAGCTGTGAAATTAAGCATCACGCTTCCAACTTTTCAATCCAGAGTACTTTTCAGACAACCCCAATGCAGTACATATAAAGCCAGATTTCTGTTGTACCAGTACTTTTCAGACAAACCCAATGCAGTACATATAAAGCCAGATTTCTGTTGTACCAGTACTTTTCAGACAACCCCAATGCAGTACATATAAAGCCAGATTTCTGTTGTACCAGTACTTTTCAGACAACCCCAATGCAGTACATATAAAGCCAGATTTCTGTTGTACCAGTACTTTTCAGACAACCCCAATGCAGTACATATAAAGATTTCTGTTGTACCAGATTTCTGTTGTACCAGCTGCAGTTTACTTTTCAGACAACCCCAATGCAGTACATATAAAGCCAGATTTTCTGTTGTGCCAGTAGCCAGATTTCTTTTACCAGACAACCCCAATGCAGTACATATAAAGCCAGATTTCTGTTGTACCAGTACTTTTCAGACAACCCCAATGCAGTACATATAAAGCCAGATTTCTGTTGTACCAGTACTTTTCAGACAACCCCAATGCAGTACATATAAAGCCAGATTTCTGTTGTACCAGTACTTTTCAGACAACCCCAATGCAGTACATATAAAGCCAGATTTCTGTTGTACCAGTACTTTTCAGACAACCCCAATGCAGTACATATAAAGCCAGATTTCTGTTGTACCAGTACTTTTCAGACAACCCCAATGCAGTACATATAAAGCCAGATTTCTGTTGTACCAGTACTTTTTCAGACAAGCCAGATTTCCCAGTACTTTTCAGACAACAATGCAGTACATATAAAGCCAGATTTCTGTTGTACCAGTACTTTTCAGACAACCCCAATGCAGTACATATAAAGCCAGATTTCTGTTGTACCAGTACTTTTTTAGATGGGAATGTTTGCTATGAACAAGAGAACCAATTAAAAAATTAGAACATTTTACAAACTCTTCTATGAGTGTTGTGATTCTGCATGGGTACTCAAATATATTACATGACCTTGTGGCTTTTGGCAACTCACCACAGATGTTCTTTTAAATGTGCCTTTCACTGTGTCTACATTGTGACCAGATTTCCTGGTCCCTCCGTGTACACACATTTTTTGACACAAGTCAATGGTGCCACTTGTCAATGATTTTAGAGGGCAGTATAATGATTATTTAAATCGTTTCACATTGTCCAGATTCGTCTACACAAGATATCTAATCACAATGGGTCCCAGACTACCTCCAGAAGTGGTCAGGAAAATCTGATCACAATCAGATCACAATGCGTCTTTTAATCTGAGCACAAATTAATGTGGACAAGATCAGGACAAAGGACGCAAGTTAGAACCAAAGCTGCATTTAGTATGTTTTTACGTTCTGGAACGTCCAATTGAATGGAAACGGTGCTGTACTGATCGACCAGTTGAAAAATGGGGAGAGATTAGGTTGTGGGCTGGGGAACG
Source organism: Oncorhynchus nerka (assembly GCF_034236695.1). Taxonomy (NCBI): domain Eukaryota; kingdom Metazoa; phylum Chordata; class Actinopteri; order Salmoniformes; family Salmonidae; genus Oncorhynchus; species Oncorhynchus nerka. The sequence goes on along the minus strand of NC_088399.1, from coordinate 14,835,456 downwards.
CTGTCAGCATGGCCAATGTCCTTTAAATATGTCACTCACTGCTTCAAGCCACACCTCGCCACACCCACCAAATGACAGCACACATACCTCACAGTATTTTCAGAAACGTACTAGAAGGTTTTTGGGAAACATGTCTTCAGTACAAACCGTTCCACAATGTAGCAAACGTTCAAGCAAACTAAACGCACCTCAGGTATAAATGAGGCTGAAGAAACTAATACACAATCCACTTAATCCAAATCAGTTGACATTCTTGCATCCAGTTTTAAATAATTAGCTTTTATTGATTTGAAACAATTACAATTAAGCACAGTCAGAAGGATTAACCAAAATAAACACATCATGTGATTGAATCAAGCTATATAAACAAGTATCAGACAAATGAGGTCACATGATTACATATGTCCAGATCACACAGTGCAAGGCAGTAAATGTCTGCTCCACTTAAAGGAGCAATCAGCAGTTGAAACAATAACAAAGCACTCCATGCCACTGTTTTGGCAAAAATCTGAGGGAGGGGCTGGAGAAATTGTTACCACTCTCAAATTCATAGACATAGCTATGGATGCAAGGACTAGCCATCCATGATATGTGTTTGTTTACATTTAATGGCGTAAAGCAAACTTATTTTGGGGGTTTTGATGGGGTATGACAGTGGAACTAAGCTGAAGAGGCATTTATAAGTTACATTCTTCAAGAATCAATGGGTCATATCATGAATGTTTATGTCCGAAAATGGATGTAGCAACTTTAACATAATAGAGGAAAGTTCAGCAAGGGAATATAGAGTGTTGGGCCAGGGGCCAGCGTCCAGGGGCAATGGGCCAGGGGCAAGCGTCCAGGGGCAATTGGCCAGGGGCCAGCGTCCAGGGGCAAGGCCCAAACAGAAAGCATTTATTGGGGAGTGGGAGTGCAAGTTAGTGAAAGACTGAATTTCAATCCCCAAAACAGTAAAAGCATTGCAGAGGCAACTTTTATTGGGAAAATACACATTCAATATGTAGTTGTGGTGATTGTCTTCTGGTATGGATAAACTGTAAATGGTTCTTTTCTATCAGGCAAAGATTAAGTCCATTTTAGTAGAGGTCCTTGCCACGTCATTAAGGTACTATATTCTAAGAACTCTTACCCACTCAACGGCACAGGTGTGTAAACACACACACACGCACATGCGTGCACACACATGCCATAACTTATACCATTGATATCAAATGTATGTTATGAGTTTCAGGGCTGCATCCAAAAACGTTAACCATTCATTAATGGGTACGATTTCATGTCATATACATTCATTACATACTGTATAGTGTATACATTTCTCCAGTTAATTTATCACTTACATTGAGCATGTATCTACAGAGAGAAAGAGAGAGAAAAAAAGAAAGCGAGAGAAAGAGAGAGCGAGAGAAAGAGATAAAAATGTTCAGAATGTCTCCAACAACATTCAGTATTCAGTTCCACTTTCAATTTACAGTAGTCAACATCGTATTTGTACATTTCGTACAGTAGCTGTCTATTCAGAACGATTCTCTCTTCATAGCTTTTCGTCACCTGGATGAGTGTGTGTCATTGTCCTCAGTGTGTGTTTGTTTGTGTGCAGCCAGGAAGTGGCGAGGGCGTAGGTGTACTACGCTGCATATCTCTTTCATTACGCGCCTTACAGCAACTCCCTGTCGTGTACCACACATACACACTATTTACATGTGTACTCATGTGTCCATGCACATCTACATGTGCCCTTTGACCTTTCTGTTGATCTGACTTCATAACCGGGGGTAGCAGGGTCCTTGTTGGCAAATGGGAAACTACAGTGCAAGTCACCTCTATTGAGAATGAAATTGCTTTCTCTCTGCCCTCCTCCCATCTCTCTCTCTCTTTCCCTGTCCTCAGCTCTCTACCCTATTCACTAGTGCACTGATACACACCAAGTCTGTGACAGCTATATTTCTATTACAATACCTCCCTATGGCTTTTACATTTTTCATATATTTTTTTTAGGAAACACAAATATCAGAATTCAAAAGCAACCACACGAGAAAATTTGACTTACGAAATGTTTAAAATACAGACTCATCCGAAGTAAAGTAGAAGAAAAAGCATTGGAAACGGAGAATTGTCAGCTTAGAATATAAATATTAGTCTATATAACAGGGGTCTGAATTTGTAAGGCTATGTGAGCACAGTAGTAAGGTTCAGAGAGACTGCTCGTAGTAGACACGCATCGGGAGCGTTTTTTCTTCTCTCTTTAAACAAAATGCTGTCATTGTGGTTGTGTCAACCTAGCTAGTAGCATTAGCATCTATGCAACATTAGCATACAACTAACTTTAGATGTGGTATTCCTCTTTTAGGATGGATCCCTTCAGGTAGGTTATACCCAGCTGAAATGTATGTCTTTAGTTGTTTAGTGATTGTCATTAGTTAATTAACTGTGATACTACATAATGAGTAAACCAGTATGAATTTTAATTACAAGTTAATTAACAAGTAACTAATTAGCATGTCTTTAGCATAAGATCGTTTTTTGGAACTTGATATGGAATTATTCAGAATGAATCAGTTCTCTGTATGCAATGTAAATCAATACAGTGCATCTCTGTTCAACAACTCTAGTGCATCATTGCCTGAATATGAACTACAGATGAATCAGGTCTCTGACAATCGTTTTCCTTGAATGACTCTTAGAATGACTACGTCCTGCACAGTGAATCATCATCTTCAAATGTAAATCACATTTCAATCTCTGAAGGGTGAGTGAATCAACTCAGTGCATTTCTCTACAACTGAATCACTCTTGGTGGTGAATTGAATTAATCCAGTCCAGGTTTCGGGCATACTGTAGTTAGATCTGAGGTCTGGAATGGCTGAGACCGGGACCTCAGTAATTGGCACTTTGGGGGCAAGAAGGGTGATCTCTCTCTCTCTCTCTCTCTTGCTTCCCTCTGCCTTTCTCACACTTTATCTCTCTAACATGTGGACACCCACACACACCTCCTCTCTTCCCTCTTGTCAAAAACACTAACACACACACACACAAACGTGTGCCCTCCTCAAGCGCACGCCCTCTTGGCGTGCAGCATCTCGATGAGCAGGTTGTTGCAGGGCACCTCTCCGCTCAGGTGCTTGTAGCAGAGGTAGTCCTCGGCCTGTGCCGACAAGGCCTTGAGCTCAGGCAGGCGCATCAGCAGCCGGCTGAACTTGTCCAGGTGCTGGGGGTAAGCACACATGGTGTACTCCAGCAGAGCCCCGTTCACCTGCTCCTGGACGCCCTCCACGAATGCCTGGCTCTCCAGTAGCTTCACATCTGAGGGGAGAAGAGACAGAAAGTTTATTTTTTTACCCTAAACGCACAATTTGTAACTTTAAGTGCTGCTCTTGAACGTGTTTGAAAATGACATATTGTGACTTATATTAATATTGTGATTTGAGGTGGCATGTGGAAGCATGACAAACAGTGGCCATCAATCCTTTGATTGGAACCCAGCCAATATCTTAGTGAAAACATGGATCCAACTGTGCATGTCTGCCTGTCAGTCTTTCTTTGTTTCTATGCATGCTCGAGAGTATCTCAAGCATTTCCATGACGATGTGCACCCAGCACAAGGATATGTTGTACTATACAGATACTAGCTAACATAAGTCTGTTTACGTGGGCTGTTATGTATAGAAGCACACACGAGCATAGCTCCGGCACTAGCTTGGCTAAGAGAGGGACAACAGCTTGCCGTCTTCCCAGATGAGGCTCCTTTCCTGGGGTTCAGCATGAGAGCACCTTGGGGGGAGCCCCTCACAATTGAATCAAACGTTGTCGATAATATTTTCAATACGGCTCAAAGGTGAAGCAAAAATTGCCCCTACAAATATTACCGAATTGCCTGAGGAAGAAAGAGATGAACGAATGACGACACACAGAGAGAGATGAGAGACTGAGCGAGCGAGGGAGATGGAGAGAGAGAGAGGGAGGCAGAAAACAGACATAAGCCACTCAGAACCCACACAAAGATCCACACTCTGCGCAAACGCCGGGGCCCTCTCAAGCACTCTTATTATTAAAAGCAGCTTTTGTTCACGGTGGGCTAGCTCTAAATTGCTACCGCTTAGGGGAATGTAGATGATAAAAGGCCATTTTCCCATCTACCGAGCACAGCGGATTCTGGCCTAGTGTCTGTCTGGAGAAAAACCGATGTGGGGGTCAATCCATTAAGCCTTCTTTGAGCGTGGTGCGCAACAAGGGCGACGCTCGTTGCCTTTGTAAACATAGCCTATTCAGAGCAGCCTAATTCGAATTAAGCCCATAACCTGTGCAAAGCAACACTCCATTGAGACGAATCATTTAGCCTCTTAGAGCCATAAAGGGGACAAACTGCCAATATGCTCAAATCCCCCAAATATATACCGACATATTAGCGCGCCATCCTTCTTTTGACAAATGAATTGCTTTGGATCAAACTCAAATCGAAGGAATTGCCAGTTATGTTTCAAAATGTGATAAATGAGGTGAGGTTGAGAAGCCGTTGTGGGGCATTTAATTTACAACACCAATTACTTTCATTTAAGCTCATGCTTATTTGATTTCACAAATTCAACCTAATTTAAGCACATGACCATTTGATTTCACTAATTCAATGTCATTTAAGCACACGATTTCACTAATTCTCCAACAGTGCTCATTAAAAACATCTGTACCTCAATTACACCTGACAATTGTACTAAATGAGAGAACAAAAAAATATTGTATGAATGTCCACGATTCTTTGCGACAATAAGAAAGCCATCACCATCTGCACCCATTCAACATAGCCTAGATTTACGTTTTTATTACTTCTAAACAAAATAAAAATATTTAACTCTCATACGCTTACAATGATATTTTGATTCTTGCTTTAACAGTTGTTAAGATTATATTTGGTTGGAATATTTGCAAAATAACTATTTTGGATGCAGCAGTTGGTAGCTAGAATGCTAACGCTCATTGATATAGGCAGTGGCAAAAGCTAGCCAAAGAGCCATTTTACAGATTGAAATATAAGTGCTTTTTTTAAGTGTAATGCAGTTGATATGCGAAGAGGACTAGCATCATATTAAGCTGGACTTTCATACGAGCCTTAAAATCCCATTGTAATCCAAAAGTAGTATGAAATGCACTCATAAGCAACATGTAAATACAGGCTTTTTTTGCTTGCGTTCTGTAAGAACTCGTTCGTGTTCTGCCACCAACTTGCGGGCATCGCCCTCGTGCGGCAATGTTTGCAAACACAGAAAGGGGTCTATATGACTGTGCCAAGAGACATACAGTAAACAAGAGCCACCATGGGAATCCCAGAGAATTGCTTATTATTGTTTCAAATTGTATTGAAACTTTGTGAAGATGCACTTTAAACCAGGTTGGACTTGACACTACTTATTGGTCCACGGATGGCGAATATTGAGTTAATATGTCTTCAGAGTATTCACACCTCTGGACTTTTCCCACATTTTGTTGTGTTACAGCCTGAATTTGAAACGGATTGAGATTCTTTGTCACTGGCTTACTTACACACGACACCCCAGAATGTCAAAGTGGAATTGTGTTATTATAATAGTTTATTTAGTTCATTAAAAATGAAAAGCCGAAATGTCTTGGGTCAATAAATATTCAACCCCTTTGTTAGGGCTAAATAAGTTCAGGGGTTAAAATGTGCTTAACAAGAGAAATAAATTGCATGGACTCTGTGTGCAATAATAGTGTTTAACATGATTTATGAATGACTATCTCATCGCTGTACCCCAAACATACAATTATCTGTAAGGTCCCTCAGTCGAGCAGTGAATTTCAAACACAGATTCAACCACAAAGAACATGGAGGTTTTTCCAATGCCTCGCAAAGGGCACCTATTGGTAGATGAGTCAAACATTTTAAAAGGCAAGCATTGAATATCCGTTTGATAATGAGTAAGGTATTAATTATACTTTGGATGGTGTATCAAAACACCCAGTCAATACAAAGATACAGACGTCCTTCTTAACTCAGTTGCCAGAGAAAAAGGAAAACGCTCAGGGATTTCACCACGAGGCCAATGTTGACTTTAAAACAGTTACAGAGTTTAATGTCTCTAATAGCAGAAAACATAGGGTGGATCATCAACATTGTTATTACTCAACAATTACTCACCTAAATGACAGAGTGAAAAGCCTGTCCAGAATAAAGAATATTCCAAAACATGCATCCTGTTTGCAACAAGTCACTAAATTAATACTGCAAAAAAACGTGGCAAAACAATTCACTTTTTGTCCTGAATATAGTGTTATGTTTGGGGTAAATCCAATACAACACATTACTGAGTACGACTCTCCATATTTTCAAGCATAGTGGTGGCTGCAACATGTTGTGGGTATGCTTGTAATTGTTCAGGTCTGGGGAGGTTTTCAGGATAAAAAAATAAACGGAATGGAGCTAAGCACAGGCAAAATCCAAGAAGAAAACCTGGTTTAGTCTGCTTTCCACCAGCCACTGGGAGATGAAGTCACCTTTCAGCTGGACAATTAACTAAAACGCAAAGCAAAATCTACACTGGAGTTGCTTACCAAGAACACAATAAATGTTCCTGAGTGGCTGAGTTACAGTTTTGACTTAAATATACTTGAAAATCTATGGCAAGACCTGAAAATGGTTGCGTAGCAATTATCAACAACCAATTTAACACAGCTTGAACATTTTTGAAAAGAATAATGGGCAAATATTGCAATCCAGGTGTGGAAAGCTCTTAGAGACCTACCCAGAAAGGCGTGTGAATGAGTTATTTCTGTATTTCATTTTTAATAAATTAATATGGAGAATGGTCCATGCTATCCACGTTCCTTGGGACTTCCCAACACTGACGTTACCCCATTGAAGATTACATTTAAAATGGTTAAGGTTAAAACCTCTTAGGGAGGCTGCGAATTTTCGCAGCTTTTTGTTAAAAATCGTGCAACATTTCAGCGCCCTGCTACTCATGCCAGGAATATAGTATATGCATATGATTAGTATGTGTGGATAGAAAACACTCAGACGTTTCTAAAACTGGTTAAATCACGGCTGTGACTATAACAGAACGTGTGTTTCATCGAAAAGTGCAGGAAAATCTGATCACTGAAAATGGAAAAATATATCCATGCGCCACTTCAACCAATTGATAAAGGTGAACCACATTAAATGGGGCCGAGGTTGCAACAGTCTTGTCATTTGTCTCGGATTTGTTTCTTGGTCAAACGAACAAGAGACAGCCCATTTCTTACGGTCTCCGACCGGATATTTTGGTTGAGATTTACCCGGACATTATTTCCAGACGTACAGCTATAGAATATACATCGCCTCGTGATCAATTTGATCGCTTATTAACGTTTACTAATACCTAAAGTTGCATTACAAAAGTATTTCGAAGTGTTTTGTGAAAGTTTATCGTCGACTTTTTTGATTTAAAAAAATGACGTTGCGTTATCAAACTCAGTTTTTTCCTTGATTACACAGTCTTCATAGATCGATATCTAGGCTATATATGGACCGATTTAATCGAAAAAAAAGACCCAATACTGATGTTTATGGGACATCTAGGAGTGCCAAGAAAGAAGCTCGTCAAAGGTAATGAATGTTTTATATTTTATTTCTGCGTTTTGGGTAGTGCCGGCTACCGCAAAATCTGTCGTGTTAGGTGACGTTGCAGTATTTTGGGGGTACATGCTATCAGATAATAGCTTCTCATGCTTTCGCCGAAAAGCATTTTACAAATCTGACTTGGTGGATAGATTCACAACGAGTGTAGCTTTAATTCACTACCTTGAATGTGTATTTTAATGAAAGTTTGAGTTTTATCAAAAACTATAGGTGGTGCTCTGAAATTCCGCTGAGTGATGTTCCTGCATGGGAACTGTATTCTGCGTCATCCTTAAGAAGTTAAGTTTTAGAGTTGGGATGTCCCAATGATCCTCGATAGCACTAACCTATGGAGAACCCATGGCTGATCTCCCACTCGCAGGGGTCGAAGAGGACAAGGAACTTAATGGCGATTGGTCCACAGACCTTAATATAAAGTTAACATTTTCAACCATATTTTCAACCCTTAATTAGGAGAGAATTATTTGTTATGGGGATATCCAGCTCCCCATGGTGGTCCCCTGTACATGCAATTGAATCTCCCACTCACCGGGGTTGAAGAGGATGAGGAACTTGAAGCAGGCAATTTCTCTGCGGTCCGCCTGTAGGGTCTGTAGTTTCTCAACTAGCTCCTGTCCTCTCTGCACCAGGCTTGTGAGAGTGGCTCCTGCCTGGGACGCTATGGACGCCAGCTCCACCTAGACCACAACATACAAATGCATGAGTTTCAACATAGGAACTTTCCTCAATTTGTTTTAGCTCTGGTCTCATTAAAGGTACTCAGTGATATGCGTTTACCATGAGGAGAAGTGTGACTGACTTCCAACTTCTGTGCTTGTGTGCGTGCATGTGTGATGATGATGCTTGTGTGCGTGCATGTGTGATGATGATGCTTGTGTGCGTGCATGTGTGATGATGATGCTTGTGTGCGTGCATGTGTGATGATGATGCTTGTGTGCGTGCATGTGTGATGATGATGCTTGTGTGCGTGCATGTGTGATGATGATGCTTGTGTGCGTGCATGTGTGATGATGATGCTTGTGTGCGTGCATGTGTGATGATGATGCTTGTGTGTGTGCATGTGTGATGATGATGCTTGTGTGTGTGCATGTGTGATGATGATGCTTGTGTGTGTGCATGTGTGATGATGATGCTTGGTGATCATAGCACTCACCTCCTGCCCTGTGACCAGTAGAACGCTGCCCTCCTTGCCGTGTTGGACTTGCCTGGAGATGAAGTCCAACACCAGCAGCTCGCTCCAGCAGTTGTGAAGCAGCTTCATCTGATCTCCTACCTGATAGAAGACAGAAGGAATCCATTCAAACACACATATTTGGGGTGTGTTCCAAATACACAGATTCCCATGCTTTTGAATTCCCATGGCTTTGCTACATAACAAGGTAACAGACTTAAAATGGTTTGGTTAAAATGACAACACCCAAGGTAAGTAAAAACATTTGCTAAACTAAAGTGAACCTTCCCGTTAACTATAAATGAACTTAATGTGGTTAACCAGAAGTAGTAGTAATGCACCATTACAGATAGGGGCAAACAGTTGTAATGAAAGCCCATGGCCAGACTGGTGTTGTGAAGTGAAACAGAGAAAATTCAGATGAGTTCCCAGGCTACATAAAAAGGTTAACCAAACAATGGTGGGTGCATTCACAGTAAACATGGGGGCAGTGTCACTTTATAAAATACAATGTATACAGTATAATCCAGAGAACCTTTCTGATATGACAAAAGATTATTGTAGTCTGCTTTTTGTGGCATAGTCAAGCTATGGATTATGAATGATCCATTATCCGTTATCCACTATCCATTTCCTGAGTAGAAGTTGCATTTTGGGTAAATGTCACAAACAACTACAAACCCAGAGAACAGCAACACTGTACAGACAAAATCAATATTCATTGCAATACAGCTTAACAACCAGCCTATCTCATCACATGACGTGAGTGTGAGCATGCTTGTTTGACAAACGTCGACATTCTTTGAATATCAGTTGTCAACCATTTTATGGAAATTCACAAGCCAGGGACAAAAGCATGTCAACATCACCAAAGATACCTAGATATAGTATATGAACAGAGACCCATCAAGACATGGCCCCATTTAGTCTGGATTTTCTGTTGCCATGGCAAATGGATGCTATTAACCACCAAGTCGAGCTCTGTCACCACGAGGTCAGTTTTTCATTTATTTGCTGTAGCACAGGGAGTTCTTTAACACAAATACCAGACCGGATTCAATACACACTTCAGGAATTGCACAACAAACCATTGACACACAGCAATGTGAATGCAACAGAATATGTTGGGGTTTTTCATTGGGAATACAGTGCACACCATAAAGACTGTGCCATCCTACTGCTATTCCCCCATCTGCACCTATTGAAAATGTCAAGTACCTCAGAATTTTGATGGATTTTCTTTCTTCTCTCTCCATCTCCCAGCTCTCACTCGCCCATGGGTGAGTCCGTGAACTATTTCTAACAGTCAATGGTGAATACCACTCTAGCATTTAATATGAAGTGTATACTGCCTATTGTACAACCATTGAGGTGCCGGTTTAGGTAAAAGTATTGTGAGTGTGGAAAAAAGATAGTCTGAATTCATGAAAGTGATTATTTTGTACTATTAACCAACATACTGAACAACATGTTTTATATTTTTGTCTTGGTACACAGCGAAACTAGAGCAGCTGTTATGAGTACATATGGTGCAATGCTAATGTCCACCTGGCTCATTCTATTGCTATAGCATGCCATGCTAGCAAGTGATTACACCTGGTAAATGAGGTAGAAGTTCCTTCCGGAAGCCATTCTACTGTGAGGGGATTGACACACACCTGTCCAACACAGATGTAGACACAAAGACCTGGAAACTACCCATCAACACGTGGTGAAGAGAGTCAATAAGCTAATGTATGCCACATCCACCATCCCACACAAACACACACATACCACACAGCCCAGCTTAGTACTGGCATGAAAAACACATGGTAACCCATCTCCAGATATTGCCGTTTGTTACCAGCATAGCACCAGCGTACCAGCGTAGCACCAGCATAGCACTGTTGAGTAAATTCGCATGCACACTAATAATTCTATATTAAACTGATTATGGGAGTAGGGTAAGTTATGGCATTAGTCATGTAAACACCTTACTCTGATTATCTTAATGGTCGTTAAGGTCTTAATCGAAGTAAGCATACGTCGACTAAAACACCTAGATTTTTTAGCAATATTTAGATTTATTAGGACATGTAAACAGCAGTGTATTTGTTCCAGCATGAGCAGCGCGAGCCTCTCGCTTTAGTGAAGTGAGTTCGGAAAATGGAAAGGTATGCATCTTAGAAATAGTTTTCACATTTAAACTCTATATGTCTGAACTCAGATTCAAATAGGCTTCATATTTATACTAGTATTATAATATGGTTAAATATGAATATAATAATATGTGGTAGAATGTTTATTTTGATTGGCATTTTTGGCATTTATCAAAGTCCTATCAGGTAGCCTGATTTCAAATGTGTCCACGTAAACAGGATTATTCTGGAAATGTTTCTTGTTGCAAAACATGTAAATGTTTAAATCAAATTATTATATTAATCTTACTATCCACAATAATCATAGTAAAATGGGGCAGCAGGTAGCCTAGTGGTGAGAGTGTTGGACTAGTAACCGGAAGGTTGCAAGATCTAATCCCTGAGCTGACAAGGTAAAAATCTGTCGTTCTGCCCTGAACAAGGCAGTTAACCCACTGTTCCTAAACTGTCGTCGAAAATAAGAATTTGTTCTTAACTGACTTACCTAGTTAAATAAAGGTTTAAAAAATGTGCATGTAAACATACTTATTGACTGGAAGGAATATAATGTATTTCAATGCATAGTATGATAATTGCAATTTCAATCATTTGAAATATCTCCTTTTGTGTGTGTGCATGTGTAAAGCTACTGGAGCTGTTGCCAGATCATTTTATGTTAATGTCTCTCCCATAACCTGCCTCCAACGTCGTTTTAGAGAAGGTGTATTTCTGTCTGTAATGAAACCCTTTTGTGGGGGAAAACTCATTTGGATTGGCTGGGCCTGGCTCCCCAGTGGGTGGGCCTATGCCTTCCCAGGCCCACCCATGACTGCAACCCTGCCCAGTCATGTGAAATCAATAGATTAGGGCCTAATGAATTGATTTAAATTGACTGATTTCCTTATATGAACTGTAACTCAGTAAAATCTTAGAAACTGTTGCATGTTGAATTTATAGTTTTGTTCAGTATATTAAATAGTGATTATGTATTATATAGTATAGTGATTATGTATTATATAGTATAGTGATTATGTATTATATAGTATAGTGATTATGTATTATATTGTATAGTGATTATGTATTATATTGTATAGTGATTATGTATTATATAGTATAGTGATTATGTATTATATAGTATAGTGATTATGTATTATATAGTATAGTGATTATGTATTATATAGTATAGTGATGATGTATTATATAGTATAGTGATTATGCATTATATAGTATAGTGATTATGTATTATATTGTATAGTGATTATGTATTATATAGTATAGTGATTATGTATTATATAGTATAGTGATTATGTATTATATAGTATAGTGATTATGTATTATATAGTGATTATGTATTATATTGTATAGTGATTATGTATTATATAGTATAGTGATTATGTATTATATAGTATAGTGATTATGTATTATATAGTATAGTGATTATGTATTATATTGTATAGTGATTGGATAACAAATATCACAATTAAAATGATTTATTAGACATATATGATGACAATCAGATAATATGTATATCACACAGCTTATTTAGGAGCTTTCTCTCATCTTAGATCAAACAAACTTTCAGAAGTCTAGCTGTAGACGGATAAGAAGAAGACGCCAATTAATGGTCACTTTTAAAAACACTGATATAGATTTTGTAACGATTTGACTACGCAGAAAGCTGTAAAAATCTCAAATAAAACTTGATCTTTTAGAAATACTGTCTATCCCTCCACATGGAAAACCCAAACACATTAACTAAACACTCTGGAGTACACATTCCACTCTTATCTACTGCAAGGAATGCCTTCAGTACCGGCAAAAATAACTGGGGACTTCTTGGCAAATAGTCCTGTTATTCATAGTCAACTGGTTTTATGTCTTAGTGCTCCTCCTACAGAAAGTGAAAGTTGACTATGGCTCGTAGGTTCTTGTGGTGAAGCTTTTCACATTACACGAAGGTAGTTTGTGCTACACCTCTTATTTAGTGTTATTTACTCTGTATATACTGTATCTACTATATGACACAGGACAACAAAGGCAAAGGGTATTATATATAAATGAATCTAAAACATTGTAATGTGTTATAAATTGAATACAGTAATATAATTGCTATTGTCTGCCTCAGCCGTGAAAGGAAAGCCATACCATACCAAAATGTTTAACTGACCTTAAGAACAATAAGGCACACTAAACTGTTAACTATTCAAGTATTAATAAACACCCAGACCCTGAAAAATAAAACATTTCATCCATCAGCCTTTGTACTGCTCTAAACCTTATCAAACCAAACAATGCTTCCATTGTGGTGAAAATATTGAAAGTAGGGACATGGTATTATACAGCACTTTAAGAGGGTCCATTTCCTTTACATCAGCATAAAACTCAAGTGTTTTATTTTAGGAGAGATGAACGCCGACCTCGACCTAACAAGGTTAAATCACTGCAAGTACGCTATTACCATTCATCACTATCACACACACACACGCTCCCACACACTGGCACTCACACACACACACACATCAAATATCCTCCCTAACTCACTCTAAATTAGTTCAGTCAACATCACCGTGAACCTTGGGAGAAGGATAATAAGCAGATTGAGGCATAATTCAATCATTTGAAATAAAATGCTGCTTTATAAAAGATCTCTCAAAGATCTCTTCTCCTGACAACACTGTTCCATTCTGCCTCTCAGGATGGCCAAGAAGGGTCGACTTCATAAAATCTCTTCCAGATAGGAATGGATGAAGGTCAGACTGAAATGAATAGCGTTGGGTGACATATGGAACCACAGTGAAGAGATTGCCCTTTCCTGGCTCCTCTCCTCAATGTGTGAACCGAATGGCAGCGATGTGCGCCCACACAGTCCCTGCTGCAACTAGCATGCACCCGGTGCTCAAGTAGCTACAACGTGTCAGAGCATCTGTTTGTTCACCGCTGATAGTCGGTAGCCCGAGTCACGCCTGACCAGAATGGGTCTTGAGGAGAGCATTGCGGGAGGGCAGCGGTTGAAGCTAAGTCAATTAGCCGTTCACCTCATGGTAGCATTACACAGAGCGAAAATCGATGGATTAGCCAGTTAGCTTGAATAAACACTCACAAATGGTGTGCTACAATTCAATGGTGTGTAAAGAATTCTAAAGTGGGATATGACTTATTAAGGTCAATTATAGCATGCCCATTATGAGGTTGTGTGGAGTTATTTCAGAATATATAGTAAAGTTCAGACCTCTCTCATAATGTCACTACTCTATGTCACCATAGTGACATACACTACCATTCAAAAGTTTGGGGTCACTTAGAAATGTCCTTGTTTTTGAAAGAAACGCAATTTTTTGTCCATTAAAAAATAACATCAAATTGATCAGCAATACAGTGTAGACATTGTTAACGTTGTAAATGACTATTGTAGCTGGAAACGGCATATTATGGAATATCTACATAGGCGTACAGAGGCCCATTATCAGCAACCATCACTCCTGTGTTCCAATAGCACGTTGTGTTAGCTAATTCAAGTTTATCATTTTAAAAGGCTAATTGATCATTAGAACACCCTTTTGCAATTATGTTAGCACAGCTGAAAACTGTTCTTCTGATTAAAGAAGCATTAAAACTGTCCTTCTTTAGACTAGTTGAGTATCTGGAGCATCAGCATTTTGTGGGTTTGATTACAGGCCCAAAATGTCCAGAAACAAAGATCTTTCTTCTGAAACTCGTCAGTCTATTCTTGTTCTGACAAATTAAGGCTATTCCATTCGAAAGATTGCCAAGAAACTGAAGATCTCGTACAACGCTGTGTAATACTCCCTTCACAGAACAGCGCAAACTGGCTCTGACCAGAATAGACAGAGGAGTGGGAGGCCCCGGTGCACAACTGAGCAAGAGGACAAGTACATTAGAGTGTCTCATTTGAGAAACAGACACCTCACAAGTCCTCAACTGGCAGCTTCATTAAATAGTACCTGCAAAACACCAGCCTCAATGTCAACAGTGAAGAGGTGACTCCGGGATGCTGGCCTTCTAGGTAGTTGCAAAGAAAAAGCCGTCTCTCAGACCGGCCAATAAAAAGAAAAGATTAAGATGGACAAAAGAACACAGACACTGGACAGAGGAACTCTGCCTAGAAGGCCAGTCTAAAAGTATTTAGTTTCAAAAGTCCAATTTCATATATTGTGCAAACTTCATAATTTTCTTGTTATTTTAAATTACAGATAGCCAGTGTTTAGAGCCCGCCAGAACAGAGGTAGTAGGGATGATCAGGGATGTTCTCTTGGTACAATGGTACAATGGTTAAAATGGTTAAAAGTCACTATTAAAAGTCACTACAATGGTTAAAAGTCACTATTAAAAGTCACTACAATGGTTAAAAGTCACTATTTTTTTTACATATTCATTGGAGACCGTGTTACACAGTTACATGTAGGTGGCTACTGTAATGCTAAGGCTAACTTGTTGATGCTGCTTGGTGGAATACCCCCTGGGCTGTGTGTGTTGAAAAAAAAGCCATCACTCTGCTCTCTCAATTTTCATGGATACGGATGTGCTTCCTTGATTCCACCTGTCATCGTCTTTTCATCATGGTGGACACTTCTGCAGTAGGAAGTCCCAAATAAACAGCAGAATAATGTGTGAGAGATGTGTGCATGGCTGTCCATGCGTAAAATGGTCAATGTTGACAGTGTATGTGTGTGTATGTGCAAATGTGGGTGCGCTTGTGTGTATCCCAATGTTATTGCATTGGCGATTTCCACTCAGTTCAGGAATTGGTTATCATTTTCATTGTTGAGTTTTTCCCAATTCATCACTTGAATTTCAATTCACATCCTGATATAGGGAACTCACCACAATAAACAAAAACTGATACAATGACATATGTCATATGCCTTGGGAAAATATAACATTATGTATCCTCCATGTTGTGATTCTCACAGGCCCCACTCAGGCAAATAACAAATATTAGACTACGGGCTCCGCACAATTTGAAACCTTTAAACCAGAAAGGGCTTCTGTCAGCCTTAACTGTACAAAAGGTCTTACCTGTAAGCCTGACGAAGACCTTTGTGGTTGAAACATTGCTAATAAAACGTCAGGAGCATCAAAACAGTGGGAAGGTTTTTTTGTCTTAATTTCACCTCATTTTGTACCCTGTGGAGGTTTGTTGGATGTGTACAGCACTTTTGAACTAATAGATTATTTTTTCATGAAAAAAGTATAAGGACAGCATATCATCTACAGTCTAAACAATCTCTGAGAAATTTGGAGGTTTCCAAATGATTAACAACTTTGCTTGGTATGACAACAAATGATTGACTCTTGGTTCCCTACCTTGAGCTCCTTGAAGAAGATACAGCTCCGGGCCCACTCCACGATGGAGAAGAGCGTCTGGTCAGCCATGTGACACATTAGGCTGAAGGGGCTGAGTCTCTCCTGACCCTTGCCCCCCTGGCCACTCTGCTCCTGCTGAAGGTGAGCAGCGATCTTACTCTGCACCTGCAGCTCGTCCGGGTCACATCGCAGAAACTCCAGCACCAGCTGAGGCACCCCGGGGACCTGCGGAGAGCCCGGTCCAGAGTATACCTGCTCCGGGTAGGTGTAGCTGCCCACTACCGAGTCTGGGGAGCTTGTGTAGTGGTCCGGGTACTCGGACTTGATCGCCCTGCTGGGGAAGGAGGCATACTGGTACTGGGGGGGTAGGGGTGCATGGGGGGGGAGTCCAGGCATAGCCATGCCCAGTGAGGGGGGTCCGTAGAGGCTGCGGTCGTAGTCTGTGGGGGCGATGGGGGTCGTGGTGGTGTGGAGGATGCCCTTGGGGAGCGGGTGGAGGCCCGGGAGACTGCCGGTGAAGGTGTAGTCTGTCTGGGTGTCAGGGGACAGCATCGGAGGGGTGGTCTCCATCTTGAGGCCAGTGGCTCGAATCAACGCTTTCTTCTGCTGCTTGAGGGCTCGGTCGCGCTTGTACATGGGGCCAAACTTATTCCGGCCTCCTCGCATGCGATCGGCTCGGACAGCTGATGGAATGAGAGCAAGATCGAACGCCATTACTGTTATTCCATTCATTACTAGCATTCACTATGCAGAGGTTTATGTTAGCGTGTGAGAGTTCTTGGTGTAGCAATCAAAATGTGAACCAAAAATACACTAATAGAGCAATATTTTTGTAGATTGAATGTATATATTTGAAGATATGGATTAAATCCATTGTAAAGTACATTTAATTTCCAGGGATAAACAAAAATGTTAGTTCTCATTTTGTTATTATTCTGAATCCCAAAATAACTTGAAAGTGCATTTACAGAGCTTGCATTCAAGCTTGCTGTTTCATAATGATTTAATGACATATGAAGAATAACCTCACCCAAAGCTCTTCTAATTATTCAGTCATATTAGAAAACTTACTGTTCATACACGTTTTATCAAAGGCTACTGAAATAGTTCACCCGGAGGTAGATTTAAAAATATATATATAATTCCATAGCTAATATGCCAATGTTAATACAGCAATTAAAACCCAAACATTGGCAAAAATATAAATGCAACAACTGACAAACTATACTTATAATATAGCTCATTTTTCTTACGTTTCATTAATTAGAGACGAATATTTAACGAAATATTTTTGATAATAAGCCTACCAACAGACAGACTATAATGCAGCCTATGGAAGCCTACTGTTGTAAAATAAAATATATCACCAACACAAAGAGATAGATATGCAATTTCATCACATATCGAATCTGATTTATAGCCCCCCAAAAATATACAACAAGTAGACGTTTAAATATATGAATTTTAAAATCTGACTGCATGCCATGTTAAACTCAAATATGAACAAAATTAATCAAATAAAAAGGATTTTACCTTCTAATCGCATTCCAACATTCAGGCATTTCTGAAACCGACAAAATGGACACCGTTTCCTCTGAGTTTTGTCAATTTTACAATCCTGGTTTTCTGCACATGTATACCTCTTATTATTTTGAACCGTTCTTTTGAAGAAACCCTGTGTGAGAGAGAGTTCATATAGACACGCCTATTAACAAAATAGCCAAGTTAAGATCATCATCAATGCTGCAATAAAATTAATACAAAAACGAAAATAATATTAATACATTTGAATTAATAAAAACGATAACGAATTTCTTGAGGGATATCATCTTGACGTAAATAAAAATACTTGTATAAAAATAAATGATTGCGTCTTTTGCAGCCTACCTTACAGCTTTCACACGTCAGTAGTCCATAGTGGTATCCCGACACCTTATCGCCACAAACAGGACATAGCTCTTCCAAATCGACATCATAAGTGTACTCCATTCCGGTCAACGGAACACCTGGGAATGCACATGCCGGTGAGCAACAGGTAGTTTACAAATAAATCACTGTATTTAAAAATATACATAAACTTTATCTGTATCACCAGTATTCTGTCTTACATGTAGGCCTATCAATTGTGTGTATTTCCACTAATAGGCCTAAATATTGGAAACATTGTCATATTTCATAACAATTAACGGCATTTCTTTGCTTGTATTTTGGATGTGTGTAGCCTATGTGCATAAACAAAATTATCGGCAAACATGTAGCCTGTCCTATTTCAGGAGAAAAGGCTCATTAAAACCTGATTACAATCTTTAATAAATCAAAGCGCAGGTATGCATATTCGATAGCAATCTAATATTGTAAGAATGATTTTGTATCCCCAATAATCTGATCCATCAGCTTTTGACCCTAGGCCTACGAAATGATGCACCGAAATGACGCACATGTAGCAAAGATACATCATTTATGAACATGCATATTTTTCAAATGAGCATCAAAACAAATACTTTACCAGCATTTACATAATTATTTTAAATCACCGCACTAAATTAAAAGTTAATTGTTGAATGATGACATTCGGAAAGCCGCAAAAGTAGTCTACGTAAGCAGGCCATACCTGTTGGATCCCCAGCGTTATATTGGCTAGAACGGTGGTATTCGGTGTCCGTTCTCCTCTTGGCTAGAACGGTAGTAGGCTATTCAGTGTCAGTTTGGATATGCATCCACGGAGAAACGACTTCGAAACACGCGCTGTGGCTCTAACTTTATGAAATGAATAGGCCCACCCCGCAGGAATGATGATGGAGGAAGGAGCAGTGAGCAGCTCCCTACAATAACTGAATTTGCCTGATCGAGACCTACCATGTGCATGCCCACGGACAGACATACCCTCCTCATATTTACAGATTGTGAGGGTGGATCTGATTGGAAGGCATGTCACGCTGGTGAGGTAAGCGACGGGAGACACCTCCTATCTGCTTGGCTAAAGTAGGTCTATAGAGTGACTGACATGTGGAGGGATGACACTCTATAGATAAGTATTAGTGGCTTAATAAAAATTATAATGATTTTAGATTATACTTTAATCGTGAGCTAACCAATATCACAAGAACCGTAGGCTACTTATTGATTTTGCCACTAAAATTACTAAAACTAGCATAACCAGAGTAGGCCTAATTATATAACGCTATTTGGTAATAGGCCTACTGTCTTTTGTGGCCTCATATTTTGCATGCCAAACCAATAAAATATATACCGTTGTATTGCTATCGAATAATATAGGCCTACGATACGAATAAATAATCACTTATCATCCGTCTTTGATGAAATAAAATGTTAAATGTAAATAACTACACGGGACGTATAAAGGGAAGACTATGGGCTGGCAATACAGACCGCGCACTGAACATAATGGGGGATGAAGTAATGGAGCCAGATCACACCGTGCAGTCCTACCTAACCCATTATTGGAAAAGCGATCCGAAACGGAACCATTATTAAAATGTATTCACCTTGCACATGATTAATAGCTGAAAATACTTACTTGGGAACTTCAGATGGTATATTTACTGATGTTATTTAGATTTATTCAATAAGCATGATATATGTGCTGCTCAGACATGAACAAAACAAACAAAGCAACAACTTTTGGTTTAGAGTTGGATTAAAAATGAGCGGGTGCTCAAGACTCGATAACTACGTTTCTCCTGCTTCTCGGGTTCAGCGTGGATACGTTTTGATTGGACTCCGTGCTCATGTGACATTGACTTTGGATAACGCTTTAGTTTTTTCTTCTTACGGTGACCTCACGGATAATCTTTCAAATGCTGTTAAAAACTGTTTTCACAACTGCAACTTTCTCTGTAGCCTATTATTTTAACTGTGATGTAAAATATTACATGGCTAAATAGCCTAAATCCTATTCAATTCAAAGGACTTTCTGTCAAGGGCACACACACTAATCAACGAGAAAATAAGATATCAGATTGACCTGCCTTGTGCTTTTCAACTCAACATATAAGTGTAATTTATTAATTAATGTTAGCCTATACCCCAGAATGATAGTAGGCCTAATTATATTATTTAATTGTTGTTGCATATATGAGTACATTTAATACAGGCTAATAAACGGTTGACTGCACATATTATGTCTGACTCTGGCTTTAATCAATAGTCTACGTAGAGATACTAGCTCACTCCTTATCATGTATTTATTGTGTCTTTTGTCATAACTTGAGCATGCCTGACTAAGTCCTTGGAAACTGGAACATTTGAGAAATTACATTCACGAAATATTTGCCAGCAATATTATGTACAGCCTCCTCACCTGTAAATTGTAATTTTAGAATATTTCTCATATTAATGGTGACGTTTTTTTTATTGTGTTAAATATAGTCCTCGTAAACTGGAAATCAGCGTCGTGAATGAGCTTAATAATGTCCTTGTGTAAAATCGAATCCACATTCAACCATTGTGCATAGCCCACTAGGCCTAAAGACACTAATCCATTAGTATAGCCTATGTGGCCGATATCTCTTTGCAGAGGAGCACAAAATGATTTCGTGAATAATGAAACATATAATGACGAAATAGATGAGACTTGAACAGTGATTTCTTAGCGCTGTCTAGCGTCAACTTGTTACATGGATTTCTCAAGTCACTAACTATAAGAATACTATAATACATTTATTATAAGTTAAACGATAATTTAAAATAGATAGGCTTATAACAACAGCCTAAACATCTCAAGCAGCAAAGTGCACCGTACAATGCCACATTTTAGTGATGGAACGGTATGCGCATCTCAATCTGTTGCTGCACAGATGCATTCATACAATACGAAGAGGCTCCATATGGTAGTATTCCCAGCTCTTTGTACATCACCAACAGAGGCGTGCACCACACACACACACACACACACGCACGCACGCACGCACGCACGCCCACACCCACACCCCCACACACACACACACACAAAGTGTAGAATCATGTGCATAAATCAATCAGCCTAGCAGATTGTCCCTAACTTTTTTGGTTATTTTAGGATTATTGTTGTTCCTCATTGATGTTCCTTATTTATTAAAGCAATATTAAGAGCCGTGAAAGTGATTATTGGTTATTGGTAAATAATAATACATTATATATTGAATATATTATACTATATTTTATTTATGTAATAATAATATTAGGGATATTATTGTAAATGAATTATTTACTTTATTATGTCTTTATTAACGTTGTTCATATTTATTGTCCTCAAAGAGGAAATCAAATCTATTGGAAATGGCATGGACCTTAACCTCTGAGGATTAGAGGGGGGTCTGCAAAAACACATGTGCACGCATTGTGAGTGTAGAAGGGTGGAGCAAGACATATAGCCATTTGGACGACCCTCCCTATCTATAAATCAGAGAAAATAGATAATCTGGTGTTTATATTTTGGGATGGATTTTGTTTTGTGACTGTGCTGTGGCTACAGCTAGGGCCGGACGGGCCGAAGACACGCTCTGTCTCTCTGCCAAAGACGTATTTGTAAAATAAATAAAGAAGAGATTTGTGGCTGGGCCAATGTTTAGACTTCGTATTTTTTTGTTTTTATGCCATCCTCAGCTTTTCTTTTCGTGTCACTGTCGAAAAAAGGGGAGCACCGTAACATGTATTATTATAGCATAGATGCTGACGAATAGGCTACCTTAGTGAGTGTAGGCATCATAGTTATCTGGATATTGAAGCAAATTGCAAACCAAACGTTGCATAAATCCTAAAGCCTAGTCATTTGCATATTCAATACGTTTGTGTAATTCAAAGGTGAAACTAACAAAAGACGTCGAAGCTACAGCCGACGCCTTAACTGACAGTCTCGTCCTAAAATCACGTCAGTCAATTTGTGCCATGACTGTCTGAAGAGCAACACTGCCGTTATTGTTAGTCCTCTATGCCATGCAAGGTAATAGGGAAATTAAACAGCCGCCTACGGCATAATGTTTCTTCAGTGAACTTCGCTTTGTGCCCAGCAACAGAGAGATAAATAGAGGTTTTGACAAGGTCAACCTCTATTGTACACCTTTGAATAAGCTACTTCGATTTTCTTCTCTCTTGAGTAGGCTAGGCCCTGTGGTTATTCTGATTGATCAATCTATCCAGGACTAGCTTACATAAGAGTTGAGAAATATGACACATAGGTCAAATAAATATCTATTCCACGTTGGTTCAACATAATTTAATTGAAATGGTGTGGAAATCACGTTGATTCAACCTGTGTGTGCCCAGTGGGGTGGTCTATAGGCCTGTCCTGTGTTTGTACTGTACAGTGCAATCGGAAAGTATTCAGACCTCTTATCCTTTTCCACACTTTGTTACCTTACTGCCTTAAGGTAACAAGAATCTTTCAAAATTGATTAAAAGAACCTTAGACTGGGGCGAAGGTTCACCTTCCAACAGGACAACGACCCCTAAGCAGACAGCCAAGGTATCGCATGAGTGGCTTCGGGATAAGTCTCTGAATGTCCTTGAGTGGCCAAGCCAGAGCCCGGACTTGAACCTGATCGAACATCTCTGGAGAGACCTGAAAATAGTTGTGCAGCAACGGTCCCCATCCAACTTGACAGACTTTGAGAGGATCTGTAGAGAAGAATGGGAGAAACTCCCCAAATAAAGGTGTGCCACGCTTGTAGCGTCATACCCAAGAAGGCTGTAATCGCTGACAAAGGCGCTTCAACAAAGTACTGAGTAAAGAGTCTGAATACTTATGGAAATGTGATATTTCATATATATGAAAACCTGTTTTTGCTTTGTCATTGTGGGGTATTGTGCGTAGATTGCTAACGGGAAAAAAACATTTAATCGTTTTTAGAATAAGGCTGTAACATAACAAAATGTGGAAAAAGTGAAGGGGTCTGAATACTTTCCGAATGTACTGTATATCATACAAACAATAGAAACATTACGTTTTTAGAATTCAATTTACATTCCTGAAAAAAATGTCACTTTTCACTGTCAGAGAAAATGTTTAGGCCTACAGGCTATGGACAATCTTTCAATGTATGAAGAGTGAATGACAAAATAGTTCACTTAATGCATTCTCCAAATCAATTATAAATTGGCTCAACAACATAGAACCTTTTGGGTTTTGTAGAACTCTGAAGCCTGTGATGCAGACAGCGCTACCGCAAACCAATTTGCTGAAATTTTCAAGAACTTTAACCAACATGTCCTCTCTCCAAATTGCTGAGGATCTCTCAAATAAAGTATTTTGGTCATATTGAGTGCACCCTCATTCACCCTCTCAAGGTGGGCAAAGAAGTTGAGACTGAGGCCGTGTGTTTAAGATAACTATCAATGTTGACTTGGTTAATTGGTCTTTTGAAAAACAGAAGGGCTTGCACTGCTGACTTTCACTCGATTTTCCCGCCATTTCTGGACACCTGTTGCCAGCTTAGTATATTTCTATTTGGATATATGGTTAATAACAAATATGTTTATAATAATAATAATGGATTGGATTTGTATAAGGCCTTTCTACCAACTGAGGTACTCAAAGCGCTTTACAAAACACACCTCATCCACCACCAAAGTGATGCACGGCAACCATTTTGTGCCAGAATGCTCACCACACATTAGATAGCATGGTGAAAAGGTGAGGAGTGATATATCCCAATTAGGAATGAGGGGGATGATTCGGTGGCCATGATGGAAATGAGGCCAGATTGGCAATTTAGCCAGGACACCTGTGTTAACACCCCTACTCTTGTGATAATGTCAAAGGGGGTGAATGCAATGGAGAAATGGGATAAGTCGTTGTCTTACGTGATAAGAAACATGCCTGATCTAGAAAGTGAATTGTTTTCCCAGACGAGAAGTTAGCGTTTTGGTCAATCAAGTTTTGCATACAGTAAAGTAAACTTGGTCTCCCAAGAAACGCTCACATTGTCTGAATTAAGGACTCAGTTAAATCTGTATCGTAGAAGTTCAGCGCTATAGCATGATTTAAATTTAAAGGCAATGTTCCCACGTTCGCAGAGACTGCATTCACGATAAGGCTCAATCGGAAATTACGTTTACATTTCAAGCGCGTTCGCACTGAACTTCCGCAATACAGACTGAATCGAGCCCTAAGACAGCCTGAGAAATGCTTACATTGTCGGAATCGCAAAATGACTGATATTTACATGCAGTGCGGCATGCTAACCAGTGGTTAGGGTTAAATAGATACACTAGGATCTTAATTTGACCAATATTGTCACAGCAAAATAAATCCTGCAGCAAAGGATTTGAATGTTTAGTCCATAATGCTGCTTGATTGGTGGTTAGGCTATTAGCTAGCCAAAAGTAGGCTACATGAAAAGTGCAACTGTTAATATGACCGTGTGGGTTTTCAGTAAATCAGAAAGCTCATCTGCGTTTCCTGCAGTGCTGGAAAATTCTCATCAACAAAAGAGTGATCAAATTAACATCCTACATCTGTATAATGCATTATGAAGAGGGTATTCATAGGAAGTGTTACCACTATCACTACTCACAAGAACACTGATTGGAAGGAGTAGTCCCTAACAATGTAGTGTGTGGTGGTAAATACACTATCATGCTGGCCTACTTTAACCTCAACCACAGTATCTCCCACATGAACAGATGTGCAGAAACGTGGCCAAAATAAAAACCCTTCTTCTGCAGAATCCAAGGTCAGGCCATCTTGGCTACATGCAGTTTATCATATGTGGACGGAAATGTTATTTCAGTGTATGGGCTTTTCTTCTAACCTGGGATCCAAACTGAAGGGTTCTATTTCACGATTTTTTCACGTCACGATTTCAGTCTGGCCTTTCAACAGTGAAACAGAGCAATTCAGTTTGGATTGCAGGATTCTTTTCAACATGTGCAGACCAGCTGGTTGGAGTGTTTACGGACATATTCAATCTCCGCATATCCCAGTCTATAGACCCCACTTGCTTCAAAATGTCCACCATTGTTCCTGTTCCCAAGAAAGGGAAGGTAACTGAACTAATGTACTATTACCCCGTAGCACTCACTTCTGTCATCATGAAGTCCTTTGAGAGGCTAGTTAAGGATCATATCACCTCCACCTTACCTAACACCCTAGACCCACTCCAATTTGCATCACCGCCCCAATAGATCCATGGACGCTATCGCCGTTGCACTGCACACTGCCCTATCCCACCTGGACAAGAGAAATACCTATGAAAGAATGCAGTTCATCGACTACAGCTCAGTCTTCAACACCATAGTGCCCCTCCAAGCTCATCTCTAAGCTCAGGGCCCTGTGTCTGAACCCCCCTCACTGTGCAAATGGGTCCTAAACTTCCAGACGTGCCGACCCCAGGTGGTGAAGGTAGGCAGCAACACCCTGACCCTCAACACAGGGGCCCTACAAGGGGTGCGTGCACAGCCCTCTCCTGTACTCCCTGTTCACCCATGACTGTGGCCATGCAGGTGTCAAACTCAATCATAAAGTTTGCTGACGACACAACAGTGGTAGGCCTGATTACAACAACAACGAGACAGCCCACAGGGAGGAGGTGAGAGCCCTGGCGGAGTGGCACCTGGAAAATAACCTCTCCCTCAACGTCAACTAAACAAAGGAGCTGATCGTGGACTAACGGAGTGCAGAGAGAACACGCCCCCATCCATGTCGACAGGTAGTGGGTCAAAAGCTTTAAATTCCTCGGCATGTACATCAGTGAGGACCTAAAATGATCCTTTCACACGGACAACGTGGTTAAGAAGGCGCAACAGTGCCTCTTCAACCTCAGGAGGCTGTAAAAATCCAGCTTGGCACCTAAGACCCTCACCAACTTCCACTGATGCACCATTGAGAGCATCCTGTCGGGTTGCATTACAGCCTGGCATGGCAATTGAACCGCCTGCAACCGTAGTGGTCAGCCCAACGCATCATCGGGGACACACTGCCTGCCCTCCAGGACATCTACAACACCCGGTGTCACAGGAAGGCCAAGAAGATCATCAAGGACCTCAGCCACCCGAGCCACAGCCTGTTCACCCCGCTGCCATCTAAAAGGTGGAGACAGTACAGGTGCATCAAAGCTGGGGGGTGGGACACTTGTGGTAAAGAGAGACTGAAAAACAGCTTCTATCTCCAGGCCATCAGACTGTTAAACAGTCACCACTAGCTGGCCTCTGCATGTTGCCCTGAACTTCAGACACTGTCACTAGCCGGCTACCACGCTGTACTATACCCTGCTGCACCTTAGAGACTGCTGCCCTACAGTATGTACATAGAGATGGAGCACTCCTCATTTTAATAATGTTTAAATGGTGTTTTACCCACTTGTACATGTATATACTGTATTCTAGTCATGACTCTTGTCCGGAAGCTAATTTCCTGCAATTCTATCCATTTTTCAATGGGGTTTTGTGCTGTCTATTTAATTGGTTCATTCTGACATTTCTTGTTGCTTTTTTAATAAATATATTTGATTATTTGTGAACTTGTTTGACATTATACTGTTGCACCTGCTATAACATGTGCTAAACTGAATATGCAACCAATAAACTTTGATTTGATAGACACACACTTTATGACCCCCCCCCCTCCCCCAAACAATAACACTGGTCAAAAATACAACCCTTGCCCCCTCCCGAACAATAACGATATCACTGATCAAAATCCCCCCCTCCACTTCCCTTCTTCCCCCCACCCTGAACAATAACAATATCGCTGATCAAAAATCCAACTCTCCCCCTTCCTTCTTTAATCCATGCTGCTGAGCTTCCTGATGGATGTACCCTTGTCCCCCTGCATTCCTGGCACGCGACTCTCAGCTTCCCTCGAGCCCACCTCGCCAGCCCTGTGATTGGGTGCCGCTGATGTGGTACGCCAGGGTTACCCTGTGGCAAGGAAACACTGGTGCTGGCCCTGAGATGGTTGAGGTTTGACGTAAGTAGGATTCACCTCTGGCACCTCATAGAGCCTTGGAACAGGATACATTGGTTTTGACTGTGTTAAAATGTTTATAACTTCTGTCACCTCTCCTGGCTGAAAACTTTGAAGCAAGTTTGTCATAAGATAAAAACACATTGGACTAAAGTTAGGCCTAACTCTGTGTGTAGGCCTAACTCATTATGTAGGCCTAACTCATTGTGTAGGCCTAACTCATTGTGTAGGCCTAACTCTGTGTGAAGGCCTAACTCATTGTGTAGGCCTAACTCATTGTGTAGGCCTAACTCATTGTATTGGCCTAACTCAGTGTGAAAGCCTAACTCATTATGTAGGCCTAACTCAGTATGTAGCCCTAACTCATTGTGTAGGCCTAACTCAGTGTGAAGGCCTAAAGTTAGGCCTTACTCATTATGTAGGCCTAACTCATTATGTAGGCCTAACTCAATGTGTAGGCCTCACTCAGTGTGTAGGCCTAACTCAGTATGAAGGCCTAACTCAGTGTGAAAGCCTAACACATTGTGTAAGCCTAACTCGGTGTGAAGGCCTAACTCGGTGTTAAGGCCTAAAGATAGGCCTAACTCGGTGTGTAGGCCAAACTCAGTGTGAAAGCCTAACTCATTGTGTAGGCCTAACTCAGTGTGAAGGCCTAAAGTTAGGCCTAACTCATTGTGTAGGCCTAACTCAGTGTTGAAGACCTAACTCATTGTCTAGGCCTAACTCATTGTGTAGGCCTAACTCAGTGTTAAAGACCTAGCTCAGTGTTAAAGACCTAACTCAGTGTTAAAGACCTAACTCATTGTCTAGGCCTAGCTCATTGTGTAGACCTAACTCATTGTGTAGACCTAACTCCGTGTGAAAGCCTAACTCATTGTGTAAGCCTAACTCAGTGTTAAGGCCTACAGTTAGTCCTAACTCGGTGTGTAGGCCTAACTCAGTGTGAGGGACCTAAGTAATTGTGTAGTCCTAACTCATTGTGTAGGCCTAACTCAGTGTGAGGGAGCTAAGTAATTGTGTAGGCCTAACTCAGTGTGTAGGACCTAACTCATTGTGTAGGACCTAACTAATTGTGTTGGCCTAACTCATTGTGTTGGCCTAACTCAGTGTGAAAGCCTAACTCAGTGTGTAGCCCTAACTCAGTGTGTAGGCCTAACTCAGTGTGAGGGAGCTAAGTAATTGTGTAGGCCTAACTCAGTGTGTAGGACCTAACTCATTGTGTAGGACCTAACTAATTGTGTTGGCCTAACTCATTGTGTTGGCCTAACTCAGTGTGAAGGCCTAACTCAGTGTGTAGGCCTAACTCAGTGTGAGGGAGCTAAGTAATTGTGTAGTCCTAACTCATTGTGTAGGCCTAACTCAGTGTGAGGGAGCTAAGTAATTGTGTATGCCTAACTCAGTGTGTAGGACCTAACTCATTGTGTTGGCCTAACTCAGTGTGAAGGCCTAACTCAGTGCGAAGGACCTAACTCAGTGTGAAGTACCTAACTCGGTGTTAAGGCCTAAAGATAGGCCTAACTCTGTGTGTAGGCCAAACTCAGTGTGAAAGCCTAACTCATTGTGTAGGCCTAACTAAGTGTTGAAGACCTAACTCATTGTTAAAGACCTAACTCAGTGTTAAAGACCTAACTCAGTGTTAAAGACCTAACTCAGTGTTAAATACCTAACTCATTGTCTAGGCCTAGCTCATTGTGTAGGCCTAGCTCATTGTGTAGACCTAACTCATTGTGTAGACCTAACTCAGTGTGAAAGCCTAACTCATTGTGTAAGCCTAACTCAGTGTTAAGGCCTACAGTTAGTCCTAACTCGGTGTGTAGGCCTAACTCAGTGTGAGGGAGCTAAGTAATTGTGTATGCCTAACTCAGTGTGTAGGACCTAACTCATTGTGTAGGACCTAACTCATTGTGTTGGCCTAACTCATTGTGTTGGCCTAACTCAGTGTGAAAGCCTAACTCAGTGTGTAGCCCTAACTCAGTGTGAAGGCCTAACTCAGGTTGAAGGACCTAACTCATTGTGTAGGACCTAACTCATTGTGTTGGTCCAACTCAGTGTGAAGGCCTAACTCAGTGTGAAAGCCTAACTCATTGTGTAAGCCTAACTCAGTGTGAAGGCCTAAAGTTAGGCCTTACTCATTATGTAGGCCTAACTCAGTGTGTAGGCCTCACTCAGTGTGTAGGCCTAACTCAGTATGAAGGCCTAACTTAGTGTGAAGGCCTAACTCAGTGTGAAAGCCTAAAATTAGGCCTAACTCATTGTGAAAGCCTAAGTCATTGTGTAGGCCTAACTCAGTGTGAAGGCCTAAAGTTAGGCCTAACTCATTATGTAGGCCTAACTTAGTGTGTAGGCCTAACTCAGTATGAAAGCCTAACTCATTGTGAAGGCCTAAAATTAGGCCTAACTCATTGTGAAAGCCTAACTCATTGTGTAGGCCTATCTCATTGTGAAGGCCTAAAGTTAGGTCTAACAAATTATGTAGGCCTACACACAGAGTGAGGCCTAACTCAGTATGAAGGCCAAACTCAGTGTGAAAGCCTAACTCAGTGTTAAGGCCTAAAGTTAGGCCTTACTCATTATGTAGGCCTAACTCATTATGTAGGCCTAACTCAGTGTGTAGGCCTCACTCAGTGTGTAGGCCTAACTCAGTATGAAGGCCTAACTTAGTGTGAAGGCCTAACTGAGTGTGAAAGCCTAAAATTAGGCCTAACTCATTGTGAAAGCCTAACTCATTGTGTAGGCCTAACTCAGTGTGAAGGCCTAAAGTTAGGCCTAACTCATTATGTAGGCCTAACTTAGTGTGTAGGCCTAACTCAGTATGAAAGCCTAACTCATTGTGAAGGCCTAAAATTAGGCCTAACTCATTGTGAAAGCCTAACTCATTGTGTAGGCCTAACTCATTGTGAAGGCCTAAAGTTAGGTCTAACAAATTATGTAGGCCTACACACAGAGTGAGGCCTAACTCAGTATGAAGGCCTAACTCAGTGTGAAAGCCTAACTCAGTGTTAAGGCCTAACTCAGAGTTAAGGCCTAAAGTTAGGCCTAACTCGGTGTGTAGGCCAAACTCAGTGTGAAAGCCTAACTCATTGTGTAAGCCTAACTCGGTGTTAAGGCCTAACTCAGTGTGAAGGCCTAAAGTTAGGCCTAACTCATTGTGTAGGTCTATTAAAGACCTAACTCAGTGTGAAAGCCTAACTCATTGTGAAGGACCTAACTCAGTGTGAAGGACCTAACTCAGTGTGTAGGCCTAACTCAGTGTGTGGGACCTAACTCATTGTGTAGGACCTAACTCATTGTGTTGGCCTAACTCAGTGTGAAAGCCTAACTCATTGTGTAGGCCTAACTCAGTGTGTAACCCTAACTCATTGTGAAGGCCTAAAATTAGGCCTAACTCATTGTGAAAGCCTAACTCATTGTGTAGGCCTAACTCATTGTGAAGGCCTAAAGTTAGGCCTAACAAATTATGTAGGCCTAACTCAGTGTGTAAGCCTCACTCAGTGTGTAGGCCTAACTCAGTATGAAGGCCTAACTCAGTATGAAGGCCTAACTCAGTGTGAAAGCCTAACTCAGATTTAAGGCCTAAAGGTAGGCCTAACTTGGTGTTAAGGCCTAACTCGGTGTTAAGGCCTAAAGTTAGGCCTAACTCGGTGTGTAGGCCAAACTCAGTGTGAAAGCCTAACTCATTGTGTAAGCCTAACTCGGTGTTAAGGCCTAACTCAGTGTGAAGGCCTAAAGTTAGGCCTAACTCATTGTGTAGGTCTATTAAAGACCTAACTCAGTGTTAAAGACCTAACTCATTGTGTAGACCTAACTCATTGTGTAAGCCTAACTCATTGTGTAAGCCTAACTCAGTGTTAAAGCCTAAAGTTAGGCCTAACTCGGTGTGTAGGCCTAACTCATTATGTAGGCCTAACTCATTGTGTAGGCCTAACTCATTGTGTAGGCCTAACTCTGTGTGAAGGCCTAACTCATTGTGTAGGTCTATTAAAGACCTAACTCAGTGTTAAAGACCTAACTAATTGTGTAAGCCTAGCTCATTGTGTAGACCCAACTCATTGTGAAGGCCTAAAGTTAGGCCTAACAAATTATGTAGGCCTAACTCAGTGTGTAAGCCTAACTCATTGTGTAGGCCTAACTCAGTGTGAGGGAGCTAAGTCATTGTGTAGGCCTAACTCAGTGTGTTGGCCTAACTCATTGTGTAGACCTAACTCATTGTGTAGGCCTAACTCATTGTGTAGGCCTAACTCAGTGTGAAGGCCTAACTCAGTGTGAAGGCCTAACTCATTGTGTAGGCCATTTTCTTAAGGCCTAACTCATTGTGTAGGCCTAACTCATTGTGTAAGCCTAACTCAGTGTTAAGGCCTAAAGTTAGGCCTAACTCGGTGTGTAGGCCAAACTCAGTGTGAAAGCCTAACTCAGTGTTAAGGCCTAAAGTTAGGCCTAACTCATTGTCTAGGCCTAACTCATTGTGTAGGCCTAACTCATTGTGTAGGCCTAACTTGGTGTGAAAGCCTAACTCATTATGTAGGCCTAACTCATTGTGTAGGCCTAACTCATTATGTAGGCCTAACTCATTGTGAAGGGCCTAACTCATTGTGAAGGCCGGTATGTGGCTTCTTCAGCAAACTACTGAACACCAGGTGGCCCACCGGAGCTTCCTCAAGGTCCCTATAACAGCACACAACAAACCACGTGTCCATCTTTGTACAGCCAAGCTCAAGTATTTTCTGTTACATGTCCTGATTTTCATTTGACATCTTGCTCAGATCTTGGTGGAGCAGAGACAAAATGTCCCTTTAGAACATCTCAGATCTTGGTGGAGCAGAGACAAAATGTCCCTTTAGAACATCTCAGATCTTGGTGGAGCAGAGACAAAATGTCCCTTTAGAACATCTCAGATCTTGGTGGAGCAGAGACAAAATGTCCCTTTAGAACATCTCAGATCTTGGTGGAGCAGAGACAAAATGTCCCTTTAGAACATCTCAGATCTTGGTGGAGCAGAGACAAAATGTCCCGTTAGAACATCTCACGGTCACAGAAACTGCCAGAATGAGCTTTATACATATTTATATATGTCATTCTGGTAAAGCACAAAAAAGCATTACACTTTTCACATCCTTTATAATGTATGCTCTCTTCAGGTGGAAGAGTCCAACTGAATCAGTTAAAGGGAGGTCTACATATATGTGATGTGCAGATAAAGGTGGGAATGACCTGGTAGCCCTTCCAGGAAAATTTGACAGGAAGAGAGGAATGATTAGGCCCAAAAAAACACTGTCACTTCCTATAACAATTTGTGGGGAACTCCATAAATAGTGAAGCAATTCTGCAGCCACTTGACATTGGCAGAAGAGGAAGAGGATCCAGGATCCTCCTTGAGAATGGGTATGGAGTCAGGAAAACGTAGCAAAATTTTCCCTACACAGGGAAGATTTGACATGATGTATAGCAAGTACAGTATTACTAAAACCATAAAGGAGATTTGTTGGAAACTTATAGATTGTGTCTTTAATAAAAGAGCATGTTCTGAAAAGTAAAAGTGTTTGGAGTCAACTAATCTTCTAGAGGTGAGAAAATTCCTCTTGAACTATCGTTTCAATTCCTCTACCATACACACAGTAAAGACTGTTGATAGATCTGACATTAGTGAAGCGTTTTTCATCATTAAAATAGCAGTGGAGGCCTTGGCTTCCTCTGGCCCATTTTGAAATGTGGCCAGCTACGTAAATTCCCCAGAGCTGTGGTGGGCAGTGACGCTGTCAGTGGCCCTGGCAAAGGAGCTCGATTTGGCACAGTATGGGAAGCCATTATTTCTCCTTGGTTCAGATTGACAAGACAAGAGGCACATGCTAAAAACGACACCACTTTCTCTGCCCTGCCCACAAGAAGGGGAGGAGCCAGCAACAGGATGTGACTGTCACACAGCAAACAGGCTCCCCGTAATTTATTACGACGACTCAGCTCTTTTATTTTAAGGTCTCTAGTGTAGAGGCACTGCCATCATTGGGTAAATACCACACCATGTTTACACTAATATAGCCTCTGTAACCCGGGCTATCATCTGTATTTGCAAGGATCATGCGTATGCCTCTTAAAATAGGCACCCTATATGATGGGTGATCAGTGGCTATTTTCATTTGTGCCCGTCGTATGCCATCTCAAAGGCGTGGAGAACAAACGGGGAGTGGAGGGTCACAGACATTCATTCTGAGCGCGCATCCTAAATGGATAAACTGGTGTCATTCATCTGAAATGTTACTTTTGGTCAATTATACATTTTTGGGCAAAGGGAGAGAAATAAAAACATTGAGGCCTTGGTCTCTCAGTTGCATTAGGTTCATGTTTATTTAGTTTCAAGTCCTGACATTCTATGCATGCTTTGAACACGTATTGCTCTGATAGCCACAGGTAGTCAAAGTTACAGTCAGGGCAGACACATGGACACAAAGTATATAAACCCATGATGGAGGTTAAAGCTAGAATCCTTAGTTGCAACATCAATTTTTGGACTCACGAATTAATGATATATACGCCATTGATTCTTGAACATTTTTACTTATAAACGCATCATGAGTTCAATTGTTGTACCCCATCAGAATCCAAAATA
This sequence comes from Oncorhynchus nerka, assembly GCF_034236695.1. Classification (NCBI taxonomy): domain Eukaryota; kingdom Metazoa; phylum Chordata; class Actinopteri; order Salmoniformes; family Salmonidae; genus Oncorhynchus; species Oncorhynchus nerka. The sequence goes on along the minus strand of NC_088399.1, from coordinate 14,801,706 downwards.
TAATGTAGCTTATTTTGCTCCGATGTTTGTAAACAAAGAAAATATATTTAAAAAAACCCTTATAGCCTCAAAACATGGCAAAAACTAGAATGTTTATATCATGGGATAGTCAGTCCTTGCATCCATAGCTCTGTCTATGAATTTGAGAGTGCTAACACTTCTCCAGGCCCATCCCTCAGATTTTTACCAAAACAGAGGTGGGGTGACCCTTTGTTATTATTTCAAAGGATTGTAGCTTTAAGAAACAACATGTTACAGTAGAACATCACATCTTAACTTTTTCTGCAACTTTTTTAAACCCAGAACACCAACATAAACAAACAAAGCATTGTGCCCCCCTAAAACATGACACCTGATATCACTGCAATTCAAAAGCCTTTCTTTTCATTGATACATTCTATCAAAGAGAATGAGAAAAACGATGTTGACAAATACGTATTGAAAATAAGCGAGAGGTTGTTAGTCACCATTTCAATAAAGTGTATAATGGCTTTATGCATAAGACCCCAATAGTGTTCCCTCAAATAAAATAAAGTGTTGATTGTAACACAGCACAGCAGAGTAAAGAGTTATGAGCGTAAATGTAATTGTTTGTGTCAGAGGCAAAGGTGTTGTGATGATCTGGCCCTATTCTTTTTGACACTTAGTGGTTAGGGACCTTAACCACTTAAATTGAGCAAGATTAAAAGGCACACACACACACAGGTCAACAAAAATCTAACATGTCAACCATGAACCAAAGATGAGCTTGCTTCCCTGTCAATTTGAATCCCTGAGCTGCAGGATGCAATTGAGCAAGATTAAAAGGTATCTTCCCCAATTGAGCAAGATTAAAAGGTATCTTCCCCAATTGAGCAAGATTAAAAGGTATCTTCCCCAATTGAGCAAGATTAAAAGGTATCTTCCCCAATTGAGCAAGATTAAAAGGTATCTTCCCCAATTGAGCAAGATTAAAAGGTATCTTCCCCAATTGAGCAAGATTAAAAGGTATCTTCCCCAATTGAGCAAGATTAAAAGGTATCTTCCCCAATTGAGCAAGATTAAAAGAGATCTTCCCCAATTGAGCAAGATTAAAAGGTATCTTCCCCAATTGAGCAAGATTAAAAGGTATCTTCCCCAATTGAGCAAGATTAAAAGATATCTTCCCCAATTGAGCAAGATTAAAAGGTATCTTCCCCAATTGAGCAAGATTAAAAGATATCTTCCCCAATTGAGCAAGATTAAAAGATATCTTCGTCAATTATAAAGCCAACATCCATTAAAACACACACCGGTCAACAAATATCAAACATGTCAACCATGAACCAAAGCAGAGCTTCCCTGTCAATTTGAATCCCTGAGCTGCAGGATGCCCCTTGAAAACTGGGCACCACTGACATATAGCACCTACCTACAGGCCAACACATGCATCGCAAACCATGCATCTCCAAGATGTCTACCTTGTTTCTGGTAAATGACTGGGACAGAATACTAGTTATATCCCAAACCGGCTCCTCAACCCTACCAACTCACTCGGAGGACCCTCAATTGTCACTTGTTGCTGACGAAACGAGAGTAAAGAGGGGCTCAATAAACCCATCAACTTTGGGACACACTCGTGACTTGAATGCAGCCCCAAGGTCTGTCAGAGGGCAATATTATTTTTGACGTCGTTTGCCCTCTGACGTCCCAGGGTGATCTGCCCAGCCGGTAATATGCTTGACTAGAAACAACATAAAACATCCTCCGTTTAGGCTGCAAATGTGACGATTTCCTCCTAGACTAACTTTAATGGCGAGCAGCCCTAAAGAAAACTGGGAATATATGCGTACTGTCTTACTTAATGAAACAATTTTCCTCCACCATGCTAGGATGCACCAGTCTGTTGTTTGCCCCTGTCTGAAGGCTGCATGCAACGTCCGGAAGTAGCATCATGGTGGTAGAAAATTGTGTTTTATTAAGACAGTATGCATATTTCCCCAGGTATTTTAGGGCTGCTCGCCATTAAAGCTAGTTAAGGAGGAAACCGACGCCTTTGCAGCATGAATGGAGGATGCTTTATGTAGCTGCTCATTGCGGGGTGACACGAGTGTATCACCGGCTGGTCTGACTGCGTCGACACCTAGAGGTAATAAGACGTCAGGAAGAACTACTAAGGGTCTCGGCGTTAGCTTGAACGATGCAATTCCAGATCAACATTTAAATAATAAAACGAGCATGAAATTCAAAATGATACAATTCCTCGTTGTTTTACAATATAATAACCTCAACAGTCAAACATTTAATTTGGGAGATGTGTCATATTTTACGTGTCAAGCATCAGAAACAGACACAAACAAATGCACATATATAATTAGGAACACCTGTCCACTCTTTTGTATGAAATTATGCAAACTCCTAACATTTCGCGGTGCTTCAAGTTGGCGCCTAGATCAGTTCTTCCTGACGTCGTATTACCTCTAGGTTTCGACGACGCATTCAGCCCAGCCGGTGATAAGACTCCTGTCCCCCTCCCCGGATAGCACTTCCCTCTGGAGCCTGCAGCCTTTCTGGCTTGGTCGAAGTGGCCATAGAAGGGTCTAATTAGCCCCAACACCCTTGATAATTTCCACTCCCTCAGCTTTGGGACACTTATGCATATGGCAGAGGCACACGTGTATGTGCAAATGGCTGGCCAGGGGGTGCGGTAAAGGGTAGTGATTTGAGATTCAGCCACTGACTTAAAAAAATGAAAAATCCTAGTCACCTTCACTTCAAACAATCAAATCTAATTGATATGCAAAACATTCTTATAAAACAACAAAATTACATACCAAGTAAATTACAAATGTTAAAAGTTGAATAAAAACAGACAAAAGCGGGACATTGAATAGATGTGATCAATTCATTTACAAATACGCATCAATTCCCAGTTTGTTCAAAGACATGTGTATCCAAGATGTTGACAGAATGGCTACGATAGAGGCACTTCTAGTCAAAATGCCACAACTTGCTCCGACTGAGGACCTATAGCACAACCATCAACTCTGGCACAGTCCCTTCACTTAAATCATTGTCTGGTGCAAATATGTAAACATTCAATAGATATAACACATATATTCAGTTCGATTTGGAATGCTTTGAAGGGGAGGGGTGCACTCCGTGGATCTGATGCCAGTTTGCCCTTACAACAACATTTATTTCCTTACAGTTCTGATGTAACACTTCTAACTGACTGAGTCTGGTCAATGCTGCACTTTGCTCAAAAAACACATTGTCCTTTTTTTGCCTTGTTTGTAACACACCTGAGAATACAAGTGAATATGAGTCTAACCACAGAGCCTTACATCAATTCACAACCCAAATTGTGTCCTTATTAGTCCATGAAAATCATATTCTATTCCATATTAGTCCAAACACCCACACAAATACAACAACTCCCCTACAGAAAAAAAAGACCCCAAAAGACGGCTACTTACGACGTCCCCCAAAACCTACAACTACTAATACTAAACGCGCAATTCAACAAAGTGATCCTGAATAACTTCTGAGTGCAGTACACCAAACTTCCACCTTACCCTGTTTAGAACTCAACTTCTGACGAACTCGAGTGAGAAAATATCACAGAAAACATTAACTGGCAGCTGCAACATTTTTGTTGATGCACATGCAGACATAACAATCCCTGTGACCCTAGAGGTCACAGGTGGGATTTAGCTTTGAACATGTCTCTTGAAAGAGGTGAATGCACAACAACAATACTCTTGAACTATGGCTGAGCTTGCCACTATTGGCAGCATTTCACATCTATTTAAAAAAACAAACACCCACACCCTGGGTTTTCAGCATTGTGCATATTGCACTTCTCGTCCTCCCAAGCATCTGGAGTAACTGGTACATCTCAGGAGAAGGTCGACTGGGACAGTAACACTTTACTGGCCTATCATCACCAATCCCAGAGTGGTCCTTCAGTTAATTCATTGATTGATCAAGAAATGCCATCTTCCATCGGAAAATCTTTCAACTGTAGTTGGAAACATGAAAGATTCTCCTTCACTTCCACTTACCATTCCCCTTAAAAATACCCGTATCAATTTTGACTAACTTAAATTTCTACTCGCTAAAAGGCTTGAGTAGAAATGTAAATGAAAAAGAGGCTTGAATTTGCCGCCACTTTATGTTGACATTACTAGTGATGGGAAACAAGGCATCAGTGAAGGCAGCTTGGGACATCTCATCTGTCACTATTGGCAGACGTGTTGGAGTAGATATACCAATGCCACCTGAGAAACCACACCACCCCCACCATGATAAATGTAACTAATCTTAAAAAGCTAAATGTATAGCATGTAGTATATATTAAAACTCAATTCAACTACACTTAGTAAATCAGTGTATCTGTAGAGACCTTTGGTAACAATCATTTACGCCATATTGATTTTTTTTTAAACACATTGGGGAAGTATATCATGTACTTTACTGTAGCTGAGGATAGTACAAACATACCAAAGACTGCTGAAGTTATCTTTTCACTGACACAGGCATATGTCCACTGAAAACACAACAAATACTTCCTGAGGTAGTCTTTCAGTTACAATAGCGTTTTCTAGTGGATCCCCAAACCAAAAAAAACTTCCTGGAAATCTATACGAAAAATAGCTACCATGTTAACACTTCACATACTTGTAAACTGCACTTACACGTCTGAACAATGCATTGGTTGTGCATTTCTTATTGCAGAGGCGTGTGCTCTGCATAGATGAGAATACATTCAGATCTGTCGTGTTATAAATACATTTAGAAAAACAATTCTGTCACATTCACAAAAGAAAGAAGGGGGTCCCCCCCTCCTTCAGGTGAACGGTGGGTTTTGAAAGGCGTGGCTCAGTTGCCGGGGATGAGGCCTGTTGTCAGGCAGGTGGTGGTGCCTGCTCGGAGGGTGTTGGGGCTGAACTTGCAGGAGTGTAGGACGGCCTTAAACAGCAGGGGGAGCTGTTCCAACGGAACGTTCACTAGCTTCCCTGGAAGGAACGACCATTTACAATACATTTTACACATTAGTCATTTAGCATATGCTCTTATCCAGAGAGTGTATACATTTTCCATACAATTTGTTTTATTTTTGTACTGCACCATCAAAGATAGTAAGCACAGAAAACAACCTCTCTTAATCCACATCTATCCCCCAAGCAAATCCAATGGACATTGCCGTGCACAGTATTCACAACCACAGATCTATTACAGTACATTATTTACCATACATTGGGGTGTATAATGTTTTCCCTTGATGCCATCCTAAAATAGGATAGGATGAACTTTAACCTTAGACACACTGTGCTGTATACAAAATAAACATGGCACATAACATAGTACACACATTGCACATTACCCATGTCAAACACACTGTACACATTTCATAGAAAATGGAGCTGTATCAGTCGGAGCTGAAAAGGGTTTGCATTATAAGGTGAAAATTGAATGAACTGTATGTACTCACCGGCAATGTGGCGGATCTCAGGGAGGCACATCATGATCTCAGGGAAGCGTTTGGGCTGGTGAGGGTACTTATACTCAGCTAGGTCCTGGCACACATACCAGTAGCGCTTGTTCAGCTTCTCCAGCTGAGAAACGTTGGCAAGCCCTCGGATATCTGCACAGAGGAGAGGGTTACGGATTACGATGACGACTAATACAGACGTCCCTTTAAAACAATAAAGTTGTGCTGCCTTCATTGCCAAGACTTGGTTTAATAAAATATGAATTAAATAGATACACACACACAATAATATGCACAGTATCTACTGACATTTCAGATTATATTTCATAGGTTCCTTTTTTTTTTCAGTGTAAAAATTAGCCCAGCACCCATTTTATCATCCCAGCCTTTTTTGGATTTTCCAACATATTTTAAAAAGTATGTAGAATTGACATACCTTGGGTGAGGAAGTTGATGGCTTTCATACAGGCATACTCCTCATTGCTAACCTTCAGCTGATTAAATTTGCGGAACAGGTATATCAGTCTCTCCATCACATCCATTCCATCTTCACTAAACCTGGCAGATGAGAGATAATCAATCAAAATCATTTGAAAGAATGGTTTAAGTTGCATTTAAAAGACTTAATTAATGATATATCCCAGGACCGATATTCCTCAGACAGATTAAGCTACAGGCTTAATCTGGCTCTGGGTAACCACCCTTCCTAATATTCTCCCAAAAAGGCCAACCTTGAGCCAAGGCTTTGGCAATGGAACCCATCCCCAGATCCATGTTACCAGACTCAAGAACCTAGAGACCTAAGATCCCGGGCTTCTCTTACCCTTGGAGCTCGTAGTCAGAGGGTGAGTACTTGGTGGTGATGTTGGCCAGGTCCCCGAACATCTGGCCGCTGTAGATGGTGAGGCTGGAGAGCAGGATGAGCTCCTGCCAAGTGGCACTGAGCAGCAGGGTGTAGTCCTCGATGGACAGCTCGCAGAAGAAGGGCAGCCGCTTGATCCAGGAGATCTGCCGAAATAGCAGCTCGTCTGCCAGCCGACAGAGCAAGGCAAACAGCTCCCCCTGGGTCACCCTGTACCTGGGGGACACATGGCAGACAGGGAGGTGTGAAGGTTGGGCATAACACACTTTCTTCACACTCTAGAACCAAAGATAATGAATAAAAATAGTGATTGATAGAACATTTTGAGTAAAGATCAGACAAAACAAGACACCCCAAACCTTAAAAGTCTACCAAAAGAAAACGTCAAAAGCACAGTTCCCGATACAGATGTGTACACCGTGGGAACTCACCCATCTTCTATGAGCATGGGGGTCCCCAGGGGGGCCAGGTCCTCAGCTGCCACCAGTTGGGAGACAAGGGTCTGTGATTGGGAGTACAGGCTGCGGGCCAGGGTGGGCCTAAGGACTGACTGGGCATAACCAAAAAGGTGCGGCAGGAACTTGTAGTGTGAGGACACGGGCGTGCCCACGTACTGGTCCCGGTAGGTAGCAGTGTAGCTATTCATTTCCAGGGACTTGCTGCAAAGACACAAGCCAGGAAACCATTATGGAGTAAAGAACTGCTCTACTATAAATACTTATTACACTGTGCTTACAGAAATAATTACACAAGAATAATGGCACCATAATGTGAAGCGTGACAGAGTTTTCTACCAAATGTATATTTTTCTGGGCACAGGCAAGCATGAAAAAATTATGATAGAACTCTACGCTTTATCATGGAGACAGCGCCAGAGAGGACTGGGTTGCAGACAGAAAGCATCGACCCTGAGACAATCATGTTAAGGACAGTACTTATCATTGTGGAATGGCAAGACTTCAACAAAGGCAGAGGAATGAAAACTGCGTCCTCTGTTTCCGCGGCAACAAACCCAGGGAGAATCCAGTTGTGAGGAGCTTCAAATTCTCCCATAAATGTGCTTAGGAGTGAAATGTGGGTGACCTTACATTTTAACATGAGAGGAACCTTCACTCAATCACATAACAACAACATTCAAAAACACATTACTGGTACTGGAAGGCATGCAATGGACAATTCAAAAGGTGCCATGAAGCTGAGGGGACAAACTAAAATGGATCTGTATTCATTCATAGGAGATACGACTGCCAGATATAGGTCATTTTATTCAGAAATTAATTTAAAGATATTGAATATGGCCACAAAATGTTGATGCATTTCACTCCTGGGGGGGAAGTCATAGTTTCTCAGTCAGTGGTGTTTCTCGTTCAGTGCGCCAACCTTTAAATTTTGAGGTAATGGTCTGTACCCCTACTGCAACAGCTCACCTGGACGACAGGGTGGAGACCGGCGAGGGTTGGTTGCCCTCGGAGACACCATTGTCGGGGGAACTGTGGTCGCTGTCCCCGTTGTTTCCCCAGGTGTGCTCTGGCAAACCAGCATCCTCCTTGAACTCCTGGCCTGTCATAATGCGCTCCATTTCTTCATTCGAAATCTATAGCAGAGAAGCGAGGGGAAAAAGGAGGGAGGGCAACAAGGAAGGAGGTAAGAGAAGAGAAAGCCTCTGTTCATTTTCTCTTGTCATTCAGTATGTCATGGGGTTATTGATTCAGATGCATTAGTCCCTGTACAAACAAAAGCCTGTTTGTCTGACGATAAGAAAAATGTTATACATTGGTCATTGTTAAGCTTCTTTATTCAGCTATGTAGCATACTAAACCCTGCTCATGAGAAATGACAAAGGTTTCATATAAATATTTTAAGAATGTTCCCGAGACGGTGGCGGGCAGCTTTTCTTTCACATATTGTCAGTATACCCGTGAACAGTGGAATCAATATGTGGCTATGAGTGGATTTAAGATGGCAGGAGCTTCTTAGATTGGAGAACAAAACAAGCTCCCACGGACATATCTCGCACTCGCTCTTGCACTCTTTGCCTCGGGAAGCGGGTGAACTTTTTCTCCGCCGCACAAGCGGTGCCTTCCCATTATCTGTGTTTGAAAGGCGTCTGATTACTCCGTTGCAGCGCTATCGTTCACATCTGAGCAGAAGGGTGATTTAAGCCTAATGAGTTAACCCTATCTGCAATAATGAGGGACAGACTTGATTGTCTCGCAGGGCCTGAATCCAGCTTTGGAGCAAGGACACCGATATTGAGGCAATCGCTGCAATCAACTGAATGATTTTGCTCCTTGAAAGATGCTAGGCAGAGAATGTTATCTAAAACCATTCTGCAGATACTTTCCAGGCAACAAAAAAAAAACAGGTATTTCAACTATTGCAAAATATCATGCAGGTACAGTGGTCTAGTAAAGACCGACTTTTGCTGTCATTATTGTATGGTTTTAAACATTTTGAGATGACAATAAGAACAAAGTTGGTGAAAATGAAAGCCTACCTTTCTGGTTCACAACAAGCCACAATAGCCAACAATTAAACATTTAAACATATTCAACTACGTTTTTGTGACCTGTTAAAACATTTGGAAATGCAAAGCTACTGTTAAAATGGTCTGGTTTTCACCATCAATGGAACATCAATCAAATCTCATCAATCAAATCTTTGTGTTCGGCTACTCAGCTGCTTCCAGGGGCTTCTCTTTAAAAGTACACCTGGAAAATAGCCTCTTTTTTTGTGTTGAGTCTCAAAATGTTATAGCAGTTTTTAGTTTTTGTAGCTTTTTGTAGCTGAACATAAAAAGGCTGAAATGTATGGAACATAAGTAAATAGTCTGAAAATAATAGATTTGTTTTAAAATGAAGGCACTTCCAAGTCCATGTCGTACACAAACGTGGGCTCTGAATCAATTGGAGAGAGAATCAAATCAAATTTTATTTGTCACATACACATGGTTAGCAGATGTTAATGCGAGTGTAGCGAAATGCTTGTAGCGAAATCATGTCCCTTTTCCAGTTGCCTGTAATGTGAGAAATATATTCTCTGAATACGCTTTACAAACAGAATGATGGAACTGAAAGTTTCTTCTATTGAGGTTGGTTGCTTTGTAAAAAACAGTCTCACACTGGGAGGAACCACAGGAGGTTGGTGGCACCTTAATTGGGGAGAACAGGCTCGTGGTAATGACTGGATAGGAGTCAGTGAAGTGGTATCAAATACATGAAACACATGGTTTCCAGGTGTTTGATGCCATTCCATTTTCTCTGTTCTGACCATTATTATGAGCCGTTCTCCCCTCAGCAGCCTCCACTGGGAGGAACATAGAAAACACTAACACCACAGTGCACAACCAAAGTCATTGAGGGCAACAGTGTCTGCGGTTTTCAGTATGGAGAAAACTTTTTGAAACCGAGAGAAAAAGGGAGGGACTAATTGAACTTGTCCAATAATAACACAGATTTCTTATTTTCTTTTGCTTAAACAGTAATAAATTGTAATAAATTGTGACATACCTCGACAGGTCCAATGCTCTTATTCCTTCCCCCTGGCATTCCATCCTCTCTGATTGCTGTGGAAAGACACACAGACAGAACTTAGAAAGCCCATTCTGAAAATCTGTAAATGCATTTCACATCTTCCAAAACCCTTTTAAAATAGACTAGTTGAAAGAAAAAAGATGGTGACAGGAGGGTTGGAGTTGGGTTCAGCAACTCAACATAGGATGACTGGAAGTTTTTTTACTGTTGAGGGAGATATGTGGAAGGCTGTAGAATCTGAGCTGTGAGATTTGTGGAAGGGACCTGGCACCCTCTAATGGTGAGAAAAGGCATCAGCGTTTTAACTGGTCTGAACTGGATTAAACAGAAATAGAAGGATACCCTAAAGAGCATATGATTGACATCAATTGAGTTGCGTGATGAATTAACAGTTGAATGGTGTGTGTGTGTGTGTGTGTGTGTACATGCGTCTAAACATTTGAATTTGAAAAACATAGAACACAGAAGCCCTCTCTTCTCCTCTGCTCCGTCTTTCTGTTGCCCTCCTCCCTACACGTCACACAAACACATGTCTAACTGACTACTTCCAGCTGAGAGACAGGGTCCATCTCAGCTGACGGACAAGGTAAAGGAGCAGGTTTCAACCTGTTCTTTCAGTCACTCGCATACATAAGGCTGCAAACGCTTGGTGATGTAGATGTGGTGGCCACTGGTCAGGCTTTGTGGATCTGACTAAGGTCCTTAGCACTATTCCGATTGTGTGAAATGGAGCATTGGTGGGTGTGATCTCAGAAGCTGCCACAGGGAGGCAGTGGAGGCACACTCTCGAGTTCAGCTCAAGCCACTAAGCATTTTGCACGTGAAATGCTGCAGTTGTTTGACACTGTTGTGGAGACCAGCCATGCTATTGGTTCAAATTCATTCTTTGGGGAATTAATGGGGGACCATTCCTTCGCCAAAGTGCACACTCTAAAGAGAACAGCTACGAGGGGGGTGCACTACGAGGATGGTGTACCACAAGGGGGTGGACTTACTACCCGTCACCCCTCATCAAATAAACCCATTAGTTTACGGTTAGACCAAGAGAAAATGACATATCTGTGTACTTCAAGTTCATAGACACATATTTGGCAGTGACTACACACTCTAATTGGATTATCTGCATATTGCTTAAGGTGCTTCATTCATCGTGCTTGGAAGTGTACATCTACTGGTCTTACAAATCAGATAACGCTTCTCGTTTCTCACCGTCCAATTCCTCCAGCCACTGCCTGGGGGCCATTGATTAACCAGCTGTTTCAGGCCTCCCTCGTACTCCCTCCTTTCCTTCTCCACTTAGGTGTGGCAAATCGAAAGGCAATATTTATCAATGACTTTGCATATCGAGACATCAAAGCAAAGGATTTCTCCTCCTCTTCTCGGGTTTCGACACAGCACGTTCTTATCTTTTGGAATATCGAGGATCAGAGAGTGTAAGTAGAGGTAGAACATGGAACGGGAGAGAGTACTCGTGTTTCCCCAGGGGGCTTATCGGAATGGGAAAGTAAGTTGTTTCATGGCGCGGCGAGGGTGAAATTGTGATTCGGGACAGCGGTGTGTCACATCTTCTCTGCTGCCCCATTATTATATATTTTTTTAACCTTTATTTAACTAGGCAAGTCAGTTAAGAACAAATTCTTATTTACAGTGACGGCCTACCCCGGCCAAACCCTAACGACGCTGTCATATTAATGGAGCATCACACTAACTGATGGCTAATGACACCAGTGACTTTCTTCAGTGTCCTCTGGTTGAAGAATGGAACGCATGTGTATGGTTCATTCTCTTTAATAATATGCAGTTTTAGCAGACATTTATCCAATGCGACTTACGGTTAAATCAAATATTCAGTACATGTGGCCCATATGGAAATCAAACTCACAAACCTGGTGTTTTTAAGCACCATGCTCCAACGAACTGAGCCCTCACAACCGCTTGAAAATCTTGCCTTGTTTCATCTTTTTGGGAGCATTGACATTATCTGAACAGTAAGTGTATCATAAAAATGAAGTGCCGTAACAAAAGAGGTAGAGAGAGAGAGAGAGGTAGAGAGAGAGAGGTAGAGAGAGAGAGAGAGAGGTAGAGAGAGAGAGAGAGAGAGGTAGAGAGAGAGGTAGAGAGAGAGAGGTAGAGAGAGAGAGAGAGAGGTAGAGAGAGAGAGGAGAGGTAGAGAGAGAGAGAGAGAGAGAGAGAGAGAGAGAGAGAGGTAGAGAGAGAGAGAGAGAGAGAGAGAGAGAGAGAGAGAGAGAGAGAGAGAGAAGAATAAAGAGGGCGGTATGACAAGCAGTGTCTAACTATGAACGTGATGTCATCTTAAGTTACAAGGGAGATAAGACAGTAGAGTGAGGCAAGATGGGGTGACAGGGGTCCAGATCCATCCAATCACCCAAATAGACTCTGACCAGAACTGACAACAACGGCTCTACCAGAATGCATTGGGGCTAGATCTATCAGAGGTAACTGCCAACCTTAATCATCGTCATCATCATCCTCTCCAACCCTCCAATCTTCCCTCTTTGAGAAGGTATCCAGTGTCATATTCATTAGTGCACACGGAAGGGAACACGAAAAGATTGTTTGTTATTGGAGAAAGTCAGGTCGTCCCTCTGTGTTTCAGTCTGTTTTCTTTAGTTTGGTGCCTAATGAACAGAACCCAGGTGTAATCTCCACGTGAGGTCCAATTCCAAACTCCTTTCCTCCCTGTTGTTACCTCTCTGTATCTGTCTCTCTCTATTTACCTCTACCTCTCTGTCGATCTCTTTATCTTAATCTCTCTGTGGTTTTGGGGCCTGTCACTCATCGATACCGGCACGCTGTCTTTCTCTTTGGCGTTTGATGAGGAGAATGTTTCGAGAGGGCTACAGCTGCTCCCTGCACAGCAGCTGTAGCCCTCGGCCGTTTGAACTACAGCTGACAGAGCGCTACGTGGGATAAGGATAAAGCCCTCAGGATGTGGGGCTAAACACTCATTTGAGAGGGATTTGTGCTGAAAGATGTTCAATGCGGTATATTCATTGCAGAAGCAGAGTGGTTCTGGAGGTAGTTGGAATTGGAGTCATTACTCAGAAGTTATGAGCAATACTTTGATGACAGTCACAGTGACAATACGTATGAATACTGTATAACCTTAGCAGAGGTCAGCTAGTTTAAACTAGCTTATCACCGTATAGTGATTTCACCTTTCCTGAAACCTTCAGTAATTTTTGGCCATTTTCCTACTCTTCCCCACGTACCTTTGCGGTTCATGCCCATCTGTAGGCACTTGAGCAGGCGGCAGTACTGGCAGCGGTTGCGTTGCTTGCGCGACATCTCACAGTTCTTGTCGCGGCTGCAGCGGTAGACGCGCTTGTTGCAGATGCTGCGCTTGAAGAAGCCCTTGCAGCCCTCGCAGGAGATGATGCCATAGTGCAGGCCCGTCGCACGGTCGCCACAGATGAGGCACAAGCGCGGGTCAGCCTGATCATCTGAGAGACAGAAAAGACCGAAAGAGAGCAAAGAGGAAAAGGAAAGAAAATAGATTTTTTTGAAGGATGAAAGAAGAAAAAAGGAGAGATATAGAAAACATAAGGGGAGGTATTCACAGTTCCGTATCAGTCATGCATAACGTAAATGATGTAAATGCAAGGTCAATCATTCACTCCATGGGATCACTGCCACATCCCCAATCTTGTCCTGAGCAAATAAAGTTACATATCTTAGAGACATGAATGTATAGTCATTACAGTACAAAGCCCTCTTGGTGATTGCTCATCCATATATTCTTATTCCATTTCTTTACTTAGATTTGTGTGTATTAGGTATTTGTTGTGGAATTGTTATATTACTTGTCAGATATTGCTGCACTGTCGGAACTAGAAGCACAAGCATTTCGCTACACTCGCAATAACATCTGCTAACCATGTGTATGTGACCAATAACATCTGCTAACCATGTGAATGTGACCAATAACATCTGCTAACCATGTGTATGTGACCAATAACATTTGATGACTACCATTGTTCTTTTCAAGCAAAGACTTTGCTTGAACATAAAACCATATTGTCAAAAGCCTACAGTTCAAATAAATGGTCTGAGTATTTAAAAGAAAGGTTAAAACCACCTTTTAATTTCTCTCATTACTCTCATTATAGTGAGTAGGACATTCCTAATTCTGTCCCTGCCACACCAGCACAACATCTTCCCTCTCTGCACATGCTCTCGCTCGCACATCCTCCATTTTGTGTCAGCCGTATGTAGCAGAATGGCTGCGAGCGCTGGGAGCTGTCATGTCAGATAGGGCGACCGCAGCCGTCCGGAGCCTCCTGCATACCGACAGAATCAGCCTGAGAGGCCGGCTTGAGCACCACGCCGCCTGGCATCTGATCTCACCACGCCGCCTGGCATCTGATCTCACCACGCCGCCTGGCATCTGATCTCACCACGCCGCCTGGCATCTGATCTCACCACGCCGCCTGGCATCTGATCTCACCACGCCGCCTGGCATCTGATCTCACCACGCCGCCTGGCATCTGATCTCACCATGCCCATGGACTTGGGTTGTTATGCTTGGGAACATGAGGCATGAGTGAGGAGGATAGGTATGAGGAACAAAGCAGACCGGACCAGAGCAGACCAGACCGGACCAGAGCAGACCAGAGCAGACGACAGGACCAGACCAGACAGGACTAGAGCAGACCAGACAGGACCAGACCAGACAGGACTAGAGCAGACCAGACAGGACTAGAGCAGACCAGACAGGACTAGAGCAGACCAGACAGGACTAGAGCAGACCAGACAGGACTAGAGCAGACCAGACAGGACCAGAGCAGACCAGACAGGACCAGAGCAGACCAGACCGGACCAGAGCAGACCAGACCGGACCAGAGCAGACCGGACCAGAGCAGACCGGACCAGAGCAGACCGGACCAGAGAGGACCAGACCAGAGGACCAGACCAGACAGGACCAGACCGGGACAGGACCAGAGCGGGACAGGACCAGAGCGGAACAGACCAGACAGGACCAGAGCAGACAGGACCAGAGCAGACAGGACCAGAGCGGAACAGACCAGACAGGACCAGAGCAGACCAGACAGGACCAGAGCAGAACAAACCAGACCAGACAGGACCAGAGCAGAACAGACCAGAGCAGACCAGACAGGACCAGACCAGAGCAGACAGGACCAGAGCGGACCAGAGCAGACAGGACCAGAGCGGAACAGACCAGACAGGACTAGAGCAGACCAGACAGGACCAGAGCAGACCAGAGCAGACTGGACCAGAGCAGACCGGACCAGAGCAGACCGGACCAGAGCAGACAGGACCAGAGCAGACCAGACAGGACCAGACCAGACAGGACCAGCGGGACAGGACCGGAACAGACCAGACAGGACCAGAGCAGACAGGACCAGAGCGGAACAGACCAGACAGGACCAGAGCAGACCAGACCTGAGGAGACCAGACCAGAGCAGACAGGACCAGAGCGGAACAGACCAGACAGGACCAGACCAGACCGGACCAGAGGTGAGCGGACGAGAGCAGACCAGAGCAGACTGGACCAGAGCGGACCAGACCAGAGGAGACTGGACCAGACCAGAGCAGAGCAGAGCAGACCGGACCAGACAGGACCAGAGCAGACCAGAGCAGAGCAGAGCGGACCAGAGCAGACCGGACCAGACAGGACCAGAGCAGACCTGAGAAGACCAGACCGGACCAGAGCAGACCAGACCAGAGGAGACCGGACCAGACCAGAGCAGAGCAGAGCGGACCAGACCGGACCTGAGGAGACCAGACCGGACCAGAGCAGACCAGACCAGAGCAGACCAGAGCAGACCGGACCAGACAGGACCAGAGCAGACCGGACCTGAGGAGACCAGACCGGACCAGACCAGTTGTTTCATACAGGTACAAGTTACTGCTGACCTAAAAAAATATCTTCTATAATTTTTCCCTCCTTTTCCCTACCACACAATACAAGATGTCTGTTTGAGGGTAGGGCAACCATTGAGTTTCCCCAGCCCAGGACCACTGAAGGCTTTATTCATGCACACACAAGTATGCCGAGGGCCTGTGATTCCCACTGTACTAAAATATATGCGGCCACACATTATGCAAATAGGAGCTGGTTAGCATGTTATAGGCGAGGAGCGGAGGGGTTTGGTGGAGGGCGAGGGACGGAGATGGGTTTGGTGGAGAGCGAGGGGCAGAGATGGGTTTGGTGGAGGGTGAGGGGCGGAGGGCGAGATGGGTGAGGGGCGGAAATGGGTTTGGTGGAGGGCGAGGGGCGGAAATGGGTTTGGTGGAGGGCGAGGGGCGGAAATGGGTTTGGTGAAGGGCGAGGGGCGGAAATGGGTTTGGTGGAGGGCGAGGGCAGAGGGGTTTGGTGGAGGGCGAGGGGAAGAGATGGGTTTGGTGGAGGGTGAGGGGCGGAGGGCGGGGGCGGAAATGGGTTTGGTGGAGGGCGAGGGGCGGAAATGGGTGAGGGGAGGAGGGCGAGGGACGGAGATGGGTTTGGTGGAGAGCGAGGAGCAGAGATGGGTTTGGTGGAGGGTGAGGGGAGGAGGGCGAGGGGCTGAAATGGGTTTGGTGGAGGGCGAGGGGCGGAAATGGGTTTGGTGGAGGGCGAGGGGCAGAGGGGGTTTGGTGGAGGGCGAGGGGCGGAGAG
This sequence comes from Oncorhynchus nerka, assembly GCF_034236695.1. Classification (NCBI taxonomy): domain Eukaryota; kingdom Metazoa; phylum Chordata; class Actinopteri; order Salmoniformes; family Salmonidae; genus Oncorhynchus; species Oncorhynchus nerka. Next base: position 14,785,216 of record NC_088399.1, on the reverse strand, counting down.
GCTTTGGTGGAGGGCATGAGGAGAGTAAATGGGGAACACATGCAAGATATGGTTTGTGTGTGTACATTTGCATTTGAGTAATTTAGCAGATGCTCTTATCCAGCGTGACTTAGTGAGTGCATTCATTTTTCATACTGGTCTCCCGTGTGTAGAAATGAGGTAAGGAGGATTGGGAGAGGAAGTGGGAGCAGGAATGAATTGTACGGATGAGCGCGCATGTTAAAACAGACGCTTGGTCGAGACAAACTGTTTCTTGTTGTTTTTTTTAGGGGGTAGATCAGATGTAATACTGCAGATAGATTGTGTCTTCCATCAATGTAATTGTCTGCATCATTTCTAATCCCCCATATATTTTTTTTGTAAATATATACACTACCATTCAAAAGCTTGGGGTCACTTAGAAATGTCCTTTTTTTTTAAAGAAAGGCACATTTTTTGTCCATTGAAATAAAATTGATCAGAAATACAGTGTTGACATTGTTAATGTTGTAAATGACTATTGTAGCTGAAAACGGCAGATTTTTATTAGAATATCTACATAGGCGTACAGAGGCCCATTTTCAGCAACCATCACTTCTGTGTTCCAATGGCACGTTGTGTTAGCTAATTCAAGTTTATAATTTTAGAAGGCTAATTGATCATTAGAAAACCCTTTTGCAATTATGTTAGCACAGCTGAAAACTGTTCTTCTGATTTAAAGAATCTTCTTCTTTAGACTAGTTGAGTATCTGGAGCATCAGCATTTGGGTTCGATTACAGGCTCAAAATGGCCAGAAACAAAGACCTTTCTTCTGAAACTCGTCAGTCTATTCTTCTTCTGAGAAATGAAGGCTACACTATGCGAGAAATTGCCAATAAACTGAAGATCTGGTACAATGCTGTGGACTACTCCCACAGAACAGCGCAAACTAGCTCTAACCAGTATAGAAAGAGGAGTGGGAGGCCCCGGTGCACAACTGAGCAAGAGGAAGGCCAGCATACTGGGGTAGCCTCTTCACTGTTGACGTTGAGACGTGTGTTTTGCAGGTACTATTTAATGAAGCTGCCAGTTGAGGACTTGTGAGGCGTCTGTTTCTCAAACTAGACACTCTAATGTACTTGTCCTCTTGCTCAGTTGTGCACCAGGGCCTCCCGCTCCTCTACACTGTATTTCTGATAAATGTAATGTTATTTTAATGGACAAAAATGTGCTTTTCTTTCAAAAACAAGGACATTTCTAAGTGACCCCAAACTTTTGAACGGTAGTGTGTGTGTGTATATATGCAGTGAGGGAAAAAAGTATTTGATCCCCTACAGATTTTTGTACATTTGCCCACTGACAAAGAAATGATCAGTCTATAATTTTAATGGGAGGTTTATTTGAACAGTGAGAGACAGAATAACAACAACAAAATCCAGAAAAACGCATGTCAAAAATGTTTTAATGAGGCAAATAAGTATTTGACCCCCTCTCAATCAGAAAGACTTCTGGCTCCCAGGTGTATTTTATACAGGTAACAAGCTGAGATTAGGAGCACACTCTTGAAGGGAGTGCTCATAATCTCAGTTTGTTACCTGTATAAAATACATCTGTCCACAGAAGCAATCAATCAATCATATTCCAAACTCTCCACCATGGCCAAGACCAAAGAGCTCTCCAAGGATGTCAGGGACAAGATTGTAGACCTACACAAGGCTGGAATGGTCTACAAGACCATTGCCAAGCAGCTTGGAGAGAAGGTGACAACAGTTGGTGCGATTATTCGCAAATGGAAGAAACACTAAAGAACTGTCAATCTCCCTCGGCCTCTGGCTCCATGCAAGATCTCACCTCGTGGAGTTGCAATGATCATGAGAACAGTGCGGGGCGGCAGGGTAGCCTAGTGGTTAGAGCATTGGACTAGTAACCAGAAGGTTTCAAATTCAAACCCCTGAGCTGACAAGGTACAAATCTGTCATTCTGCCCCTGAACAGGCAGTTAACCCACTGTTCCTAGGCCGTCATTGAAAATAAGAATTTGTTCTTAACTGACTTGCCTAGTTAAATAAAGGTTAAAAAAACAAAAAAACAAAAAAAAAATAAACGGTGAGGAATCAGCCCAGAACTACATGATCTCAAGGCAGCTGGGACGATAGTCACCAAGAAAACAATTGGTAACACACTATGCCGTGAAGGAAATCCTGCAGCCCCCTCAAGGTCCTCCTGCTCAAGAAAGCACATATACATGCCCGTCTGAAGTTTGCCAATGAACATCTGAATGATTCAGAGGACAACTGGGTGAAAGTGTTGTGGTCAGATGAGACCAAAATGGAGCTCTTTGGCATCAACTCATCTCGCCGTGTTTGGAGGAGGAGGAATGCTGCCTATGACCCAAAGAACACCTTCCCCACCGTCAAATATTGAGGTGGAAACATTATGCTTTGGGGCTGTTTTTCTGCTAAGGGGACAGGACAACTTCACCACATCAAAGGGACGATGGACGGGGCCATGTACCGTCAAATCTTGGGTGAGAACCTCCTTCCAGCCAGGGCATTGAAAATGGGTCGTGGATGGGTATTCCAGCATGACAATGACCCAAAACACACGGCCAAGGCAACAAAGGAGTGGCTCAAGAAGAAGCACATTAAGGTCCTGGAGTGGCCTAGCCAGTCTCCAGACCTGAATCCCATAGAAAATCAGTGGAGGGAGTTGAAGGTTCGAGTTGCCAAACGTCAGCCTCGAAACCTTAATGACTTGGAGAAGATCTGCAAAGAGGACTGGGACAAAATCCCTCCTGAGATGTGTGCAAACCTGGTGGCCAACTACAAGAAACGTCTGACCTCTGTATATAATGTAAATGTAAATATATTTAGATATTTTCCCCTAACCCTACCACCCCTCCCCTAATTGGAGTAAAGTAATGGACAACACCACTTAGGCTTCTACTTCCAGCTTATACATACTATATAAAACATTTTGTCTCAACTGTTAACGAACTTAAACTACACTACCTCGCAAAGACCTCCAAACAGGATTCTTCACAGAAGGGGTCTCAAACTCAGTGGGTGTCATTCTGTATGTGCATCTGTCACAGACCCCCCCCCCCCCCCCCCCCACTAAGATTTAAATCCGACACTTTGGATAAATGGCCTAAGGATAAGTTGTTTGTAACTGGTATCCTGTTGATAGTAAGTCTTTGCTATCTTTCTGGGACCACCAAGTGAGTCAAGCTCCTTGGGAGTTTGAACCCCTACCCTCTATCTGTATTGGCATCCTACGGGGCACTGGCAGTGCCAACCTCTGTTGGAGTTTTTCAGAGCGAGCATGAGTCCCTCCAACCAGGTCAAAACCACTTCAGTATCATCATCATCCACCCAGATAGAATGGTTTGAGCCTGAAATCGCCTGACATTTCACCCTATCAGGAGATCTGAGGGAAAAAACATAATATGACACTTAAAAGTTCCTGAAAATCAGCTGTGAAGGATTTCATATCGGAGTCATTTCTCAATTATAGTTCCCACTGCTTCAGTAATGGGATGAGGTGCATTGACAAGCATTTACAAGATGCTGGGACAAGTAAACACATTGGTCTAGATTTACTAGCTTCAGTAATGGGATGAGGTGCATTGACAAGCATTTACAAGATGCTGGGACAAGTAAACACATTGGTCTAGATTTACTAGCTACAGCAATGGAGATGACAAAACAACGTATTGTATAGCAACGTTACTTTGATTTCGGGTCTATTTTTCGACACCGACAACAAAGTATTGATATTTATTCGCCAATAAACAAGCTCCATTGTAAGTCTGAAAATGGGCCATTTTCCTATTCAGCGCCTGTTTGTGATAATCTCCTCTAGTCTTCTAAATAAGGGGTGATTTAGCTGCAGTGCGCATCATCATTGGCAATCTCCACTCACCAAAGAGGCTGTGTGTGTGTGTTTTTGTTTGTGTGAGTGTGTGCGTGTGTTTGTGTGCATATACTGCTCTCCATTCGCAATCAGCTTCAACACCTAACCCTTTTTGTTGCTATCTGTAGCTGATACCCAGCTGTGGATCTCCATTTTACAGTACTGTATGTACAAGCGGAGGATAAGCAGGTTGAGAGAATATAAAATAGACAGGAAAGATAGTGTGTTAGTTGGCTTCAAGCATCAGTCGACTTATATTAGAGATCTCTCTGAGCTGTGTGAACTACAGTATGTGTGAAGTGTGTGTGTGTCTGTGCCACACACATCATATTAACTGAGAGGAGCGGTTCACACTCTTCGGGATGAGAGGGGAAGCCCGTTGCGGAGGAAATAGATGCGTTTGTAAAATCTTAAATTGCATAATCCCCCAACCTTCCTCCACCGTGTAAATCCTCTGAGCACGGCTGGGGAATTAAGCACAGGCCTTCTGCCCCTTTCTTCTCTGCCGGCACATCAGGCTGGCAGGAGAATTAGCTCTGTCAAAAATCCACCACAGTACCAACCCCCAAAACACACACACACATGCACGTACGCATGTACAGTACCAATGAAAAGTTTGGACACACCTACTCATTCAAGGGTTTTTCTTTATTTTTACTTTTTTCTACATGGTAGAATAGTAGTGAACACATCAAAACTATGAAATAGTAACCAAAAGTGTTAAAAAATTCAAAATATATTTTAAGTATCCGCCCTTTGCCTTGATGACGGCTTTGCACACTCTTGGCATTCTCTCAACCAGCTTCACCTGGAATGCTTTTCTAACAGTCTTGGAGTTCCCACATATGCTGAGCACTTGTTGGCTGCTTTTCCTTCCCTCTGCGGTCCAATTCATCCCAAACCATTTCAATTGGGTTGAGGTCGGGTGATTGTGGAGGCCAGGTCATCTGATGCAGCACGCTTGGTCAAATAGCTCTTACACAGCCTGGAGGTGTGTTGGGTCATTGTCCTGTTGAAAAACAAATTATGGTCCCACTAAGCGCAAACCAGATGGGATGGCGTAATCGCTGTAGAATGCACATGCAGTGATCCTCCGTTCACCTACTCTGCGTCTCACAAAGACACGGCGGTTGGAACCAAAAATCTCAAAGTTGGACTCATAAGACCAAAGGACAGATTTCCACCGGTCTAATGCCCATTGCTCGTGTTTCTTGGCCCAAGCAAGTCTCTTCTTCTTATTGGTGTCCTTTGGTAGTGGCTTCTTTGCAGATATTCATCCATGAAGGCCTGATTCACACAGTCTCCTCTGAACAGTGGATGTTGTGATGGGTCTGTTACTTGAACTCTGTGAAGCATTTATTTGCGCTGCAATTTCTGAGGCTGGTAACTGAAATGAACGAAAGACAGATGGTGAAAGAGGTAGCGATAGACAGAGATGGGGAAAGAGGTAGCGATAGACAGAGATGGGGAAAGAGGTAGCGATAGACAGAGATGGGGAAAGAGGTAGCGATAGACAGAGATGGGGAAAGAGGTAGCGATAGACAGAGATGGGGAAAGAGGTAGCGATAGACAGAGATGGGGAAAGAGGTAGCGATAGACAGAGATGGGGAAAGAGGTAGCGATAGACAGAGATGGGGAAAGAGGTAGCGATAGACAGAGATGGGGAAAGAGGTAGCGATAGACAGAGATGGGGAAAGAGGTAGCGATAGACAGAGATGGGGAAAGAGGTAGAGATAGACAGAGATGGGGAAAGTGGTAGCGATAGACAGAGATGGGGAAAGAGGTAGCGATAGACAGAGATGGGGAAAGAGGTAGCGATAGACAGAGATGGTGAAAGAGGTAGCGATAGACAGAGATGGGGAAAGAGGTAGCGATAGACAGAGATGGGGAAAGAGGTAGCGATAGACAGAGATGGGGAAAGAGGCAGCGATAGACAGAGATGGGGAAAGAGGCAGCGATAGACAGAGATGGGGAAAGAGGTAGCGATAGACAGAGATGGGGAAAGAGGTAGCGATAGACAGAGATGGGGAAAGAGGTAGCGATAGACAGAGATGGGGAAAGAGGTAGCGATAGACAGAGATGGGGAAAGAGGTAGCGATAGACAGAGATGGGGAAAGAGGTAGCGATAGACAGAGATGGGGAAAGAGGTAGCGATAGACAGAGGGGAAGGGGGGGGGGTAGAGACACACATGGGCATGGCCTCAGCTGCACTGCTAAGGGCCCAACACACCCAGAACTATGTCCTATGGCATGGCCTTAATAGAAACACAGTGATGGGGAGGAAAACCACTTTACACACACACACACAACAGCGCATGCACACACACGCACATCCACCCATGCAAACACAAAAAGACACAATTTGCTGAAGTGTGTGTTTTGTGAAAGCTGAAGTTGGTAGCTATCTTCGACATCATGGTCTTTTTTTATAGCTCTTTCCTGTTTGCCCTGTCAGTCTGGGTTTCTTTAGCTGTTTGCCCTGTCAGTCTGGGTTTCTTTAGCTGTTTGCCCTGTCAGTCTGGGTTTCTTTAGCTGTTTGCCCTGTCAGTCTGGGTTTCTTTAGCTGTTTGCCCTGTCAGTCTGGGTTTCTTTAGCTGTTTGCCCTGTCAGTCTGGGTTTCTTTTCCTGTTTGCCCTGTCAGTCTGGGTTTCTTTAGCTGTTTGCCCTGTCAGTCTGGGTTTCTTTAGCTGTTTGCCCTGTCAGTCTGGGTTTCTTTTCCTGTTTGCCCTGTCAGTCTGGGTTTCTTTTCCTGTTTGCCCTGTCAGTCTGGATTTCTTTTCCTGTTTGCCCTGTCAGTCTGGGTTTCTTTAGCTGTTTGCCCTGTCAGTCTGGGTTTCTTTAGCTGTTTGCCCTGTCAGTCTGGGTTTCTTTTCCTGTTTGCCCTGTCAGTCTGGGTTTCTTTTCCTGTTTGCCCTGTCAGTCTGGGTTTCTTTTCCTGTTTGCCCTGTCAGTCTGGGTTTCTTTAGCTGTTTGCCCTGTCAGTCTGGGTTTCTTTAGCTGTTTGCCCTGTCAGTCTGGGTTTCTTTTCCTGTTTGCCCTGTCAGTCTGGGTTTCTTTTCCTGTTTGCCCTGTCAGTCTGGGTTTCTTTAGCTGTTTGCCCTGTCCGTCTGAGTTTCTTTTCCTGTTTGCCCTGTCAGTCTGGGTTTCTTTTCCTGTTTGCCCTGTCAGTCTGGGTTTCTTTTCCTGTTTGCCCTGTCAGTCTGGGTTTCTTTTCCTGTTTGCCCTGTCAGTCTGGGTTTCTTTAGCTAATGTCCAACGCAAAGAACGAAAAACATTTATAAGCCTCTGGAAAATACTCCTGGACCACCTGAAGGCACCACAGACTCTGGGCTCCTTTAAAAACTGGCCTAAATACTCTTCTCTTTAGGAAGGCCTACAGTTGATTTACCTGCGTTCCTTATTGTCCCCGTCCCTTGTCAGATGCGTTCTTTGTGTCAGTAGCCCGGTCTAGTTGTGTCCTCTGTCTTCCTCTCGTTTTTATTATTTTAAATGCACTCACTGTAGCACTTTAAATGAAAAGTGGATTATGAATTAATTGTTAATTAATTAATTGATGTAGCAGGTTAGGAGAATTGATGTAGCAGGTTAGGAGAATTGATGTAGCAGGTTAGGAGAATTGATGTAGCAGGTTAGGAGAATTGATGTAGCAGGTTAGGAGAATTGATGTAGCAGGTTAAGATAATTAGGAAAATGTGCTTTTATACTGTTATGAAGTTACTGGTATTGAAGTGGCGTGTTTTTAGGGCGTCCCAGTGAAATCTCTGGCCTGTGACCTCGGTCTCAATCCCCACCATTCACCAATACTTCCGGCGCCGACAGAGATGGCCGCCTCGCTTCGCGTTCCTAGGAAACTATGCAGTTTTTTGTTTTTTTACGTGTTATTTCTTACATTAGTACCCCAGGTCATCTTAGGTTTCATTACATACAGTCGAGAAGAACTACTGAATATAAGATCAGCGTCAACTCACCATCAGTACGACCAAGAATATGTTTTCCGCGACGCGGATCCTGTGTTCTGCCTTACAAACAGGACAACGGAATGGATCGCATGCAGCGACCCAAGAAAACGACTCCGAAAAAGAGGGAAACGTAGCGGTCTTCTGGTCAGACTCCGGACAAGGGCACATCGCGCACCACTCCCCAGCATTCTTCTTGCCAATGGCCAGTCTCTTGACAATAAGGTTGATGAAATCCGAGCAAGGGTAGCATTCCAGAGGGACATCAGAGACTGCAACGTTCTCTGCTTCACAGAAACATGGCTTACTGGGAAGACGCTATCCGATGCGGTGCAGCCAACGGGTTTCTCCACGCATCGCGCCGACAGAAACAAACATCTTTCTGGTAAGAAGAGTGGCGGGGGCGTATGCCTCATGACTAACGAGACATGGTGTGATGAAGGAAACATACAGGAACTCAAATCCTTCTGTTCACCTGATTTAGAATTACTCACAATCAAATGTAGACCGCATTATTCACACTGCTATGCTTTATCTTGGCCAGGTCGCAGTTGCAAATGAGAACTTGTTCTCAACTAGCCTACCTGGTTAAATAAAGGTGAAATAAAAAATAAAATAAAAATAAAATTATCTTCCAAGAGAATTCTCTTCGATTATAATCACAGCCGTATATATCCCCCCCCCCAAGCAGACACATCGATGGCTCTGAACGAACTTTATTTAACTCTTTGCAAACTGGAAACCATTTATCCGGAGGCTGCATTCATTGTAGCTGGGGATTTTAACAAAGCTAATCTGAAAACAAGACTCCCTAACTTTTATCAGCATATCGATTGCGCAACCAGGGGTGGTAAAACCTTGGATCATTGTTACTCTAACTTCCGCGACGCATATAAGGCCCTGCCCCGCCCCCCTTTCGGAAAAGCTGACCACGACTCCATTTTGTTGATCCCTGCCTACAGGCAGAAACTTAAACAAGAGGCTCCCACGCTGAGGTCTGTCCAACGCTGGTCAGACCAAGCTGACTCCACACTCCAAGACTGCTTCCATCACGTGGACTGAGACATGTTTCGTATTGCGTCAGATAAAAATATTGACGAATACGCTGATTCGGTGTGCGAGTTCATTAGAACGTGCGTTGAAGATGTCGTTCCCATAGCAACGATAAAAACATTCCCTAACCAGAAACCGTGGATTGATGGCAGCATTCGCGTGAAACTGAAAGCGCGAACCACTGCTTTTAATCAGGGCAAGGTGTCTGGCAACATGACCGAATACAAACAGTGCAGCTATTCCCTCCGCAAGGCTATTAAACAAGCTAAGCGTCAGTACAGAGACAAAGTAGAATCTCAATTCAACGGCTCAGACACAAGAGGCATGTGGCAGGGTCTACGGTCAATCACGGACTACAAGAAGAAACCCAGCCCAGTCACGGACCAGGATGTCTTGCTCCCAGGCAGACTAAATAACTTTTTTGCCCGCTTTGAGGACAATACAGTGCCACTGACACGGCCTGCAACGAAAACATGCGGTCTCTCCTTCACTGCAGCCGAGGTGAGTAAGACATTTAAACGTGTTAACCCTCGCAGGGCTGCAGGCCCAGACGGCATCCCCAGCCGCGCACTCAGAGCATGCGCAGACCAGCTGGCCGGTGTGTTTACGGACATATTCAATCAATCCCTATACCAGTCTGCTGTTCCCACATGCTTCAAGAGGGCCACCATTGTTCCTGTTCCCAAGAAAGCTAAGGTAACTGAGCTAAACGACTACCGCCCCGTAGCACTCAATTCCGTCATCATGAAGTGCTTTGAGAGACTAGTCAAGGACCATATCACCTCCACCCTACCTGACACCCTAGACCCACTCCAATTTGCTTACCGCCCAAATAGGTCCACAGACGATGCAATCTCAACCACACTGCACACTGCCCTAACCCACCTGGACAAGAGGAATACCTATGTGAGAATGCTGTTCATCGACTACAGCTCGGCATTCAACACCATAGTACCCTCCAAGCTCGTCATCAAGCTCGAGACCCTGGGTCTCGACCCCGCCCTGTGCAACTGGGTACTGGACTTCCTGACGGGCCGCCCCAGGTGGTGAGGGTAGGCAACAACATCTCCTCCCCGCTGATCCTCAACACGGGGGCCCCACAAGGGTGCGTTCTGAGCCCTCTCCTGTACTCCCTGTTCACCCACGAATGCGTGGCCACGCACGCCTCCAACTCAATCATCAAGTTTGCGGACGACACAACAGTGGTAGGCTTGATTACCAACAACGACGAGACGGCCTACAGGGAGGAGGTGAGGGCCCTCGGAGTGTGGTGTCAGGAAAATAACCTCACACTCAACGTCAACAAAACTAAGGAGATGATTGTGGACTTCAGGAAACAGCAGAGGGAACACCCCCTATCCACATCGATGGAACAGTAGTGGAGAGGGTAGCAAGTTTTAAGTTCCTCGGCATACACATCACAGACAAACTGAATTGGTCCACTCACACTGACAGCGTCGTGAAGAAGGCGCAGCAGCGCCTCTTCAACCTCAGGAGGCTGAAGAAATTCGGCTTGTCACCAAAAGCACTCACAAACTTCTACAGATGCACAATCGAGAGCATCCTGGCGGGCTGTATCACCGCCTGGTACGGCAACTGCTCCGCCCTCAACCGTAAGGCTCTCCAGAGGGTAGTGAGGTCTGCACAACGCATCACCGGGGGCAAACTACCTGCCCTCCAGGACACCTACACCACCCGATGTTACAGGAAGGCCATAAAGATCATCAAGGACATCAACCACCCGAACCACTGCCTGTTCACCCCGCTATCATCCAGAAGGCGAGGTCAGTACAGGTGCATCAAAGCTGGGACCGAGAGACTGAAAAACAGCTTCTATCTCAAGGCCATCAGACTGTTAAACAGCCACCACTAACATTGAGTGGCTGCTGCCAACACACTGTCATTGACACTGACCCAACTCCAGCCACTTTAATAATGGGAATTGATGGGAAATTATGTAAATATATCACTAGCCACTTTAAACAATGCTACCTTATATAATGTTACTTACCCTACATTATTCATCTCATATGCATACGTATATACTGTACTCTACATCATCGACTGCATTCTTATGTAATACATGTATCACTAGCCACTTTAACTATGCCACTTTGTTTACTTTGTCTACATACTCATCTCATATGTATATACTGTACTCGATACCATCTACTGTATGCTGCTCTGTACCATCACTCATTCATATATCCTTATGTACATTTCGCTACACTCGCATTAACATCTGCTAACCATGTGTATGTGACAAATAAAATTTGATTTGATGATTTGATTTGAAGTATAGGGGCCTAATGCAACATTGTTCTGCCATCAAGTTGTATGTGTTTGCAGTGAGAATGGGCCTTGGAAGGCAAAATCCAAATGCTACATCAATTGTAATCAATAGGAGCTGCAATGCTCAAGGAAAGGCAACATATACTCCATACCATTTTACCCCACAATCCAAGGATTGTAACTAGGACCTGGTGGATAGAAAGAATGAGTGAGAAAGAGAGAACGTCAGATAGAGAGAATTCTAAATTGTAGAGACCGAGCGAAAGAGAGAGAGCGAAAGCGAGCGAGAGTGAAAGAGTGTGAAAGAGATAGAAAAAGAACATTCTAGAGACCGAGCGAATGAGGGACAGCGAGGGAGAGAAATAAAGGGGGATGTAAGAGAAAGGAGCGAGCTGGAGAGTGAGAGACTCACCAGAGTGGCATTATGTTCATGTACCAAAAGCTATTAGCATGGTGGGAATGTGGACTGCAAAGCCTCTCAAATATATGTTAAAAAAAGTGGAGAGGAGCTTTTTGAAAGCCCCAAAGGTATTACCATTTAAATTGACTGGGTTTAGGTTTGGTCCTTTGTGGGGAGGAAGGGGGAGGTGTGAGGTTGAGGAGCAAGGGTGGCCATACTGTACGACAACAATAGCTATACTTGCTAGTTAGTTTCACACACCGATTTGTCCAGTGCTGGACTTGGGGAAGAGCTCATCGGAGCCGAGTAGTGGTGCAGCTGTCTAAGGCATTGCATCTCAGTGCATGAGGCGTCACTACAGACACCCTGGTTCGATTCCAGGCTGTATCACAACCGGCCGTGATTGGGAATCCCATAGGGCAGCGCACAATTGTCCCAGTGTCATTGTAAATAATATATGTTTATCTTTACTGACCTAGTTAAATAAAGGTTAATAAAAAAATCAACTAATGTATCCTTTTCTGGACATAGATGGACATATCCAGACCTTTTTTGATTAGTACATCTGGAGGCAATGTTGAAGTATTTAGGAGAAATTGTTCAGGGTAGCCTCCGAGAATATCATCAATAAATACACAGATACAGTGACTGAGTTCATCAGGAAGTGTATAGAAGATGTTGTACCCACTGTGACTATTAAAACCTACCCAAACCAGAAACCGTGAATAGATGGAGGCATTCACTCAAAACTGAATGCTGGAACCACCGCATTGAACCATGGCAAGGTGACTGGGAATATAGCCGAATACATGCAGTGTAGTTATTCTCTCCGTAAGGCAACCAAACAGGCAAAAGCCAGTACAGAGACAAAGTGGAGTCGCAATTTAACAGCTCAGACACAAGACGTATGTGGCAGGGTCTACAGTCAATCACGGACTACAAAGGGAAACCCAGCCACGTTGCATAAACCAACATCTTACATCCGGACAAGCTAAATACCTTCGCCCGCTTTGAGGATCACACAGTGCCACCGACGCAGCCCGCTACCAAGGACTGAGGGCTTTCCTTCTCCGTGGCCAACGTGAATAACACATTTAAGCGTGTTAACCCTCGCAAAGCTGCCGGCCCAGACGGCATCCCTAGCCGCATCCTCAGAGCATGCACAGACCAGCTTGCTGGAGTGTTTACGGACATCTTCAATCTCTACCTATACCAGTCTGCTGTCCCCACATGTTTGAAGCTGCCCACCATTGTTCCTGTACCCAAGAAAGCAAAGGTAACTGAACTAAATATTGCTCCGTAGCACTCACTTCTGTCATCATAAAGTGCTTTTAGAGACCCATTAAGGATCATATCACTTCTACCCATACCTGACCCGGTCCTAGACCCACTTCAATTTGCATACCGTCCCAAAGATCCACAGTCGATGCCATTGCACTGCACCCTGTCCTATCTGGACAAAAGGAATCCCTATGTAAGAATGCTGTTCATTGACTTCAGCTCAGCCTTCAACACCGTAGTACCCTCCAAACTCATCATTAAGCTTGAGGCCCTGGGTCTCAGCCCCACCCTGTGCAATTGGATCCTGGACTTTCTGACGGGCTGCCCCCAGGTGGTGAAGGTAGGAAACAACATCTCCACTTTGCTGATCCTCAACACTGGGACCCCACAAGGGTGCGTGCTCAGCCCCCTCCTGTACTCCCTGTTCACCGATGACTGAGTGGCCATGCACGCCTCCAACTCAATCATCAAGTTTGGAGACGACAACAGTAGTGGGCTTGATTACCAACAATTACAAGACAGCCTACAGGGAGGAGGTGAGGGCCCTGGGAGTGTGGTGCCAGGAAAACAACCTCTCACTCAACATCAACAAAATAATGGAGCTAATCGTGGACTTCAGGAAACAGCAGAGGGAGCACCCTCCTATCCACATCGACAGGACCGCAGTGGAGAAGGTGGAAAGCTACAGGTTCCTCGGCGTACACATCACTGACAATCTGAAATGGTCCACCCACACAGACAGTGTGGTGAAAAAGGTGCAACAGTACCTCTTCAAACTCAGGAGACTGAGGAAATTTAGCCCCTAAAAGCCTCTCAAACATTTACAGATGCACAATTGAGAGCATCCTGTCTGGCTGTATCACCGCCTGGTACGGCAACTGCACTGCCCGCAACCGCAGGGCTCTCCAGAGGGTGGTGCGGTCTGCCTAACGAATCACCGGGGGCAAACTACCTGCCCTCCAGGACACCTAGAGCACCTGACATCAAAGGAAAGCCAAAAAGATCATCAAGGACATCAACCATCAGATCCACTGCCTGTTCAACCCACTATCATCCAGAAGGCGAGGTCAGTACAGGTGCATCAAAGCAGGGACCGAGAGACTGAAAAACAGCTTCTATCTCAAGGCCATCAGACTGTTATAGACTAACAGTCTTCCACCCGGTTATGTAACCCTGCACCTTAGAGGCTGCTGCCCTATATAGATAGACTTGGAATCACTGGCCACTTTAATAATGGAACACTTTTCACTTTAATAATGTTTAAATAATGTTTACATACTGCTTTACTCATCTATATATATACATATATACACACACACACACATACTGTATTCTATACTACTGTATTTTAGTCAATGCCACTCCAACATTGCTCATCTAATATTCATATATTTCTTAATTCCATTCTTTTACTTTTAGATGTGTGTATTGTTCGATACTACTGCACGGTTGGAGCCAGAAACACAAGCATTTCGCTACACGCGCAATAACATCTGATAAATATGTATATGCGACCAATAAAATGTGATTTGATTTGAAATGGTCTTTCCTTCTTTCTTAATCTTTTGACATTAAGTGAATGTCTTTCCATTTTGACAAAGAGGTGCCAATTGACTTGTAGGCTATTTCTAAAATGTCCCAAAAATATTATAGAAATGCAAGTATTAATGTCTACATTAGTTTACCCTGTTAATTATATTACAGACACCTTAATGCATACTTTAAAATTATAGTATGTGAGCTAAACAGAAAAATCAAAAATGTAAAAAGACTACAACATTTTCCTTAAAGTCATTTTTGGAAAGTACTAATGTTACTGTCTCCACTAAAAGAAAGAAATACTTAAAAAATGAATTTTGTCTTTGAAACATTTAAATGAAATACTGTAGAATTCCATGAATTCCTATGGAGGACTGTTTTCTGAGGAGTGCCAACATGGCCGACCGGTGGCTTCAAAGCCTCTCAATGGCCAATACATAGCATAAGCAATCCAGGGTTAATATACAGTGCATTCGTAAAGTATTCAGACCCCTTGACTTATTCCACATTTTGTTACGTTACAGCCTTATTCTAAAATTGAATTAATTGTTTTTTCCCCCTCATCAATCTACACACAATACCCAATAATGACAAAGCAAAAACAGGTTTTTAGAAATGTTTACAAATTACAGCCTTGAGTCTTGGGTATGATGCTACAAGCTTGGCACACCTGTATTTGGGGAGTTTCTCCCATTTTTCTCTGCAGATCCTCTCAAGCTCTGTCAGGTTGGATGGGGAGCGTCGCTGCACAGCTATTTTCAGGTCTCTCCAGAGATGTTTGATCTGGTTCAAGTCAGGGCTCTGGCTGGGCAACACAAGGACATTCAGAGACTTGTCCCAAAGCCACTCATGCATTGTCTTGGCTGTATGCTTAGGGTCGTTGTCCAGTTGGAACGTGAACCTTCGCCCCAGTCTGAGGTCCTGAGCACTCTGGAGCAGGTTTTCAACAAGGATCTCTCTGTACTTTGCGCCGTTCATCTTTCCCTCGATCCTGGCTAGTGTCCCAGAAAAACATCCCCACAGCATGATGCTGCCACCATCATGCTTCACTGTAGGGATGGTGCCAGGGTTCCTCCAGATGTGACGCTTGGCATTCAGGCCTAAGAGTTCAATCTTGGTTTCATCAGACCAGAGAATCTTGTTTCTCTAGGGGGCTGTCATTTGCCTTTTACTGCGGAGTGGCTTCCAGCTGGCCACTCTACCATAAAAGGCCTGATTGGTAGAGTGCTGCAGAGATGGCTGTCCTTCTGGAAGGTTCTCACATCTCTACAGAGGAACTCTGGAGCTCTGTCAGAGTGACCATCGGGTTCTTGGCCATCTCCCTGACCAAGGCCCTTCTCCCCCGATTGCTCAGTTTGGCCAGGCGGCCAGCACTAGGAAGAGTCTTGTGGTTCCAAATGCCGTCCATTTAAGAATGATGGAGGCCACAGTGTTCTTGGAGACCTTCAATGCTGCAAAAATGTTTTGGTACTCTTACCCAGATCTGTGCCTTGACATAATCCTGTCTCGGAGCTCTACGGACAATTCATTCAACCTCATGGCTTGGTTTTTTGCACTAACATGCACTGTCAACTTATATAGACAGGTGTATGCCTTTCCAAATCATGTCCAATCAACTGAATTTACCACAGGTGGACTCCAATCAAGTTGTAGAAATATCTCAAGGATGATCAATGGAAACAGGATGCAACTGACCTCAATTTCAAGTCTCATAGCAAAGGGTCTGAACACTTAGGTTAATAAGGTTTTTCTGCAAATGTATTTAAAAACAAACATTTCTAAAAACCTGTTTTCGCTTTGTCATTATGGGGTATTGTGTGTAGATTGATATGAATTTATATTTATTTAATGCATTTTAGAATAAGGCTGTAACTTAACAAAATGTGTAAAAAGTCAAGGGGTCTGAATGCACTGTACATCATTGGTTGTGATCAATGATGTGTATGAACCCTAAGATGTCTGCTTGGTGGCTTCTAAACAGCTCCCATCATTGATTGTTACTTGTTACTGCCTGAACACATGGCCTGACTGGCTGCTTTGATGGCACGGTTCACATTCCACTGATGCCAAGCCTTTAGTTTACGTCCTCACAATTCACAGCCCCTCAAAAATAGGTTGTGATGTGAAGTATGATGTGGCGGGAAGTTGTGGGACGTTGCGTTGTGCTACTTTGGGTTGTGTTACGTTAGATGCCTAAGGGTGGTGTGTGCGTTTTATTTCTCTACTTTTTTCTTTCTTCAATTTGACTGTGCGTATGTGAGAGCATCAGTGTGTGTGTGTGTTTGTGGGGTCTGTTGGTGGGGTCACCGCGAGGTCAGCTGTGTTAAATCACTTCACTGAGGTGTGAGAAGAGATCACAATGCCTCGGCCAGCACTCAACCTCATCTTGAACTCCATGGTCGTTTTACGGTTACCCCCCCCCCCCCCCACCCCTCCCCTTGAGCTCCGTTAAAGGCCACATTGTTTTCCGCCGAGGTCAGCCCCGGTGCCATTCCAAACTTTAAAGCAAATCAAGAAATGTAACTCAGGCATTTTAAAAGGGGACTCAATGGGACAGGTTCCTCTTAAAAAACACAGCCCCTCTCTCACTCGCTGTCTTTCTCTCTCTCCTCCTCCATTTTATTTTCTCTTTCTGGTTTGTGAAAAAAGTCTCACCCTTGTAAAGGGATTGTTTTCATAGAAACAGATGAGGGGAACTATAACAATACTACACTGTGCCAGTTCAACCAATGAATCAATACATCAAAGCTCATTGGCTATAAGTGCCTTGCGCATAGCCAATATGAGTAGTGATTGGATATCGTGAAACAGATAAGCCGATTTAAGACATTCCTATAACTAATTTCAGTTCGTTTATACATTTCTTGTGAATTGAAAGAAATAATGTGTGATTACTGATTACACAAAATCTGTGCACAATGCATAATTAACTAGTTTTGCTTATACTGTAACTAAACGGTACCATTGCGTAGGTACCCAATGTCCTGCCCATCTTTCTTTCTTCCCTCAATCTTCTCTCTCTGTAATCCTCTCTGGTGTACTCCTGGCTCTCAGCTCACACTGAAACAAAGACCCCCAGGACCCCCTGGGAAGACCCCAGATCTTAAGACATTATCCCAAGTGTGTCCCTGTAGCCTGACATCATTAGCAATAGGTCAGCTGCAAATGTGTTCGTTAGATGTGTCTGTGTGAATAAAGATATGTTTTGATCAATACAGATGTGTCTGTGTGAATAAAGATATGTTTTGATCAATATAGATGTGTCTGTGTGAATAAAGATATGTTTGGATCAATATAGATGTGTCTGTGTGAATAAAGATGTTTTGATCAATACAGATGTGCCTGTGTGAATAAAGATATGTTTGGATCAATATAGATGTGTCTGTGTGAATAAAGATATGTTTGGATCAATATAGATGTGTCTGTGTGAATAAAGATATGTTTGGATCAATATAGATGTGTCTGTGTGAATAAAGATATGTTTTGATCAATATAGATGTCTGTGTGAATAAAGATATGTTTTGATCAATATAGATGTGTCTGTGTGAATAAAGATATGTTTTGATCAATACAGATGTCTGTGTGAATAAAGATATGTTTTGATCAATACAGATGTGTCTGTGTGAATAAAGATATGTTTTGATCAATATAGATGTGTCTGCCATTTAGGCACCAGTCAAAAGTTTTAGAACACCTACTCATTCAACAGTTTTTCTTTATTTTTTACTATTTTTGACACTGTAGAATAATAGTGAAGACACATATGAAATCATGTAGTAACCAAAAAAAGTGCTAAACAAATCATAAAAAACTACCTCATGATGCTGGTTGAGAGAATGTCAAGAGTTTGCAAAGCAGTCATCAAGGCAAAGGGTGGCTACTTTGAAGAATCTCTAATATAAAATATATTTTGATTTGTTTAACTCTTTTTTTGTTTACTACATGATACCATACGTGTTATTTCATAGTTTTGACATCTTCACTATTATTCTGCAATGTAGAAAATAGTACAAATAAATAAAAACCCTTGAATGAGTAGGTGTGTCCCAACTTTTGACTGGTACTGCAGATACAACTTCATAGAATAATGTGCTCAGAGGAAATACGCATCTCAAAATAATACCTATGTTTTGTATTTAGCCGAAGTCGAGTCATGCTTCTGCGAAAGCATCAGAATATTCTTTCATTTTCCCTTCTGAAGTTGCAGTCAATCCCCAAAAGAAATCCTAATAATATCATGAAAAAGCTGTTTAAAAACAGTCATGTTAGCGCTCACTAAAGGCCACTACACACTTTACTCAAACGCAGCGATGGAGCGTTGTTTTTGTGCGGCTCAAATTTTGGAACAGACCGTACACCTGTCGCTCTGTTTTGCCTAGGGTGTGTAGGGCCCTTAAGGGTTAACACTTCCTCATGTGGGAGTGCACACACCAGAATGTAGAAGTTCCAAGTGTACTACGTACTAAAATGTGTAAATGTGACAATTCAAAATCTTTTCAGTACTGATTGTCACTCTTGTATGTTGCCAATTTTCTCTTTCCTATCTCCTCTAGAATCCTCCCTTCTTTGATTGATGATCAATTGCTCTCCAGCAGGAAAGGAAACAGCACCCATCACAGACACAAACTCATCCATTTCCCTCTGAGAAAATAGGAAAATTCCACATTCCGAAATATGATTGAATTTCCCTCGACAGTGTGTCCTTGAGGAAACAACAGGAGAAAAGGGAACATGTCTTGCTCCGATTCCCAGGTTTTCCTCCAGACGTTAGCCCAACCATTTGGTTAATGCTTTAAAACACAGAGTAGAAGACTAGACTATTGTTTGATTGATTACGCCAAAGCAAAAGCTCACCGGGATAAAAGTTCCAATAACGTTCATAATTATGCTTTCCTATGACTGAATATGCCAAAGCAGGTGTGAGTCAAATCAGGCATTCACCAGGATCAAGGTTTTTTACAGTTCTATCAGTAGCATCAAGGACACTGCTTCATTGGTTCTCAAAGGCCAAAGACAATGGGATGATTCATTGATATTCGTGCTACTGTCTGTTCAATGGGCTACATTGATGAGTGAGGATTTCTTCTAAAAAAACAAGTCCTTTGTTTTGTCATGTTGACAGATGCTCTCTGTGTGAAGACGGTTGGGTGTTGGTGGTCGGGGGAGGTTGTGTGTGTGTGTGTGCTTCTGTGTGTTGGTTCAACAGCTTGGGTCTACAGTTTTGTCTACACACACAAACACGCTGGTTGCTAAACCAAAATAATACCTCCCCAACTGCTAACCCTACACTAATACATCACATTTTACTAGAGCCTACATTTAGAAATCTTCTGAACTCTCCATACACCTCACCCTCGCCCCCACCCCTGCTATTGATCTACACATAATCCTAATTACACCCCCCCCCAATCCCAAAAGAAAAAACCCTTTACACACAGCCGAGTCAGCCAGCCCAGCACCTTCCCATACCCAGCAGAGAGAAGATTAAGATGAAAGACTACATTGTATTAACCCTCCTACTCACATTGACAAAAGCAGCTCTCGCATTGGCAAGCTGCTGGGAGAAAGGTATTCTACAGAGGAGAAAGGCAGCAAGAGATAGTAATGGAGAGAGATAGAAATAGAAAGGAAGAGAAAGAGAATGGTAGAGAAAGTAGCAGAGAAAGACCGAAATAGAGAGATAAAAAAAAGGGGAATGAGAGGGAGATATTAGAATACTTCACAATGCCCCCGGAGAATTATAATCTACAATCTATTCTTATGGCAACCCCATCATGGTTGTTAGTTTAGCTCACATTCACTTTCTGTTTAATATAGCTCTAGGACAGGGAGCTCCTGTAAACGCTAGCCCCTGTCAGGAAGGAACCTACAAGATGGGATTGTAACAGATAGAGAGGCATGGGAGGCAATGAGCTTCACTTTGGTAGGATAAGAGTCAAGAGATTATGATAATGAGTGGGAGTGAATTAAAGAATGGATGGATGGATGGAGAAATAAATGTACCCAAGCACTATCTATCAGTCAGAGATGTAACCATTAGGCAGAACCCAAATGGTGGCATGCTAACAACTCACTTAACCAATCCAAAACATGTTACTGATTGTTCTCTGCGTCAGAAAATGAACACCACCAAGCGTCCAGACTACAGCCACTGAGGCCCTCTCCTAAAACACACAACGATGGAAACAGATTGTCATAACAAATCCATTCTGATATACGACTCCTTTGAGATAGATTATTATTGTATTTCATGAGGAAAGAGAGATCGATCAATTAAATCAATCAAATGTATGCGCAAAGACATTTTTAAATTTGCCGTTGTTTCAAAGTGCTTTACAGAGGAAGTACTTAAATTGAAGCTGTGCATCAGAAAGAGACAGCCAGATGAAGAGGGAGAAAAATAAGGAATATAAACTAGTCATTCGCTTATCCATAAGCTCATGGGTGCTTACAACCCAATAAGAATGATACAGGGAATATACAGCAGATATTATAGAAGGAAATACTACACAACAAGCTCGACCAACACTGGTCTAAGAAGGATCCCCAAAACTGCCTGCATCGCATGGGTGAGCTACCATTTTCTATCCATGATGTACTTCTATGCTTTTACATTGAAGCCATTTAGCGGACACTCTTCTCCAGATCAAATTCAAATCAGGGCATTGATCAGGGAGACTTTCGCAAGTCCACCATGTACAGGAAAGACCTTATGATTTCCTCCTGATAATATATGTCTTTTAGGAGACACTTTTATCCAAAGCGAATTCCAGTTATGTGTGATATATTATTTACGTATGGGTGGTCCCAGGAAAACCAAGCCACTATCCTGTCATTTCAAGCTGCATGCTCTACCAACTGAGGGTAAAACACGGGGTCAAATGTGGTGAAACAGGGGAAAGGCTGTATTCTGAGGAGAGGGCACTGAAAGGTTGGCCCAGCTGTGAGTCCCTCAATAAGGCCCGGGGGATTTTACAGGGCTCTGTGGAACCAGGATGACCCCAGGCTACCCCCGCACACACACACACGGTAGCACCACGTAAATACTGCCTGTGTTGCCTGCACAAAAACCTTTTCCAGATGGGCTGCACAGACACAGGCCGCAAATAAACTGCCCCCTCTCCTCTCTCTGTATTCTGCTGTCCTTCTCTCTCTCACAATCTCGCTCTCAAAAAAGTATGATATTCATGTGTGTTAATATGAGCTAATGCAGGTCCTTTGTGACTCAGTTGGTAGAGCATGGTGCTTGCAACACCAGGGTTGTCGGGTTGATTCCCACGGGGGACCAGTACGAAAATATATGCACTCACTACTGTAAGTCGCTGTGGATAAGAGCATCTGTTAAATGACTCCAATGTTAAATATACTATAGACACAATCACAAAAGCTTCCTATCTCCACAGCGCCAAGCCCCACCCCCCAAACACACACTTTTGTTTAGCTCAGCAGAAAATCTCCACAGCAGCAGTTGCAAATCTTTTGACAGTCATCGCTAAGGGGCTTTTCTTATCCTGACATACTGTCGCACAGATAAAGTAATGCTACTGCGGAAGCTACCGGTATGTTGACAGAATTCTAACAAATCCTCTTACCACAACAACAGTTTTACATTATATTTCCAAATTTGATTAGGAAAATGGAATGACTGACCATCCTAAAAATCTAAATCCAAGAATTTGGTTCAAATCTACAGTTCACAAGAAACAAATCAGTTTTCCTACAGACAACTATAGGCCCATTCTCTAATAACAGATCGAAGTTCACTGAAAGCCATGATCAAATCAGCAATGGTATCAGATACAAACACAAAACAAGCTAAATCATTACTGTTTAATGTCCTGTAGTCTCAATCTCCTGAAGAGCAACACGTCTACCCCCTCCCTCTACACACACATATGCATATACACACACACACACACCACACACCCATACCTTCCCATGTATCCATTTCATACTGGTCCTAGTCTGCCAGTGAGTCTCCTGGCCACCATCCACACTGGTAGCGCCGTATCAAATATATTTGAAATATATATAAAGCCACTATATCACTGTTGATACTGCATCCTCCGTGGCAGATTCGGCTTCATGACTCTAGGTGCTTTTACCCTCTCTCTGTCCCTCTCTCTCTGTTCCTCTCTCTCTGTTCCTCTCTCTCGATTTCTTTCTGTTTGCTTTCTCTTTTTGTTTCTTGCTCCTTCCCTCTCTCTGTCCTTCTCTGATCAGTTCTCTGAGATCTCTGTGGCTTTCTCACCCCTGGCCTCGGCAGCTAGGCCGGCCCCGAAAGGAGGAGGGGGTGGGGTTGGTAGTGGTGGGGGAGGTTTACAGGCCAGTTAGTCATGTGACCTAGTGGACCCTAGTGGGTCACGGGTTGGGTCAAAACTCCAGCATTTATTTTGAGGGGTGTGTGTGTGTGTGTGTGTGTGTGTGTGTGAGAGAGAGATAATTTTTATTGTTTATTTCACTTTTGTTTATTATCTACTTCACTTGCTTTGGCAATGTTAACATATGTTTCCCATGCCAATAAAGCCCTTAAACTGAATTGAGAGAGAGAGAGGAGGGGAGTTGGTTATCTGAGTGGTGTTGAAAACCTTATTTTCTCTAGAACAATGCCCCACCTTCACCCAAATTCCCTTTCCCTTCCCCCGTTCCTCCTTCCACCCTCCACTTTTTACCTTCAGAGGGGGGCTTGGAAATGTGTGAGTACTTTAGGCCAAACTAGAGACCAACAATCAACACATTGAGTCATTAGCGAACACACAATGATTAACATCCAATGATGAGGTGTAAAAAGCTTTTTAATTAAGTTTAATGACGGCTAAACACATATTATCTAATTCTGCTAAACACATATTATCTAATTCTGCTAAACACATATGGACTAAACCTGCCAATGTATTTGGCCAATCAACGTGAGATCGTAAAGTACGTCTACAAAGAGTGTTATTCAAGAGCTATCATTGTAATGGTTAGATATGACTGCACTGCTGGAGCTAGGAACACAAGCATCTCACTACACCCGCAACAACATCTGCTAAATATGTGTATGTGACCAATAAAATGTGAGTTGAACTACTATCAACACACAGACGCACAGAGACACTTCTCCAGTAGGTAAAGCCCAACGTTACTGTCAACCCTACTGTCTTGAACTTCTATACACCAGTCAGCCACACTGATAAGAAAGGCATTTCACTGTGCTTGACATTAAAACCTTGAAAAAGAAAGACTTTCCATTAAAATGCAGAGAGAGAGAAAGAGGCTCAGGAGGAGAACAAGAAGAAAGGGAAGGAAAGGGGCTAAAATGTTTTGAATGTGACACTGGTGACATCAAAGACAACCGCTTATTCTGCATTTCCCGAAATAATCCATTGTGCATGACGTGCATAGTCTTGGTTCGATTCCTAATGTCTCCGAACTACAGTACTATGGATATTTAGAAGGCTGCCAAGCCAAGAATGTAATGTTATGCCCAAAATGTAATGTAATGTAAAGCCAAGAATGTAATTTAAAGACAAAAATGCAATAATTTACAGATGCTGTCATTCAACCCACCAACGTTTTTCATGTTAAACAAAAAGACTAATGGACATGTCACAAAGTCAAACAACGGTAATCTTTTTGACAATCGTCAACGAGTTTTGGGCGGCAGGTGGCCTAGCGGTTAGGAGCGTTGGTCCAGTAAACCCAAAGGTTCCAATCCCTGAGCCGACTAGGTGAATAATCTGTCGGTGTGCCCTTGAGCAAGGCACTTAACCCTAATTGCTCCTGTAAGTCATTCTGGACAAGAGCATCTGCTAAATGACTAAAATGTAAATATGAGTCGGTTATAATCCAAATATGTTTTGCAGTGGTGGCGGCGGCAGTATGTCACAGTACACAGCACCATTATGCCCCACTAAAAGTATCTGATTGAGTGATTTCTGAAGGATTCCAATCCCCCTCATTTGTTATGAAATCAAGGATCAAATGAGTTTGAAGATTACTATTGTCCCTTTGTCCCATTTGTATGTGCGTGTGTGCCTTTATAGATTCATTATGGGGAGCGGTGTAGTGTGTGTGTGTGTGTCTCTGCGGCGGCGAACCCTCGGTGGGAGGCCAGCTTAGCGCGGGCGCTCTGTGTTGTCGTACTGGAGAACCGCCTGACCTTAATTAACTCATATTTAATTAATCACAAACTCCAATGACGACCCCCACCATATGTCGCAGCGGTAACAGATTAACAAGGGGGAGAGTCTCGTTAGCCGAGGCATCTCGTTAACAAACAAGAGTCATTGGATTGGCTTTCCCTCCACAACTTTCACCCTTAACAGTCAAATCAGATTTCCATAAGCCCAGTGAAAAGGTTTAGGGAAAGAAAACTATTGGATGAATAGCAGTGTAAAAAAACTGCAATTTACCCTGCATCAAGGAGACATATCTACTATGTTCCATTCCTTTGTGATTCTGAGTGACATTCATAACAACCTTGGTGCATATTCTGTCGGTCTATTCAACACATTTGTGATATTTTACTCCCTTTACCCCACTAAAGCTCATTTGTTTTAATTGGTTATGCATACCCTCTTCATAATGCCTTATAATGCACGACATAAACGCTAATAATGCATTTTGCCTAGCTCAAAAGGCAGTTTAAATGTCCTTATAATGCATTATGAACAGTGTATTCATAGGAAGTGTCTCATTTACATTCATTTAGCCTCTTCTTTGACCAGTGCAAAGGCTTGGGCCCTGTTTGAATACTATGAGAATGCATCCTTCCTCCCTTCCTTCCTTGAAGAAATACCTGATTTGACATGGCTGGCTTGGTGAAAGCTATATGATAGAAGAATTGTTGTGTTAGATCAGCGATTACATCAAGGAATGGGAGGAAGGAAGGGTGTGTTTTTATCAAACAGGGCCCAGGGCTGGTTTGGTAGGTCGACGCAGGGTCGTCTCTTCCTCCTAGAACCCCCAGGAATGTTTCGCTAGCTAGCCTGCCTCATTGTCACGGATGAAACAACGCCAATGTCCCGCAGGCCACACTTGACCCCGAGTGACCGCCTCACCCCAGCCAACAATGACAAACAACCTGACCTGCCATTCAGAACGGTGACCTTGAAAGTGATAGTGAAGGGATAATACCAGTGATTGTCCTAATGTGAGTGTTCCGTCCCTCAAAAAAAGGGTCAAACAGACAAACCAAATAGCTACCATTATAGATGTATCCACCATTATAGATGTATCCACCATTATAGATGTATCCACCATTATAGATGTATAGATGTAGCCACCATTATAGATGTATAGATGTAGCCACCATTATAGATGTATAGATGGAGCTACCATTATAGATGGAGCCCCCATTATATATGTATAGATGTAGCCACCATTATAGATGTATAGATGTAGCCACCATTATAGATGTAGCCACCATTATAGATGTAGCCACCATTAGATGTAGCCACCATTATAGATGTAGCCACCATTATAGATGTAGCCACCATTATAGATGTAGCCACCATTTTAGATGTATAGATGTAGCCACCATTACAGATGTATCGATGTAGCCACCATTACAGATGTATAGATGTAGCCACCATTACAGATGTATAGATGTAGCCACCATTATAGATGTATAGATGTAGCCACCATTATAGATGTTTAGATGTAGCCACCATTATAGATGTATAGATGTAGCCACCATTATAGATGTATAGATGTAGCCACCATTATAGATGTAGCCACCATTATAGAGGTGTAGATATAGCCACCATTATAGATGTAGCCACCATTATAGATGTAGCCACCATTATAGATGTAGCTACCATTATGGATGTATAGATGTAGCCACCATTATAGATGTTTAGATGTAGCCACCATTATAGATGTATAGATGTAGCCACCATTATAGATGTTTAGATGTAGCCACCATTATAGATGTATAGATGTAGCCACCATTATAGATGTATAGATGTAGCCACCATTATAGATGTAGCCACCATTATAGAGGTGTAGATATAGCCACCATTATAGATGTAGCCACCATTATAGATGTAGTTACCATTATGGATGTATAGATGTAGCCACCATTATAGATGTAGCCACCATTACAGATGTATAGATGTAGCCACCATTATAGATGTAGCCACCATTATAGATGTAGCCACCATTACAGATGTATAGATGTAGCCACCATTACAGATGTATAGATGTAGCCACCATTACATATGTATAGATGTAGCCACCATTATAGATGTATAGATGTAGCCACCATTACAAATGTAGCCACCATTATAGATGTAGCCACCATTACAGATGTAGCCACCATTATAGATGTAGCCACCATTATAGATGTAGCCACCATTATAGATGTATATGTGTAGCCACCATTAGAGATGTAGCCACCATTACAGATGTAGCCACCATTATAGATATAGCCACCATTATAGATATAGCCACCATTATAGATGTAGCCACCATTATAGATGTATAGATGTAGCCACCATTATAGATGTAGCCACCATTATAGATGTATAGATGTAGCCACCATTATAGAGGTGTAGATGTAGCCACCATTATAGAGGTGTAGATTTAGCCACCATTATAGATGTAGCCACCATTATAGATGTATAGATGTAGCCACCATTATAGATGTAGCCACCATTACAGATGTAGCCACCATTATAGATGTATAGATGTAGCCACCATTACAGATATAGCCACCATTATGGATGTATAGATGTAGCCACCATTACAGATGTATAGA
Source organism: Oncorhynchus nerka (assembly GCF_034236695.1). Classification (NCBI taxonomy): domain Eukaryota; kingdom Metazoa; phylum Chordata; class Actinopteri; order Salmoniformes; family Salmonidae; genus Oncorhynchus; species Oncorhynchus nerka. The sequence continues at coordinate 14,758,077 of NC_088399.1, read as the reverse complement.
TGTAGCTACCATTACAGATGTATAGATGTAGCCACCATTATAGATGTATAGATGTAGCCACCATTGTAGATGTAGCCACCATTACAGATGTATAGATGTAGCCACCATTATAGATGTAGCCACCATTATAGATGTAGCCACCATTATAGATGTATAGATGTGTAGCCACCATTTCAGATGTAGACACCATTACAGATGTATAGATATAGCCACCATTATAGATGTATAGATGTAGCCACCATTATATATGTATAGATGTAGCCACCATTATAGATGTAGCCACCATTATAGATGTAGCCACCATTACAGATGTATAGATGTAGCCACCATTACAGATGTATAGATGTAGCCACCATTATATATGTTTATATGTAGCCACCATTATAGATGTATAGATGTAGCCACCATTATAGATGTAGCCACCATTATAGAGGTGTAGATATAGCCACCATTATAGATGTAGCCACCATTATAGATGTAGCTACCGTTATGGATGTATAGATGTAGCCACCATTATAGATGTAGCCACCATTACAGATGTATAGATGTAGCCACCATTATAAATGTAGCCACCATTACAGATGTATAGATGTAGCCACCATTATAGATGTAGCCACCATTACAGATGTATAGATGTAGCCACCATTATAGATGTAGCCACCATTACAGATGTATAGATGCAGCCACCATTACAGATGTATAGATGCAGCCACCATTACAGATGTATAGATGTAGCCACCATTACAGATGTATAGATGTAGCCACCATTATAGATGTTTAGATGTAGCCACCATTATAGATGTATAGATGTAGCCACCATTATAGATGTAGCCACCATTATAGAGGTGTAGATATAGCCACCATTATAGATGTAGCCACCATTATAGATGTAGCTACCATTATGGATGTATAGATGTAGCCACCATTATAGATGTAGCCACCATTACAGATGTATAGATGTAGCCACCATTATAGATGTAGCCACCATTATAGATGTAGCCACCATTACAGATGTATAGATGTAGCCACCATTACAGATGTATAGATGTAGCCACCATTACATATGTATAGATGTAGCCACCATTATAGATGTATAGATGTAGCCACCATTACAAATGTAGCCACCATTATAGATGTAGCCACCATTACAGATGTAGCCACCATTATAGATGTATAGATGTAGCCACCATTATAGAGGTGTAGATGTAGCCACCATTATAGATGTGTAGATGTAGCCACCATTATAGATGTAGCCACCATTATAGATGTAGCCACCATTAGAGATGTATAGATTTAGCAACCATTATAGATTATAGATGTAGCCACCATTATAGATGTAGCCACCATTACAGAGATGTAGCCACCATTTATAGATGTAGCCACCATTATAGATGTATAGATGTAGCCACCATTATAGATGTATAGATGTAGCCACCATTACAGATATAGCCACCATTATGGATGTATAGATGTAGCCACCATTACAGATGTATAGATGTAGCTACCATTACAGATGTATAGATGTAGCCACCATTATAGATGTATAGATAGATGTAGCCACCATTACAGATAGATGTAGCCACCATTATAGATGTATAGATGTAGCCACCATTATAGATGCCACCATTATAGATGTAGCCACCATTATAGATGTATAGATGTAGCCACATTATAGATTATAGATGTAGCCACCATTATAGATGTATAGATGTAGCCACCATTATAGAGTATAGATGTAGCCACCATTATTATAGATGTAGCCACCATTATAGATGTTTATATGTAGCCACCATTATAGATGTATAGATGTAGCCACCATTACAGATGTATAGATGTAGCCACCATTATGTAGATGTAGCCACCATTACAGATGTATAGATGTAGCCACCATTATAGATGTATAGATGTAGCCACCACCATTACCATTATAGATGTAGCCACCATTACAGATGTATAGATGTAGCCACCATTATAGATGTAGCCACCATTACAGATGTATAGATGCAGCCACCATTACAGATGTATAGATGCAGCCACCATTACAGATGTATAGATGTAGCCACCATTACAGATGTATAGATGTAGCCACCATTATAGATGTATAGATGTAGCCACTATTATAGATGTAGCCACCATTATAGATGTAGCCATTACAGATTATAGATGTAGCCACCATTACAGATGTAGCCACCATTACAGATGTATAGATGTATAGATGTAGCCACCATTATAGATGTAGCCACCATTATAGATGTAGCCACCATTACAGATGTAGCCACCATTACAGATGTAGCCACCATTAGATGTAGCCACCATTATAGATGTATAGATGTAGCCACCATTATAGATGTATAGATGTAGCCACCATTATAGATGTAGCCACCATTATAGATGTATAGATGTAGCCACCATTATAGATGTATAGATGTAGCCACCATTATAGATGTAGCCACCATTAGATGTAGCCACCATTATAGATGTAGCCACCATTATAGATGTAGCCACCATTATAGATGTAGCCACCATTACAGATGTATAGATGTAGCCACCATTATAGATGTATAGATGTAGCCACCATTACATATGTATAGATGTAGCCACCATTATAGATGTATAGATGTAGCCACCATTACAAATGTAGCCACCATTATAGATGTAGCCACCATTACAGATGTAGCCACCATTACAGATGTAGCCACCGTTATAGATGTAGCCACCATTATAGATATAGCCACCATTATAGATGTAGCCACCATTATAGATGTAGCCACCATTATAGATGTATATGTGTAGCCACCATTAGAGATGTAGCCACCATTACAGATGTAGCCACCATTACAGATGTAGCTACCATTACAGATGTAGCCAACCTTTATAGATATAGCCACCATTATAGATATAGCCACCATTATAGATGTAGCCACCATTATAGATGTAGCCACCATTATAGATGTATAGATGTAGCCACCATTATAGATGTAGCCACCATTATAGATGTATAGATGTAGCCACCATTATAGAGGTGTAGATGTAGCCACCATTATAGAGGTGTAGATTTAGCCACCATTATAGATGTAGCCACCATTATAGATGTAGCCACCATTAGAGATGTATAGATTTAGCAACCATTATAGATGTGTAGATGTAGCCACCATTATAGATGTATAGATGTAGCCACCATTATAGATATAGCCACCATTATAGATGTATAGATGTAGCCACCATTACAGATGTATAGATGTAGCCACCATTACAGATATAGCCACCATTATGGATGTATAGATGTAGCCACCATTACAGATGTATAGATGTAGCTACCATTACAGATGTATAGATGTAGCCACCATTATAGATGTATAGATGTAGCCACCATTATAGATGTAGCCACCATTATAGATGTAGCCACCATTATAGATGTATAGATGTAGCCACCATTTAGATGATGTAGCCACCATTACAGATATAGATGTAGCCACCATTACAGATGTATAGATGTAGCCACCATTATAGATGTATAGATGTAGCCACCATTATAGATGTATAGATGTAGCCACCATTATAGATGTATAGATGTAGCCACCATTATAGATGTATAGATGTAGCCACCATTATAGATGTATAGATGTAGCCACCATTATAGATGTATAGATGTAGCCACCATTATAGATGTATAGATGTAGCCACCATTATAGATGTAGCCACCATTACAGATGTATAGATGTAGCCACCATTATAAATGTAGCCACCATTATAGATGTAGCCACCATTACAGATGTATAGATGTAGCCACCATTATAGATGTAGCCACCATTACAGATGTATAGATGTAGCCACCATTATAGATGTAGCCACCATTACAGATGTATAGATGTAGCCACCATTATAGATGTAGCCACCATTACAGATGTATAGATGTAGCCACCATTACAGATGTATAGATGTAGCCACCATTATAGATGTAGCCACCATTACAGATGTATAGATGTAGCCACCATTACAGATGTATAGATGTAGCCACCATTACAGATGTATAGATGTAGCCACCATTACAGATGTATAGATGTAGCCACCATTACAGATGTATAGATGTAGCCACCATTACAGATGTATAGATGTAGCCACCATTATAGATGTATAGATGTAGCCACCATTATAGATGTAGCCACCATTATAGATGTAGCCACCATTATAGATGTAGCCACCATTATAGAGATGTAGCCACCATTATAGATGTAGCCACCATTAGATGTAGCCACCATTATAGATGTAGCCACCATTATAGATGTAGCCACCATTAGATGTAGCCACCATTATAGATGTAGCCACCATTATAGATGTAGCCACCATTATAGATGTAGCCACCATTATAGATGTAGCCACCATTATAGATGTATAGATGTAGCCACCATTATAGATGTAGCCACCATTATAGATGTAGCCACCATTATAGATGTAGCCACCATTATAGATGTAGCCACCATTATAGATGTAGCCACCATTAGATGTAGCCACCATTATAGATGTAGCCACCATTAGCCAGATGATAGATGTAGCCACCATTATAGATGTAGCCACCATTACAGATGTATAGATGTAGCCACCATTATAGATGTAGCCACCATTATAGATGTAGCCACCATTATAGATGTATAGATGTAGCCACCATTATAGATGTATAGATGTAGCCACCATTATAGATGATATAGATATAGCCACCATTATAGATGTAGCCACCATTATAGATGTATAGATGTAGCCACCATAGCCACCATTATAGATGTATAGATGTAGCCACCATTATAGATGTAGCCACCATTACAGATGTATAGATGTAGCCACCATTATAGATGTAGCCACCATTATAGATGTATAGATGTAGCCACCATTATAGATGTAGCCACCATTACAGATGTAGCCACCATTATAGATGTATAGATGTAGCCACCATTATAGATGTATAGATGTAGCCACCATTATAGATGTAGCCACCATTATAGATGTATAGATGTAGCCACCATTATAGATGTATAGATGTAGCCACCATTATAGATAGCCACCATTATAGATGTAGCCATGCCACCATTATAGATGCCACCATTATAGATTATAGATGTAGCCACCATTATAGATGTGTAGATGTAGCCACCATTATAGATGTATAGATGTAGCCACCATTACAGATGTATAGATGTAGCCACCATTACAGATGTATAGATGTAGCCACCATTACAGATGTATAGATGTAGCCACCATTACAGATGTAGCCACCATTATAGATGTAGCCACCATTACAGATGTATAGATGTAGCCACCATTATAGATGTAGCCACCATTATAGATGTAGCCACCATTACAGATGAATAGATGTAGCCACCATTACAGATGTATAGATGTAGCCACCATTATAGATGTATAGATGTAGCCACCATTATAGATGTAGCCACCATTAAAGATGTATAGATGTAGCCACCATTATAGATGTAGCCACCATTACAGATGTATAGATGTAGCCACCATTATAGATGTATAGATGTAGCCACCATTATAGATGTAGCCACCATTAAAGATGTATAGATGTAGCCACCATTATAGATGTAGCCACCATTATAGATGTAGCCACCAGAATAGATGTAGCCACCATTATAGATGTAGCCACCATTATAGATGTATAGATGTAGCCACCATTATAGATGTATAGATGTAGCCACCATTATAGATGTATAGATGTAGCCACCATTATAGATGTAGCCACCATTATAGATGTAGCCACCATTACAGATGTAGCCACCATTATAGATGTAGCCACCATTATAGATGTGTAGATGTAGCCACCATTATAGATGTATAGATGTAGCCACCATTATAGATGTAGCCACCATTACAGATGTATAGATGTAGCCACCATTACAGATGTAGCCACCATTACAGATGTAGCCACCATTACAGATGTATAGATGTAGCCACCATTACAGATGTAGCCACCATTATGGATGTAGAGATGTATCCACCATTATAGATGTAGCCACCATTACAGATGTATAGATGTAGCCACCATTACAGATGTATAGATGTAGCCACCATTATAGATGTATAGATGTAGCCACCATTATAGATGTAGCCACCATTATAGATGTATAGATGTAGCCACCATTATAGATGTAGCCACCATTATAGATGAGCCACCATTATAGATGTAGCCACCATTATAGATGTAGCCACCATTATAGATGTATAGATGTAGCCACCATTACAGATTATAGATGTAGCCACCATTATAGATGTAGCCACCATTATAGATAGCCACCATTATAGATGTAGCCACCATTATAGATGTAGCCACCATTTGGATGTAGATGTAGCCACCATTATAGATGTAGCCACCATTACAGATGTATAGATGTAGCAACCATTACAGATGTATAGATGTAGCCACCATTATAGATGTATAGATGTAGCCACCATTATAGATGTATAGATGTAGCCACCATTATAGATGTAGCCACCATTACAGATGTATAGATGTAGCCACCATTACAGATGTATAGATGTAGCCACCATTATAGATGTATAGATGTAGCCACCATTATAGATGTAGCCACCATTATAGATGTATAGATGTAGCCACCATTATAGATGTAGCCACCATTACAGATGTATAGATGTAGCCACCATTACAGATGTATAGATGTAGCCACCATTACAGATGTATAGATGTAGCCACTATTATAGATGTAGCCACCATTACAGATGTAGCCACCATTACAGATGTAGCCACCATTATAGATGTAGCCACCATTATAGATGTAGCCACCATTATAGATGTAGCCACCATTATAGATGTAGCCACCATTATAGATGTAGCCACCATTATAGATGTATAGATGTAGCCACCATTATAGATGTAGCCACCATTACAGATGTATAGATATAGCCACCATTACAGATGTAGCCACCATTACAGATGTATAGATGTAGCCACCATTATAGATGTATCCACCATTATAGATGTATCCACCATTATAGATGTATAGATGTAGCCACCATTATAGATGTAGCCACCATTATAGATGTAGCCACCATTATAGATGTATAGATGTAGCCACCATTATAGATGTATAGATGTAGCCACCATTATAGATGTATAGATATAGCCACCATTATAGATGTATAGATGTTGCCACCATTATAGATATAGCCACCATTATAGATGTATAGATGTAGCCACCATTACAGATGTAGCCACCATTACAGATGCATAGATATAGCCACCATTATAGATGTAGCCACCATTATAGATGTATAGATGTAGCCACCATTATAGATGTATAGATGTAGCCACCATTATAGATGTATAGATGTAGCCACCATTATAGATGTAGCCACCATTACAGATGTATAGATGTAGCCACCATTATAGATGTAGCCACCATTATAGATGTATAGATGTAGCCACCATTATAGATGTAGCCACCATTATAGATGTAGCCACCATTATAGATTATAGATGTAGCCACCATTATAGATGTATAGATGTAGCCACCATTATAGATGTAGCCACCATTATAGATGTATAGATGTAGCCACCATTACAGATGTATAGATGTAGCCACCATTATAGATGTATAGATGTAGCCACCATTATAGATGTATAGATGTAGCCACCATTATAGATGTATAGATGTAGCCACCATTATAGATGTATAGATAGCCACCATTATAGAGATGCCACCATTATAGATGTAGCCACCATTATAGATGTAGCCACCATTATAGATGTAGCCACCATTACAGATGTATAGATGTAGCCACCATTATAGATGTAGCCACCATTACAGATGTATAGATGTAGCCACCATTACAGATGTATAGATGTAGCCACCATTACAGATGTATAGATGTAGCCACCATTATAGATGTAGCCACCATTATAGATGTATAGATGTAGCCACCATTACCAGATGTAGCCACCATTATAGATGTAGCCACCATTATAGATTATAGATGTAGCCACCATTATAGATTATAGATGTAGCCACCATTACAGATGTATAGATGTAGCCACCATTATAGATGTAGCCACCATTACAGATGTATAGATGTAGCCACCATTATTATAGATGTAGCCACCATTATAGATGTAGCCACCATTATAGATGTAGCCACCATTATAGATGTAGCCACCATTATAGATGTATAGATGTAGCCACCATTATAGATGTATAGATGTAGCCACCATTATAGATATAGCCACCATTATAGATGTAGCCACCATTACAGATGAATAGATGTAGCCACCATTATAGATTATAGATGTAGCCACCATTACAGATAGATGTAGCCACCATTATAGATGTATAGATGTAGCCACCATTATAGATGTATAGATGTAGCCACCATTATAGATGTATAGATATAGCCACCATTATAGATGTAGCCACCATTATAGATGTATAGATGTAGCCACCATTATAGATGTAGCCACCATTATAGATGTAGCCACCATTATAGATTATAGATGTAGCCACCATTATAGATGTAGCCACCATTATAGATGTATAGATGTAGCCACCATTATAGATGTAGCCACCATTACAGATGTATAGATGTAGCCACCATTATAGATGTATAGATGTAGCCACCATTATAGATGTATAGATGTAGCCACCATTATAGATGTATAGATGTAGCCACCATTATAGATGTATAGATGTAGCCACCATTATAGATGTAGCCAGATGTATAGATGTAGCCACCATTATAGATGTAGCCACCATTAGCCAGATTATAGATGTAGCCACCATTATAGATGTAGCCACCATTATAGATGTATAGATGTAGCCACCATTATAGATGTAGCCACCATTATAGATGTATAGATGTAGCCACCATTATAGATGTATAGATGTAGCCACCATTACAGATGTATAGATGTAGCCACCATTATAGATGTAGCCACCATTATAGATGTAGCCACCATTATAGATGTATAGATGTAGCCACCATTTATAGATGTAGCCACCATTATAGATGTAGCCACCATTACAGATGTATAGATATAGCCACCATTATAGATGTAGCCACCATTATAGATGTATAGATGTAGCCACCATTATAGATGTATAGATGTAGCCACCATTATAGATGTATGTAGCCACCATTATAGATGTAGCCACCATTATAGATGTAGCCACCATTATAGATGTATCCACCATTATAGATGTATAGATGTAGCCACCATTATGGATGTATAGATGTAGCCACCATTATAGATGTAGCCACCATTATAGATGTAGCCACCATTATAGATGTATCCACCATTATAGATGTATAGATGTAGCCACCATTATAGATGTAGCCACCTTATTAGATGTAGCCACCATTACAGATGTATAGATGTAGCCACCATTACAGATGTAGCCACCATTATAGATGTAGCCACCATTATAGATAGCCACCATTATAGATGTAGCCACCATTATAGATATAGATGTAGCCACCATTATAGATGTATAGATGTAGCCACCATTATAGATGTAGCCACCATTATAGATGTATAGATGTAGCCACCATTATAGATGTAGCCACCATTATAGATGTAGATGTAGCCACCATTATAGAGTATGTAGCCACCATTATAGATGTAGCCACCATTATAGATTATAGATGTAGCCACCATTATAGATGTATAGATGTAGCCACCATTTATAGATGTAGCCACCATTATAGATGTAGCCACCATTATAGATGTATAGATGTAGCCACCATTATAGATGTATAGATGTAGCCACCATTATAGATGTAGCCACCATTATAGATGTATAGATGTAGCCACCATTATAGATATAGCCACCATTATAGATGTATAGATGTAGCCACCATTTCAGATGTAGCCACCATTACAGATGATAGATGTAGCCACCATTATAGATGATAGCCACCATTATAGATGTATAGATGTAGCCACCATTATAGATGTATAGATGTAGCCACCATTATAGATGTAGCCACCATTATAGATGTAGCCACCATTATAGATGTATAGATGTAGCCACCATTATAGATGTAGCCACCATTATAGATGTAGCCACCATTATAGATGTAGCCACCATTATAGATGTAGCCACCATTATAGATGTAGCCACCATTATAGATGTATAGATGTAGCCACCATTATAGATGTAGCCACCATTATAGATGTAGCCACCATTACAGATGTATAGATGTAGCCACCCATGTATTAGATGTATAGATGTAGCCACCATTATAGATGTAGCCACCATTACAGATGTATAGATGTAGCCACCATTACAGATGTATAGATGTAGCCACCATTATAGATGTATAGATGTAGCCACCATTATAGATGTAGCCACCATTATAGATAGATGTAGCCACCATTATAGATGTAGCCACCATTATAGATGTATAGATGTAGCCACCATTATAGATGTATAGTAGCCACCATTACAGATGTAGCCACCATTACAGATGTATAGATGTAGCCACCATTATAGATGATGTAGCCACCATTATAGATGTAGCCACCATTATAGATATAGCCACCATTATAGATGTAGCCACCATTATAGATGTAGCCACCATTACAGATGTATAGATGTAGCCACCATTATAGATGTATAGATGTAGCCACCATTATAGATGTATAGATGCCACCATTATAGATGTAGCCACCATTATAGATGTATAGATGTAGCCACCATTATAGATGTAGCCACCATTATAGATGTATAGATGTAGCCACCATTATAGATATAGATGTAGCCACCATTATAGATGTAGCCACCATTATAGATGTATAGATGTAGAGCCACCATTATAGATGTAGCCACCATTATAGATGTATAGATGTAGCCACCATTATAGATGTAGCCACCATTACAGATGTATAGATATAGCCACCATTATAGATGTAGCCACCATTACAGATGTATAGATGTAGCCACCATTATAGATGTATAGATGTAGCCACCATTATAGATGTATAGATGTAGCCACCATTATAGATGTAGCCACCATTATAGATGTATAGATGTAGCCACCATTATAGATGTAGCCACCATTATAGATGTAGCCACCATTATAGATGTATAGATGTAGCCACCATTATAGATGTAGCCACCATTATAGATGTAGCCACCATTATAGATGTAGCCACCATTATAGATGTATAGATGTAGCCACCATTATAGATGTAGCCACCATTACAGATGTATAGATGTAGCCACCATTACAGATGTATAGATGTAGCCACCATTATAGATGTATAGATGTAGCCACCATTATAGATAGCCACCATTATAGATGTATCCACCATTATAGATATAGCCACCATTATAGAGGTGTAGATGTAGCCACCATTATAGATATAGCCACCATTATAGATGTAGCCACCATTATAGATGTAGCCACCATTATAGATGTAGCCACCATTACAGATTATAGATGTAGCCACCATTATAGATGTAGCCACCATTACAGATGTATAGATAGCCACCATTTATAGATGTAGCCACCATTATAGATGTATAGATGTAGCCACCATTATAGATGTAGCCACCATTATAGATGTATAGATGTAGCCACCATTACAGATGTAGCCACCATTACAGATGTAGCCACCATTATAGATGTAGCCACCATTATAGATGTATAGATGTAGCCACCATTATAGATGTATAGATGTAGCCACCATTATAGATGTAGCCACCATTATAGATGTAGCCACCATTATAGATGTATAGATGTAGCCACCATTATAGATGTATAGATGTAGCCACCATTATAGATGTAGCCACCATTAGATGTAGCCACCATTATAGATGTAGCCACCATTATAGATGTAGCCACCATTTTAGATGTATAGATGTAGCCACCATTATAGATGTATAGATGTAGCCACCATTACAGATGTATAGATGTAGCCACCATTACAGATGTATAGATGTAGCCACCATTACAGATGTATAGATGTAGCCACCATTATAGATGTATAGATGTAGCCACCATTATAGATGTAGCCACCATTATAGATGTAGCCACCATTATAGATGTATAGATGTAGCCACCATTATAGATGTAGCCACCATTATAGATGTAGCCACCATTATAGATGTATAGATGTAGCCACCATTATAGATGTATAGATGTAGCCACCATTATAGATGTATAGATGTAGCCACCATTATAGATGTATAGATGTAGCCACCATTATAGATGTATAGATGTAGCCACCATTATAGATGCCACCATTATAGATGTAGCCACCATTACAGATGTATAGATGTAGCCACCATTATAGATTATAGATGTAGCCACCATTATAGATGTAGCCACCATTATAGATGTATAGATGTAGCCACCATTATAGATGTATAGCCACCATTACAGATGTATAGATGTAGCCACCATTACAGATGTATAGATGTAGCCACCATTACAGATGTATAGATGTAGCCACCATTATAGATGTAGCCACCATTACAGATGTAGCCACCATTACAGATGTAGCCACCATTATAGATGTAGCCACCATTATAGATGTAGCCACCATTATAGATGTAGCCACCATTATAGATGTATAGATGTAGCCACCATTATAGATGTAGCCACCATTACAGATGTATAGATATAGCCACCATTATAGATGTAGCCACCCAGATTATAGATGTAGCCACCATTATAGATGTATCCACCATTATAGATGTATCCACCATTATAGATGTATAGATGTATCCACCAGTATAGATGTAGCCACCATTATAGATGTAGCCACCATTATAGATGTATAGATGTAGCCACCATTATAGATGTATAGATGTAGCCACCATTATAGATGTATAGATATAGCCACCATTATAGATGTATAGATGTTGCCACCATTATAGATATAGCCACCATTATAGATGTATAGATGTAGCCACCATTTCAGATGTAGCCACCATTATAGATGTAGCCACCATTACAGATGTATAGATGTAGCCACCATTATAGAGGTGTAGATGTAGCCACCATTATAGACGTATCCACCATTATAGATGTATCCACCATTATAGATGTATAGATGTAGCCACCATTATAGATGTAGCCACCATTACAGATGTATAGATGTAGCCACCATTATAGATGTAGCCACCATTAGATGTAGCCACCATTATAGATGTAGCCACCATTATAGATGTAGCCACCATTATAGATGTATAGATGTAGCCACCATTATAGATGTAGCCACCATTATAGATGTAGCCACCATTATAGATGTATAGATGTAGCCACCATTATAGATGTATAGATGTAGCCACCATTATAGATGTATAGATGTAGCCACCATTATAGATGTATTGATGTAGCCACCATTATAGATGTAGCCACCATTATAGATGTAGCCACCATTATAGATGTAGCCACCATTACAGATGTATAGATGTAGCCACCATTACAGATGTATAGATGTAGCCACCATTATAGATGTATAGATGTAGCCACCATTATAGATGTAGCCACCATTATAGATGTATAGATGTAGCCACCATTATAGATGTAGCCACCATTATAGATGTATAGATGTAGCCACCATTATAGATGTAGCCACCATTACAGATGTAGCCACCATTACATTATAGATATAGCCACCATTATAGATGTAGCCACCAATATAGATGTATAGATGTAGCCACCATTATAGATGTATAGATGTAGCCACCATTATGGATGTATAGATGTAGCCACCATTATAGATGTAGCCACCATTATAGATGTAGCCACCATTATAGATGTATCCACCATTATAGATGTATAGTAGCCACCATTATAGATGTAGCCACCATTATAGATGTAGCCACCATTACAGATGTATAGATGTAGCCACCATTATAGATAGTATAGATGTAGCCACCATTATAGATGTATAGATGTAGCCACCATTTGGATGTATAGATGTAGCCACCATTATAGATGTAGCCACCATTATAGATGTAGCCACCATTATAGATGTAGCCACCATTATAGATGTATAGATGTAGCCACCATTATGGATGTATAGATGTAGCCACCATTATAGATGTAGCCACCATTATAGATGTAGCCACCATTATAGATGTATCCACCATTATAGATGTATAGATGTAGCCACCATTATAGATGTAGCCACCATTACAGATGTAGCCACCATTACAGATGTATAGATGTAGCCACCATTACAGATGTAGCCACCATTATAGATGCATCCACCATTATAGATATAGCCACCATTATAGATATAGCCACCAATATAGATGTATAGATGTAGCCACCATTATAGATGTATAGATGTAGCCACCATTATAGATGTAGCCACCATTATAGATGTATAGATGTAGCCACCATTATAGATGTAGCCACCATTACAGATGTATAGATGTAGCCACCATTATAGAGGTGTAGATGTAGCCACCATTATAGATGTATCCACCATTATAGATAGATGTAGCCACCATTATAGAGATGTAGCCACCATTATAGATGTATAGATGTAGCCACCATTATAGATGTATAGATGTAGCCACCATTATAGATGTATAGATGTAGCCACCATTATAGATGTAGCCACCATTATAGATGTATAGATGTAGCCACCATTATAGATATAGCCACCATTGTAGATTATAGATGTAGCCACCATTTAGATGTAGCCACCATTACAGATATGATAGCCACCATTATAGATGTAGCCACCATTATAGATGTATAGATGTAGCCACCATTACAGATGTATAGATGTAGCCACCATTATAGATGTAGCCACCATTATAGATGTAGCCACCATTATAGATGTATAGATGTAGCCACCATTATAGATGTATAGATGTAGCCACCATTATAGATGTAGCCACCATTATAGATGTAGCCACCATTATAGATGCCACCATTATAGATGTAGCCACCATTATAGATGTAGCCACCATTATAGATGCCACCATTATAGATGTAGCCACCATTATAGATTATAGATGTAGCCACCATTATAGATGTAGATGTAGCCACCATTATAAATGTAGCCACCATTATAGATGTAGCCACCATTACAGATGTATAGATGTAGCCACCATTATAGATGTAGCCACCATTACAGATGTATAGATGTAGCCACCATTACAGATGTATAGATGTAGCCACCATTACAGATGTATAGATGTAGCCACCATTATAGATGTAGCCACCATTATAGATGTATAGATGTAGCCACCATTATAGATGTAGCCACCATTATAGATGTAGCCACCATTACAGATGTATAGATGTAGCCACCATTATATAGCCACCATTATAGATGTAGCCACCATTATAGATGTAGCCACCATTAGATGTAGCCACCATTATAGATGTAGCCACCATTACAGATGTATAGATGTAGCCACCATTATAGATGTATAGATAGCCACCATTATAGACGTATCCACCATTATAGATGTATCCACCATTATAGATGTATAGATGTAGCCACCAGTATAGATGTAGCCACCATTATAGATGTAGCCACCATTATAGATGTATAGATGTAGCCACCATTATAGATGTATAGATGTAGCCACCATTATAGATGTATAGATGTAGCCACCATTATAGATGTATAGATGTAGCCACCATTATAGATGTATAGATGTAGCCACCATTATAGATGTAGCCACCATTATAGATGTAGCCACCATTACAGATGTATAGATGTAGCCACCATTATAGATGTATAGATGTAGCCACCATTATAGATGTAGCCACCATTAAAGATGTATAGATGTAGCCACCATTATAGATGTAGCCACCATTACAGATGTATAGATGTAGCCACCATTACAGATGTATAGATGTAGCCACCATTACAGATGTATAGATGTAGCCACCATTATAGATGTATAGATGTAGCCACCATTATAGATGTAGCCACCATAGATGTAGCCACCATTATAGATGTAGCCACCATTATAGATGTAGCCACCATTATAGATGTAGCCACCATTATAGATGTAGCCACCATTACAGATGTAGCCACCATTATAGATGTAGCCACCATTATAGATGTATAGATGTAGCCACCATTATAGATGTAGCCACCATTACAGATGTATAGATATAGCCACCATTACAGATGTAGCCACCATTACAGATGTATAGATGTAGCCACCATTATAGATGTATCCACCATTATAGATGTATCCACCATTATAGATGTATAGATGTATCCACCAGTATAGATGTAGCCACCATTATAGATGTAGCCACCATTATAGATGTATAGATGTAGCCACCATTATAGATGTATAGATGTAGCCACCATTATAGATGTATAGATGTAGCCACCATTATAGATGTATAGATGTAGCCACCATTATAGATATAGCCACCATTATAGATGTATAGATGTAGCCACCATTATAGATGTAGCCACCATTATAGATGTAGCCACCATTACAGATGTATAGATGTAGCCACCATTTAGATAGATGTAGCCACCATTATAGATGTAGCCACCATTACAGATTATAGATGTAGCCACCATTATAGATGTAGCCACCATTAGCCAGATGTATAGATGTAGCCACCATTATAGATGTAGCCACCATTATAGATGTATAGATGTAGCCACCATTATAGATGTATAGATGTAGCCACCATTATAGATGTATAGATATAGCCACCATTATAGATGTATAGATGTAGCCACCATTATAGATGTATAGATGTAGCCACCATTATAGATGTAGCCACCATTATAGATGTAGCCACCATTATAGATGTAGCCACCATTACAGATATAGATGTAGCCACCATTATAGATGTATAGATGTAGCCACCATTATAGATGTATAGATGTAGCCACCATTTATAGATGTAGCCACCATTACAGATGTATAGATGTAGCCACCATTATAGATGTAGCCACCATTACAGATGTATAGATGTAGCCACCATTACAGATGTATAGATGTAGCCACCATTATAGATGTATAGATGTAGCCACCATTATAGATGTAGCCACCATTACAGATGTAGCCACCATTACAGATGTAGCCACCATTATAGATGTAGCCACCATTATAGATGTAGCCACCATTATAGATGTAGCCACCATTATAGATGTAGCCACCATTACAGATGTAGCCACCATTATAGATGTAGCCACCATTATAGATGTATAGATGTAGCCACCATTATAGATGTAGCCACCATTACAGATGTATAGATGTAGCCACCATTATAGATGTAGCCACCATTACAGATGTATAGATGTAGCCACCATTATAGATGTAGCCACCATTATAGATGTAGCCACCATTATAGATGTATAGATGTAGCCACCATTATAGATGTAGCCACCATTATAGATGTAGCCACCATTATAGATGTATAGATGTAGCCACCATTATAGATGTATAGATGTAGCCACCATTATAGATGTATAGATGTAGCCACCATTATAGATGTATAGATGTAGCCACCATTATAGATGTATAGATGTAGCCACCATTATAGATGTAGCCACCATTATAGATGTATAGATGTAGCCACCATTATAGATGTAGCCACCATTATAGATGTATAGATGTAGCCACCATTATAGATGTATAGATGTAGCCACCATTATAGATGTAGCCACCATTATAGATGTATAGATGTTGCCACCATTATAGATGTAGCCACCATTATAGATGTATAGATGTAGCCACCATTACAGATGTAGCCACCATTATAGATAGCCACCATTATAGATGTAGCCACCATTATAGATGTATAGATGTAGCCACCATTATAGATGTATAGATGTAGCCACCATTATAGATGTATAGATGTAGCCACCATTATAGATGTAGCCACCATTATAGATGTATAGATGTAGCCACCATTATAGATGTAGCCACCATTATAGATGTATAGATGTAGCCACCATTATAGATGTAGCCACCATTATAGATGTAGCCACCATTATAGATGTATAGATGTAGCCACCATTATAGATGCCACCATTATAGATGTAGCCACCATTACAGATGTAGCCACCATTACAGATGTATAGATGTAGCCACCATTACAGATGTAGCCACCATTATGGATGTAGAGATGTAGCCACCATTATAGATGTAGCCACCATTACAGATGTATAGATGTAGCCACCATTACAGATGTATAGATGTAGCCACCATTATAGATGTATAGATGTAGCCACCATTACAGATGTAGCCACCATTATAGATGTATCCACCATTATAGATATAGCCACCATTATAGAGGTGTAGATGTAGCCACCATTATAGATATAGCCACCATTATAGATGTAGCCACCATTATAGATGTAGCCACCATTATAGATGTAGCCACCATTATAGATGTATAGATGTAGCCACCATTATAGATGTAGCCACCATTACAGATGTATAGATGTAGCCACCATTACAGATGTATAGATGTAGCCACCATTATAGATGTATAGATGTAGCCACCATTATAGATGTAGCCACCATTATAGATGTAGCCACCATTATAGATGTATAGATGTAGCCACCATTACAGATGTATAGATGTAGCCACCATTATAGATGTATAGATGTAGCCACCATTATAGATGTAGCCACCATTATAGATGTAGCCACCATTATAGATGTAGCCACCATTACAGATGTATAGATGTAGCCACCATTACAGATGTATAGATGTAGCCACCATTATAGATGTATAGATGTAGCCACCATTATAGATGTATAGATGTAGCCACCATTATAGATGTAGCCACCATTATAGATGTAGCCACCATTATAGATGTAGCCACCATTACAGATATAGATGTAGCCACCATTACAGATGTATAGATGTAGCCACCATTATAGATGTATAGATGTAGCCACCATTATAGATGTATAGATGTAGCCACCATTATAGATGTAGCCACCATTACAGATGTATAGATGTAGCCACCATTATAGATGTAGCCACCATTACAGATGTATAGATGTAGCCACCATTACAGATGTATAGATGTAGCCACCATTACAGATGTATAGATGTAGCCACCATTATAGATGTAGCCACCATTAGATGTAGCCACCATTATAGATGTAGCCACCATTATAGATGTAGCCACCATTATAGATGTAGCCACCATTATAGATGTAGCCACCATTACAGATGTAGCCACCATTACAGATGTAGCCACCATTATAGATGTAGCCACCATTATAGATGTATAGATGTAGCCACCATTATAGATGTAGCCACCATTACAGATGTATAGTAGCCACCATTACAGATGTAGCCACCATTACAGATGTATAGATGTAGCCACCATTATAGATGTAGCCACCATTATAGATGTATCCACCATTATAGATGTATAGATGTAGCCACCATTATAGATGTAGCCACCATTATAGATGTAGCCACCATTATAGATGTATAGATGTAGCCACCATTATAGATGTATAGATGTAGCCACCATTATAGATGTATAGATATAGCCACCATTATTATAGAGATGCCACCATTATAGATGTAGCCACCATTATAGATGTATAGATGTAGCCACCATTACAGAGATGTAGCCACCATTATAGATGTATAGATGTAGCCACCATTATAGATGTATATAGATTAGCCACCATTATAGATATAGCCACCATTATAGATGTATAGATGTTGTCAGATTATAGATATAGCCACCATTATAGATGTATAGATGTAGCCACCATTTCAGATGTAGCCACCATTACAGATGCATAGATATAGCAACCATTATAGATGTAGCCACCAATATAGATGTATAGATGTAGCCACCATTATAGATGTATAGATGTAGCCACCATTATGGATGTATAGATGTAGCCACCATTATAGATGTAGCCACCATTATGGATGTATAGATGTAGCCACCATTATAGATGTAGCCACCATTATAGATGTATAGATGTAGCCACCATTATAGATGTAGCCACCATTATAGATGTAGCCACCATTATAGATGTATAGATGTAGCCACCATTATAGATGTAGCCACCATTATAGATGTAGCCACCATTACAGATGTAGCCACCATTACAGATGTATAGATGTAGCCACCATTACAGATGTAGCCACCATTATGGATGTAGAGATGTAGCCACCATTATATATGTAGCCACCATTACAGATGTATAGATGTAGCCACCATTACAGATGTATAGATGTAGCAACCATTATAGATGTATAGATGTAGCCACCATTACAGATTTGGCCACCATTATAGATGTATCCACCATTATAGATATAGCCACCATTATAGAGGTGTAGATGTAGCCACCATTATAGATATAGCCACCATTATAGATGTAGCCACCATTATAGATGTAGCCACCATTATAGATGTAGCCACCATTAAAGATGTATAGATGTAGCCACCATTATAGATGTAGCCACCATTACAGATGTATAGATGTAGCCACCATTACAGATGTATAGATGTAGCCACCATTACAGATGTATAGATGTAGCCACCATTATAGATGTAGCCACTATTATAGATGTAGCAACCATTACAGATGTCGCCACCATTACAGATGTAGCCACCATTATAGATGTAGCCACCATTATAGATGTATAGATGTAGCCACCATTATAGATGTAGCCACCATTACAGATGTATAGATATAGCCACCATTATAGATCTAGCCACCATTACAGATGTATAGATGTAGCCACCATTATAGAGGTGTAGATGTAGCCACCATTATAGATGTATCCACCATTATAGATGTATCCACCATTATAGATATAGATGCCACCAGTATAGATGTAGCCACCATTATAGATGTAGCCACCATTATAGATGTATAGATGTAGCCACCATTATAGATGTATAGATGTAGCCACCATTATAGATGTATAGATGTAGCCACCATTATAGATATAGCCACCATTATAGATGTAGCCACCATTACAGATGAATAGATGTAGCTACCATTATGGATGTATAGATGTAGCCACCATTACAGATGTATAGATGTAGCCACCATTATAGATGTATAGATGTAGCCACCATTATAGATGTATAGATGTAGCCACCATTATAGATGTATAGATATAGCCACCATTATAGATGTAGCCACCATTATAGATGTATAGATGTAGCCACCATTATAGATATAGCCACCATTATAGATGTATAGATGTAGCCACCATTTCAGATGTAGCCACCATTACAGATGCATAGATATAGCCACCATTATAGATGTAGCCACCAATATAGATGTATAGATGTAGCCACCATTATAGATGTAGCCACCATTACAGATGTATAGATGTAGCCACCATTATAGATGTATAGATGTAGCCACCATTATAGATGTATAGATGTAGCCACCATTATAGATGTATAGATATAGCCACCATTATAGATGTAGCCACCATTATAGATGTATAGATGTAGCCACCATTATAGATGTAGCCACCATTATAGATGTATAGATGTAGCCACCATTACAGATGTAGCCACCATTACAGATGCATAGATATAGCCACCATTATAGATGTAGCCACCAATATAGATGTATAGATGTAGCCACCATTATAGATGTATAGATGTAGCCACCATTATAGATGTATAGATGTAGCCACCATTATAGATGTAGCCACCATTATAGATGTAGCCACCATTATAGATGTAGCCACCATTATAGATGTATAGATGTAGCCACCATTACAGATGTAGCCACCAATACAGATGCATAGATATAGCCACCATTATAGATGTAGCCACCAATATAGATGTATAGATGTAGCCACCATTATAGATTATAGATGTAGCCACCATTACAGATGTATAGATGTAGCCACCATTATAGATGTAGCCACCATTATAGATGTAGCCACCATTATAGATGTAGCCACCATTATAGATGTATAGATGTAGCCACCATTATAGATGTAGCCACCATTATAGATGTAGCCACCATTATAGATGTAGCCACCATTATAGATGTAGCCACCATTATAGATATAGATGTAGATTATAGATGTAGCCACCATTATAGATGTAGCCACCATTACAGATGTATAGATGTAGCCACCATTACAGATGTAGCCACCATTATAGAGCCACCATTATAGATAGCCACCATTATAGATGTAGCCACCATTATAGATGTATAGATGTAGCCACCATTATAGATGTAGCCACCAGATGTAGCCACCATTATAGATGTAGCCACCATTATAGATGTATAGATGTAGCCACCATTATAGATGTAGCCACCATTACAGATGTATAGATGTAGCCACCATTATAGAGGTGTAGATGTAGCCACCATTATAGATGTATCCACCATTATAGATGTATCCACCATTATAGATGTATAGATGTAGCCACCAGTATAGATGTAGCCACCATTATAGATGTAGCCACCATTATAGATGTATAGATGTAGCCACCATTATAGATGTATAGATGTAGCCACCATTATAGATGTAGCCACCATTATAGATGTATAGATGTAGCCACCATTATAGATATAGCCACCATTGTAGATGTATAGATGTAGCCACCATTTCAGATGTAGCCACCATTACAGATGCATAGATATAGCCACCATTATAGATGTAGCCACCAATATAGATGTATAGATGTAGCCACCATTATAGATGTATAGATGTAGCCACCATTATAGATGTAGCCACCATTATAGATGTAGCCACCATTATAGATGTATAGATGTAGCCACCATTATAGATGTATAGATGTAGCCACCATTATAGATGTAGCCACCATTAGATGTAGCCACCATTATAGATGTAGCCACCATTATAGATGTAGCCACCATTATAGATGTAGCCACCATTATAGATGTAGCCACCATTATAGATGTATAGATGTAGCCACCATTATAGATGTAGCCACCATTATAGATGTAGCCACCAATATAGATGTATAGATGTAGCCACCATTATAGATGTAGCCACCATTATAGATGTAGCCACCATTACAGATGTATAGATGTAGCCACCATTATAGAGGTGTAGATGTAGCCACCATTATAGACGTATCCACCATTATAGATGTATCCACCATTATAGATGTATAGATGTAGCCACCATTATAGATGTAGCCACCATTATAGATGTAGCCACCATTATAGATGTATAGATGTAGCCACCATTATAGATGTATAGATGTAGCCACCATTATAGATGTATAGATATAGCCACCATTATAGATGTATAGATGTAGCCACCATTATAGATATAGCCACCATTATAGATGTATAGATGTAGCCACCATTTCAGATGTAGCCACCATTACAGATGTATAGATGTAGCCACCATTATAGATGTATAGATGTAGCCACCATTACAGATGTAGCCACCATTATGGATGTATAGATGTAGCCACCATTATAGATGTAGCCACCATTATAGATGTATAGATGTAGCCACCATTATAGATGTAGCCACCATTATAGATGTATAGATGTAGCCACCATTATAGATGTAGCCACCATTATAGATGTATCCACCATTATAGATGTATCCACCAGATGTATAGATGTAGCCACCATTATAGATTATAGATGTAGCCACCATTATAGATGTAGCCACCATTACAGATGTAGCCACCATTACAGATGTAGCCACCATTACAGATGTATAGATGTAGCCACCATTACAGATGTAGCCACCATTATAGATATAGCCACCATTATAGAGGTGTAGATGTAGCCACCATTATAGATGTAGCCACCATTACAGATGTATAGATGTAGCCACCATTATAGATGTATCCACCATTATAGATATAGCCACCATTATAGAGGTGTAGATGTAGCCACCATTATAGATATAGCCACCATTATAGATGTATAGATGTAGCCACCATTACAGATGTATAGATATAGCCACCATTATAGATGTAGCCACCAATATAGATGTATAGATGTAGCCACCATTATAGATGTATAGATGTAGCCACCATTATAGATGTATAGATGTAGCCACCATTATAGATGTAGCCACCATTACAGATGTATAGATGTAGCCACCATTATAGAGGTGTAGATGTAGCCACCATTATAGATGTATCCACCATTATAGATGTATAGATGTAGCCACCATTATAGATGTATCCACCATTATAGATGTATAGATGTAGCCACCAGTATAGATGTAGCCACCATTATAGATGTATAGATGTAG
This sequence comes from Oncorhynchus nerka, assembly GCF_034236695.1. Classification (NCBI taxonomy): domain Eukaryota; kingdom Metazoa; phylum Chordata; class Actinopteri; order Salmoniformes; family Salmonidae; genus Oncorhynchus; species Oncorhynchus nerka. The sequence goes on along the minus strand of NC_088399.1, from coordinate 14,733,876 downwards.
CCACCATTATAGATGTATAGATGTAGCCACCATTATAGATGTATAGATATAGCCACCATTATAGATGTAGCCACCATTATAGATGTATAGATGTAGCCACCATTATAGATGTAGCCACCATTATAGATGTATAGATGTAGCCACCATTTCAGATGTAGCCACCATTACAGATGCATAGATATAGCCACCATTATAGATGTAGAGATGTAGCCACCATTATAGTTGTAGCCACCATTACAGATGTATAGATGTAGCCACCATTACAGATGTATAGATGTAGCCACCATTACAGATTTAGCCACCATTATGGATGTAGAGATGTAGCCACCATTATAGATGTAGCCACCATTACAGATGTATAGATATAGCCACCATTATAGATGTAGCCACCATTATAGATGTATAGATGTAGCCACCATTATAGATATAGCCACCATTATAGATGTATAGATGTAGCCACCATTTCAGATGTAGCCACCATTACAGATGCATAGATATAGCCACCATTATAGATGTAGCCACCAATATAGATGTATAGATGTAGCCACCATTATGGATGTATAGATGTAGCCACCATTATAGATGTATAGATGTAGCCACCATTATAGATGTAGCCACCATTATAGATGTATAGATGTAGCCACCATTATAGATGTATATATGTAGCCACCATTATAGATGTAGCCACCATTAAAGATGTATCCACCATTATATATGTAGCCACCATTATAGATGTAGCCACCATTATAGATGTAGCCACCATTATAGATGTAGCCACCATTACAGATGTAGCCACCATTACAGATGTAGCCACCATTATAGATGTAGCCACCATTACAGATGTATAGATGTAGCCACCATTACAGATGTAGCCACCATTATGGATGTAGAGATGTAGCCACCATTATATATGTAGCCACCATTACATATGTATAGATGTAGCCACCATTACAGATGTATAGATGTAGCCACCATTATAGATGTAGCCACCATTACAGATGTAGCCACCATTATAGATGTATCCACCATTATAGATATAGCCACCATTATAGAGGTGTAGATGTAGCCACCATTATAGATATAGCCACCATTATAGATGTATATATGTAGCCACCATTACATATGTATAGATGTAGCCACCATTACAGATGTATAGATGTAGCCACCATTATAGATGTAGCCACCATTACAGATGTAGCCACCATTATAGATGTATCCACCATTATAGATATAGCCACCATTATAGAGGTGTAGATGTAGCCACCATTATAGATATAGCCACCATTATAGATGTATAGATGTAGCCACCATTACAGATGTATAGATATAGTCAACATTATAGATGTAGCCACCAATATAGATGTATAGATGTAGCCACCATTATGGATGTATAGATGTAGCCACCATTATAGATGTAGCCACCATTATAGATGTATAGATGTAGCCACCATTATAGATGTAGCCACCATTATAGATGTAGCCACCATTATAGATGTAGCCACCATTATAGATGTAGCCACCATTATAGATGTATAGATGTAGCCACCATTATAGATGTAACCACCATTATAGATGTAGCCACCATTATAGATGTAGCCACCATTACAGATGTAGCCACCATTACAGATGTATAGATGTAGCCACCATTACAGATGTAGCCACCATTATGGATGTAGAGATGTAGCCACCATTATATATGTAGCCACCATTACAGATGTATAGATGTAGCCACCATTACAGATGTATAGATGTAGCCACCATTACAGATGTATAGATGTAGCCACCATTATAGATAGAGCCACCATTATAGATGTAGCCACCATTACAGATGCCACCATTATAGATGTAGCCACCATTATAGATGTAGCCACCATTATAGATGTAGCCACCATTATAGATATAGCCACCATTTAGGTGTAGATGTAGCCACCATTATAGATGTAGCCACCATTATAGATGTATAGATGTAGCCACCATTATAGATGTAGCCACCATTATAGATGTATAGATGTAGCCACCATTATAGATGTATAGATGTAGCCACCATTATAGATGTAGCCACCATTATAGATAGATGTAGCCACCATTATAGATGTATAGATGTAGCCACCATTATAGATGTAGCCACCATTACAGATGTATAGATGTAGCCACCATTATAGATGTAGCCACCATTATAGATGTATAGATGTAGCCACCATTATAGATGTAGCCACCATTATAGATGTATAGATGTAGCCACCATTACAGATGTATAGATGTAGCCACCATTATAGATGTATAGATGTAGCCACCATTATAGATGTAGCCACCATTATAGATGTAGCCACCATTATAGATGTAGCCACCATTATAGATGTATAGATGTAGCCACCATTATAGATGTATAGATGTAGCCACCATAGATGTATCCACCATTATAGATAGATAGCCACCATTATAGATGTAGCCACCATTATAGATGTATAGATGTAGCCACCATTATAGATGTAGCCACCATTATAGATGTATAGATGTAGCCACCATTATAGATAGCCACCATTATAGATGTAGCCACCATTATAGATGTATAGATGTAGCCACCATTATAGATGTATAGATGTAGCCACCATTATAGATGTATAGATGTAGCCACCATTATAGATATAGCCACCATTATAGATGTATAGATGTAGCCACCATTATAGATGTAGCCACCATTATAGATGTAGCCACCATTACAGATGTATAGATGTAGCCACCATTATAGATGTAGCCACCATTATAGATATAGATGTAGCCACCATTATAGATGTAGCCACCATTACAGATGTATAGATGTAGCCACCATTACAGATGTATAGATGTAGCCACCATTATAGATGCATAGATGTAGCCACCATTACAGATGTAGCCACCATTATAGATGTATCCACCATTATAGATATAGCCACCATTATAGAGGTGTAGATGTAGCCACCATTATAGATGTAGCCACCATTATAGATGTAGCCACCATTATAGAAGTGTAGATGTAGCCACCATTATAGATGTATCCACCATTATAGATGTAGCCACCATTATAGATGTATAGATGTAGCCACCATTATAGATGTAGCCACCATTATAGATGTAGCCACCATTATAGATGTAGCCACCATTATAGATGTATAGATGTAGCCACCATTATAGATGTATAGATGTAGCCACCATTATAGATGTATAGATGTAGCCACCATTATAGATGTAGCCACCATTATAGAGCCACCATTATAGATGTAGCCACCATTATAGATGTAGCCACCATTATAGATGTATAGATGTAGCCACCATTATAGATGTAGCCACCATTACAGATGATAGTAGCCACCATTATAGATGTATAGATGTAGCCACCATTAGATGTAGCCACCATTACAGATGTATAGATGTAGCCACCATTACAGATGTATAGATGTAGCCACCATTACAGATGTAGCCACCATTATGGATGTAGAGATGTAGCCACCATTATAGATGTAGCCACCATTATAGATGTATAGATGTAGCCACCATTATAGATGTAGCCACCATTATAGATTATAGATGTAGCCACCATTATAGATGTAGCCACCATTATAGATGTATAGATGTAGCCACCATTTCAGATGTAGCCACCATTACAGATGTATAGATGTAGCCACCATTATAGATGTAGCCACCATTATAGATGTATAGATGTAGCCACCATTATAGATGTATAGATGTAGCCACCATTATAGATGTATAGATGTAGCCACCATTATAGATGTATAGATGTAGCCACCATTATAGATGATGTAGCCACCATTACAGATAGATGTAGCCACCATTATAGATGTATAGCCACCATTATAGATGTAGCCACCATTATAGATGTATAGCCACCATTATAGATGTAGCCACCATTATAGATGTAGCCACCATTACAGATGTAGCCACCATTACAGATGTAGCACCATTATAGATGTAGCCACCATTACAGATGTATAGATGTAGCCACCATTATAGATGTAGCCACCATTATAGATGTATAGATGTAGCCACCATTATAGATGTATGTAGCCACCATTACAGATGTATAGATGTAGCCACCATTACAGATGTATAGATGTAGCCACCATTATAGATGCCACCATTATAGATGTAGCCACCATTATAGATAGCCACCATTATAGATGTAGCCACCATTTAGATAGATGTAGCCACCATTATAGATGTAGCCACCATTATAGATGTATAGATGTAGCCACCATTACAGATGTATAGATGTAGCCACCATTAGAGTATAGATGTAGCCACCATTATAGATGTAGCCACCATTAGATGTAGCCACCATTATAGATGTATCCACCATTATAGATGTAGCCACCATTATAGATGTATAGATGTAGCCACCATTATAGATGTAGCCACCATTATAGATGTATAGATGTAGCCACCATTACAGATGTATAGATGTAGCCACCATTATAGATGTAGCCACCAATATAGATGTATAGATGTAGCCACCATTATAGATGTATAGATGTAGCCACCATTATAGATGTAGCCACCATTATAGATGTATAGATGTAGCCACCATTATAGATGTATAGATGTAGCCACCATTATAGATGTAGCCACCATTAGATGTAGCCACCATTATAGATGTAGCCACCATTATAGATGTATAGATGTAGCCACCATTATAGATGTATAGATGTAGCCACCATTATAGATGTAGCCACCATTATAGATGTAGCCACCATTATAGATGTAGCCACCATTACAGATGTATAGATGTAGCCACCATTACAGATGTAGCCACCATTATAGATAGAGATGTAGCCACCATTTATAGATGTAGCCACCATTACATATGTATAGATGTAGCCACCATTATAGATGTATAGATGTAGCCACCATTATAGATGTAGCCACCATTATAGATGTAGCCACCATTACAGATGTATAGATGTAGCCACCATTATAGATGTATCCACCATTATAGATGTAGCCACCATTATAGATAGATGTAGCCACCATTACCATTATAGATGTAGCCACCATTATAGATGTAGATGTAGCCACCATTATAGATATAGCCACCATTATAGATGTATAGATGTAGCCACCATTATAGATAGCCACCATTATAGATGTAGCCACCATTATAGATGTATAGATGTAGCCACCATTATGGATAGCCACCATTATAGATGTGCCACCATTATAGATGTAGCCACCATTATAGATGTATAGATGTAGCCACCATTATAGATGTAGCCACCATTATAGATGTATAGATGTAGCCACCATTACAGATGTATAGATGTAGCCACCATTATAGATGTATAGATGTAGCCACCATTATAGATGTGTAGATGTAGCCACCATTATGGATGTATAGATGTAGCCACCATTACAGATGTAGCCACCATTACAGATGTATAGATGTAGCCACCATTACAGATGTAGCCACCATTATGGATGTAGAGATGTAGCCACCATTATAGATGTAGCCACCATTACAGATGTATAGATGTAGCCACCATTACAGATGTATAGATGTAGCCACCATTATAGATGCATAGATGTAGCCACCATTACAGATGTAGCCACCATTATAGATGTATCCACCATTATAGATATAGCCACCATTATAGAGGTGTAGATGTAGCCACCATTATAGATGTAGCCACCATTATAGATGTAGCCACCATTATAGATGTATCCACCATTATAGAAGTGTAGATGTTGCCACCATTATAGATGTATCCACCATTATAGATGTATAGATGTAGCCACCATTATAGATGTAGCCACCATTATAGATGTAGCCACCATTATAGATGTAGCCACCATTATAGATGTATAGATGTAGCCACCATTATAGATGTATAGATGTAGCCACCATTATAGATGTATAGATGTAGCCACCATTATAGATATAGCCACCATTATAGATGTATAGATGTAGCCACCATTACAGATGCATAGATATAGCCACCATTATAGATGTAGCCACCAATATAGATGTATAGATGTAGCCACCATTATAGATGTAGCCACCATTATAGATGTATAGATGTAGCCACCATTATAGATGTAGCCACCATTATAGATGTAGCCACCATTATAGATGTAGCCACCATTATAGATGTAGCCACCATTATAGATGTATAGATGTAGCCACCATTATAGATGTATAGATGTAGCCACCATTATAGATGTGTAGATGTAGCCACCATTATGGATGTATAGATGTAGCCACCATTACAGATGTAGCCACCATTACAGATGTATAGATGTAGCCACCATTACAGATGTAGCCACCATTATGGATGTAGAGATGTAGCCACCATTATAGATGTAGCCACCATTACAGATGTATAGATGTAGCCACCATTACAGATGTATAGATGTAGCCACCATTATAGATGTAGCCACCATTATAGATGTAGCCACCATTATAGATGTAGCCACCATTATAGATGTAGCCACCATTATAGAGGTGTAGATGTAGCCACCATTATAGATGTAGCCACCATTATAGATGTAGCCACCATTATAGATGTATCCACCATTATAGAAGTGTAGATGTTGCCACCATTATAGATGTATCCACCATTATAGATGTATAGATGTAGCCACCAGTATAGATGTAGCCACCATTATAGATGTAGCCACCATTATAGATGTAGCCACCATTATAGATGTATAGATGTAGCCACCATTATAGATGTAGCCACCATTATAGATGTATAGATGTAGCCACCATTATAGATATAGCCACCATTATAGATGTATAGATGTAGCCACCATTACAGATGCATAGATATAGCCACCATTATAGATGTAGCCACCAATATAGATGTATAGATGTAGCCACCATTATAGATGTAGCCACCATTATAGATGTATAGATGTAGCCACCAGATATAGATGTATAGATGTAGCCACCATTATAGATGTATAGATGTAGCCACCATTATAGATGTAGCCACCATTATAGATGTAGCCACCATTATAGATTATAGATGTAGCCACCATTATAGATGTAGCCACCATTATAGATGTAGCCACCATTATAGATGTAGCCACCATTACAGATGTATAGATGTAGCCACCATTACAGATAGATAGCCACCATTACAGATAGATGTAGCCACCATTATAGATATAGATGTAGCCACCCAGATGTATAGATGTAGCCACCATTACAGATGTATAGATGTAGCCACCATTATAGATGTAGCCACCATTATAGATGTAGCCACCATTTAGATGTAGCCACCATTATAGATGCCACCATTATAGATGTAGCCACCATTATAGATGTAGCCACCATTAGATGTAGCCACCATTATAGATGTAGCCACCATTATAGATGTAGCCACCATTATAGATGTAGCCACCATTATAGATGTATAGATGTAGCCACCATTACAGATGTATAGATATAGTCACCATTATAGATGTAGCCACCAATATAGATGTATAGATGTAGCCACCATTATAGATGTAGCCACCATTATAGATGTAGCCACCATTATAGATGTATAGATGTAGCCACCATTATAGATGTAGCCACCATTATAGATGTATAGATGTAGCCACCATTATAGATGTATAGATGTAGCCACCATTATAGATGTATAGATGTAGCCACCATTATAGATGTATAGATGTAGCCACCATTATAGATGTATAGATGTAGCCACCATTATAGATGTAGCCACCATTATAGATGTATAGATGTAGCCACCATTATAGATGTAGCCACCATTATAGATGTATAGATGTAGCCACCATTATAGATGTAGCCACCAATACAGATGTATAGATGTAGCCACCATTACAGATGTATAGATGTAGCCACCATTATAGATGCATAGATGTAGCCACCATTACAGATGTAGCCACCATTATAGATGTATCCACCATTATAGATATAGCCACCATTATAGAGGTGTAGATGTAGCCACCATTATAGATGTAGCCACCATTATAGATGTAGCCACCATTATAGATGTATCCACCATTATAGATGTAGCCACCATAGATGCCACCATTATAGATGTAGCCACCATTATAGATGTATAGATGTAGCCACCATTATAGATGTAGCCACCATTATAGATGTAGCCACCATTATAGATGTAGCCACCATTATAGATGTATAGATGTAGCCACCATTATAGAGTATAGATGTAGCCACCATTATAGATGTATAGCCACCATTATAGATGTAGCCACCATTATAGATGTATAGATGTAGCCACCATTACAGATGCCACCATTATAGATGTAGCCACCATTATAGATTATAGATGTAGCCACCATTATAGATGTAGCCACCATTATAGATTATAGATAGCCACCATTATAGATGTAGCCACCATTATAGATGTAGCCACCATTATAGATGTAGCCACCATTATAGATGTAGCCACCATTATAGATGTATAGATGTAGCCACCATTATAGATGTATAGATGTAGCCACCATTATAGATAGATGTAGCCACCATTATAGATGTATAGATGTAGCCACCATTATAGATGTAGCCACCATTACAGATGTATAGATGTAGCCACCATTACAGAGATGTAGCCACCATTATAGATGTATAGATGTAGCCACCATTATAGATGTAGCCACCATTACAGATGTATAGATGTAGCCACCATTACAGATGTATAGATGTAGCCACCATTATAGATGCATAGATGTAGCCACCATTATAGATGTAGCCACCATTATAGATGTATAGCCACCATTATAGATGTAGCCACCATTATAGATGTATAGATGTAGCCACCATTATAGATAGCCACCATTATAGATGTGCCACCATTATAGATGCCACCATTATATGTATAGATGTTGCCACCATTATAGATGTATCCACCATTATAGATGTATAGATGTAGCCACCAGTATAGATGTAGCCACCATTATAGATGTAGCCACCATTATAGATGTAGCCACCATTATAGATGTATAGATGTAGCCACCATTATAGATGTATAGATGTAGCCACCATTATAGATGTATAGATGTAGCCACCATTATAGATATAGCCACCATTATAGATGTATAGATGTAGCCACCATTACAGATGCATAGATATAGCCACCATTATAGATGTAGCCACCAATATAGATGTATAGATGTAGCCACCATTATAGATGTAGCCACCATTATAGATGTATAGATGTAGCCACCATTATAGATGTAGCCACCATTATAGATGTAGCCACCATTATAGATGTATCCACCATTATAGATGTAGCCACCATTATAGATGTATAGATGTAGCCACCATTATAGATGTAGCCACCATTATAGATATAGCCACCATTATAGAGGTGTAGATGTAGCCACCATTATAGATATAGCCACCATTATAGATGTATAGATGTAGCCACCATTACAGATGTATAGATATAGCCACCATTATAGATGTAGCAACCAATATAGATGTATAGATGTAGCCACCATTATAGATGTAGCCACCATTATAGATGTATAGATGTAGCCACCATTATAGATGTAGCCACCATTACAGATGTATAGATGTAGCCACCATTATAGATGTATAGATGTAGCCACCATTATAGATGTAGCCACCATTATAGATGTATAGATGTAGCCACCATTACAGATGTATAGATATAGCCACCATTATAGATGTAGCCACCAATATAGATGTATAGATGTAGCCACCATTATAGATGTATAGATGTAGCCACCATTATAGATGTAGCCACCATTACAGATGTATAGATGTAGCCACCATTATAGAGGTGTAGATGTAGCCACCATTATAGATGTATCCACCATTATAGATGTATAGATGTAGCCACCATTATAGAGGTGTAGATGTAGCCACCATTATAGATGTATCCACCATTATAGATGTATCCACCATTATAGAGGTGTAGATGTAGCCACCATTATAGATGTATCCACCATTATAGATGTATCCACCATTATAGATGTATAGATGTAGCCACCAGTATAGATGTAGCCACCATTATAGATGTAGCCACCATTATAGATGTAGCCACCATTATAGATGTATAGATGTAGCCACCATTATAGATATAGCCACCATTATAGATGTATAGATGTAGCCACCATTTCAGATGTAGCCACCATTACAGATGTATAGATGTAGCCACCATTACAGATGTAGCCACCATTATGGATGTATAGATGTAGCCACCATTATAGATGTAGCCACCATTATAGATGTAGCCACCATTATAGATGAACCACCATTATAGATGTATAGATGTAGCCACCATTATAGATGTATAGATGTAGCCACCATTATAGATGAACCACCATTATAGATGTATCCACCATTATAGATGTAGCCACCATTATAGATGTATAGATGTAGCCACCATTATAGATGTAGCCACCATTATAGATGTATCCACCATTATATATGTAGCCACCATTATAGATGTATAGATGTAGCCACCATTATAGATGTAGCCACCATTATAGATAGCCACCATTATAGATGTAGCCACCATTATAGATGTATAGATGTAGCCACCATTATAGATGTAGCCACCATTATAGATGCCACCATTATAGATGTAGCCACCATTACAGATGATAGTAGCCACCATTATAGATGTAGCCACCATTATAGATGTATAGATGTAGCCACCATTACAGATAGATGTAGCCACCATTATAGATGTATAGATGTAGCCACCATTAGATGTAGATGTAGCCACCATTATTATAGATGTAGCCACCATTATAGATGTAGCCACCATTATAGATGTAGCCACCATTATAGATGTAGCCACCATTATAGATGTAGCCACCATTATAGATGTATAGATGTAGCCACCATTATAGATATAGCCACCATTATAGAGGTGTAGATGTAGCCACCATTATAGATATAGCCACCATTATAGATGTATAGATGTAGCCACCATTACAGATGTATAGATATAGCCACCATTATAGATGTAGCCACCAATATAGATGTATAGATGTAGCCACCATTATAGATGTAGCCACCATTATAGATGTATAGATGTAGCCACCATTATAGATGTAGCCACCATTACAGATGTATAGATGTAGCCACCATTATAGAGGTGTAGATGTAGCCACCATTATAGATATAGCCACCATTATAGATGTATAGATGTAGCCACCATTACAGATGTATAGATATAGCCACCATTATAGATGTAGCCACCAATATAGATGTATAGATGTAGCCACCATTATAGATGTATAGATGTAGCCACCATTATAGATGTAGCCACCATTACAGATGTATAGATGTAGCCACCATTATAGAGGTGTAGATGTAGCCACCATTATAGATGTATCCACCATTATAGATGTATCCACCATTATAGAGGTGTAGATGTAGCCACCATTATAGATGTATCCACCATTATAGATGTATCCACCATTATAGATGTATAGATGTAGCCACCAGTATAGATGTAGCCACCATTATAGATGTAGCCACCATTATAGATGTAGCCACCATTATAGATGTATAGATGTAGCCACCATTATAGATATAGCCACCATTATAGATGTATAGATGTAGCCACCATTTTATAGATGTAGCCACCATTATAGATAGATATAGCCACCATTATAGATGTAGCCACCAATATAGATGTATAGATGTAGCCACCATTACAGATGTAGCCACCATTATGGATGTATAGATGTAGCCACCATTATAGATGTATAGATGTAGCCACCATTATAGATGTAGCCACCATTATAGATGAACCACCATTATAGATGTATAGATGTAGCCACCATTATAGATGTATAGATGTAGCCACCATTATAGATGTAGCCACCATTATAGATGTATAGATGTAGCCACCATTTCAGATGTAGCCACCATTACAGATGCATAGATATAGCCACCATTATAGATGTAGCCACCAATATAGATGTATAGATGTAGCCACCATTACAGATGTAGCCACCATTATGGATGTATAGATGTAGCCACCATTATAGATGTATAGATGTAGCCACCATTATAGATGTAGCCACCATTACAGATGTATAGATGTAGCCACCATTACAGATGTATAGATGTAGCCACCATATAGATGTAGCCACCATTATAGATGTAGCCACCATTATAGATGTATCCACCATTATATATGTAGCCACCATTATAGATGTATAGATGTAGCCACCATTATAGATGTAGCCACCATTACAGATGTAGCCACCATTATAGAGAGCCACCATTATAGATGTATAGCCACCATTATAGATGTAGCCACCATTATAGATGTATAGATGTAGCCACCATTATAGATGTAGCCACCATTATGGATTATAGATGTAGCCACCATTATAGATGTAGCCACCATTACAGATGTATCCACCATTATAGATGTAGCCACCATTATAGATGTATAGATGTAGCCACCATTATAGATGTAGCCACCATTACAGATGTATAGCCACCATATAGACCATTATAGATGTATAGATGTAGCCACCATTATAGATGTATAGATGTAGCCACCATTATAGATGTAGCCACCATTATAGATGTATAGATGTAGCCACCATTATAGATGTATAGATGTAGCCACCATTATAGATGTAGCCACCATTATAGATGTATAGATGTAGCCACCATTAGAGGTGTAGATGTAGCCACCATTATAGATGTAGCCACCATTATAGATGTAGCCACCATTATAGATGTAGCCACCATTATAGATGTAGCCACCATTATAGATGTAGCCACCATTATAGATGTATAGATGTAGCCACCATTATAGATGTAGCCACCATTATAGATGTAGCCACCATTATAGATGTAGCCACCATTATAGATGTATAGATGTAGCCACCATTACAGATGTATAGATGTAGCCACCATTATAGATGTAGCCACCATTATAGATGTATAGATGTAGCCACCATTATAGATGTAGCCACCATTATAGATGTATAGATGTAGCCACCATTATAGATGTAGCCACCATTACAGATGTATAGATGTAGCCACCATTATAGAGGTGTAGATGTAGCCACCATTATAGATATAGCCACCATTATAGATGTATAGATGTAGCCACCATTATAGATGTATAGATGTAGCCACCATTATAGATGTAGCCACCATTATAGATGTATAGATGTAGCCACCATTATAGATGTATAGATGTAGCCACCATTATAGATGTAGCCACCATTACAGATGTATAGATGTAGCCACCATTATAGATGTATAGATGTAGCCACCATTATAGATGTAGCCACCATTATAGATGTAGCCACCATTATAGATGTAGCCACCATTATAGATGTAGCCACCATTATAGATGTATAGATGTAGCCACCATTATAGATGTATAGATGTATAGATGTAGCCACCATTATAGATGTAGCCACCATTATAGATGTATAGATGTAGCCACCATTATAGATATAGCCACCATTATAGATGTATAGATGTAGCCACCATTATAGATGTAGCCACCATTACAGATGTATAGATATAGCCACCATTATAGATGTAGCCACCATTATAGATGTATAGATGTAGCCACCATTATAGATGTAGCCACCATTATAGATGTATAGATGTAGCCACCATTATAGATGTATAGATGTAGATTATAGATGTAGCCACCATTATAGATGTAGCCACCATTATAGATGTATAGATGTAGCCACCATTATAGATGTATAGATGTAGCCACCATTATAGATGTAGCCACCATTATAGATGTAGCCACCATTATAGATGTAGCCACCATTATAGATGTATAGATGTAGCCACCATTATAGATGTAGCCACCATTACAGATGTATAGATGTAGCCACCATTAGATGTATAGATGTAGCCACCATTATAGATGTAGCCACCATTATAGATGTAGCCACCATTATAGATGTAGCCACCATTACAGATGTATAGATGTAGCCACCATTACAGATGTATAGATGTAGCCACCATTATAGATGTAGCCACCATTACAGATGTAGCCACCATTATAGATGTATCCACCATTATAGATATAGCCACCATTATAGAGGTGTAGATGTAGCCACCATTATAGATATAGCCACCATTATAGATGTAGCCACCATTACAGATGTATAGATATAGCCACCATTATAGATGTAGCCACCAATATAGATGTATAGATGTAGCCACCATTATAGATGTATAGATGTAGCCACCATTATAGATGTAGCCACCATTATAGATGTGCCACCATTATAGATGTATCCACCATAGATGTATAGATGTAGCCACCATTATAGATGTATAGATGTAGCCACCATTATAGATGTAGCCACCATTATAGATGTATAGATGTAGCCACCATTATAGATGTAGCCACCATTATAGATGTAGCCACCATTATAGATATAGCCACCATTATAGATGTATAGATGTAGCCACCATTATAGATATAGCCACCATTATAGATGTATAGATGTAGCCACCATTATAGATGTATAGATGTAGCCACCATTATAGATGTAGCCACCATTATAGATGTATAGATGTAGCCACCATTATAGATGTATAGATGTAGCCACCATTATAGATGTAGCCACCATTATAGATGTAGCCACCATTATAGATGTAGCCACCATTATAGATGTATAGATGTAGCCACCATTACAGATGTATAGATGTAGCCACCATTACAGATGTATAGATGTAGCCACCATTATAGATGTATAGATGTAGCCACCATTATAGATGTGTAGATGTAGCCACCATTATGGATGTATAGATGTAGCCACCATTACAGATGTAGCCACCATTACAGATGTATAGATGTAGCCACCATTACAGATGTATAGATGTAGCCACCATTATAGATGCATAGATGTAGCCACCATTATAGATGCATAGATGTAGCCACCATTATAGATGTAGCCACCATTACAGATGTATCCACCATTATGTAGCCACCATTACAGATGTATAGATGTAGCCACCATTATAGATGTAGCTACCATTATAGATGTAGCCACCATTATAGATGTATCCACCATTATAGATGTATAGATGTAGCCACCATTATAGATGTAGCCACCATTATAGATGTAGCCACCATTACAGATGTATAGATGTAGCCACCATTATAGATGTATAGATGTAGCCACCATTATAGATGCCACCATTATAGATGTAGCCACCATTATAGATGTAGCCACCATTATAGATGCCACCATTATAGATGTAGCCACCATTATAGATGTATAGATGTAGCCACCAGATGTATAGATGTAGCCACCATTATAGATGTATAGATGTAGCCACCATTACAGATGTAGCCACCATTATAGATGTATAGATGTAGCCACCATTATAGATGTAGCCACCATTATAGATGTAGCCACCATTATAGATGTATAGATGTAGCCACCATTACAGATGTAGCCACCATTACAGATGTATAGATGTAGCCACCATTACAGATGTATAGATGTAGCCACCATTACAGATGTATAGATGTAGCCACCATTATAGATGTAGCCACCATTATAGATGTAGCCACCATTACAGATGTATAGATGTAGCCACCATTACAGATGTATAGATGTAGCCACCATTACAGATGTAGCCACCATTATAGATGTAGCCACCATTATAGATGTAGCCACCATTACAGATGTAGCCACCATTACAGATGTAGCCACCATTATAGATATAGCCACCATTATAGATGTAGCCACCATTACAGATGTATAGATGTAGCCACCATTATAGAGGTGTAGATGTAGCCACCATTATAGATGTAGCCACCATTATAGATGTAGCCACCATTATAGATGTAGCCACCATTATAGATGTATAGATGTAGCCACCATTATAGATGTATAGATGTAGCCACCATTACAGATGTATAGATGTATCCACCATTATAGATGTGTAGATGTAGCCACCATTATAGATGTAGCTACCATTACAGATGTATAGATGTAGCCACCATTACAGATGTAGCCACCATTATGGATGGAGAGACCGAGACAGAGAGAGACCGAGACAGAGAGAGACCGAGACAGAGAGAGACCGAGACAGAGAGACCGAGACAGAGACAGAGAGAGAGAGACCGAGACAGAGAGAGAGAGACCGAGACAGAGAGAGAGAGAGACCGAGAGACCGAGACAGAGAGAGAGACCGAGACCGAGAGACCGAGACAGAAAGACCGAGACAGAGAGACGGAGACCGAGACAGAGAGAGAGAGACCGAGACAGAGAGAGAGAGACCGAGACAGAGAGAGAGAGACCGAGACAGAGAGAGAGAGACTGAGACAGAGAGACCGAGAGACCGAGACAGAGAGACCGAGACCGAGAGACCGAGACAGAGAGACCGAGACAGAGAGACGGAGACAGAGAGACCGAGACAGAGACACCGAGACAGAGAGAGACCGAGACAGAGAGAGACCGAGACAGAGAGAGACCGAGACAGAGAGACACCCGAGACAGAGACAGAGAGACCGAGACAGAGAGACCGAGACAGAGACCGAGACAGAGAGAGAGAGAGACAGAGAGAGAGAGACGAGAGAGACCGAGAGAGAGAGAGAGACAGAGAGAGAGAGAGAGACCGAGAGAGAGAGAGACAGAGAGACAGAGACAGAGACAGAGAGACCGAGAGACCGAGAGAGAGAGACCGAGACAGAGAGACCGAGACGAGAGACAGAGAGACCGAGACAGAGAGAGACCGAGAGACAGAGAGACCGAGACAGAGAGAGACCGAGACAGAGAGAGACCGAGACAGAGAGAGACCGAGACAGAGAGAGACCGAGACAGAGAGAGAGAGAGAGACCGAGACAGAGAGAGAGAGACCGAGACACAGAGAGACCGAGACAGAGAGAGACAGAGAGACGAGACAGAGAGAGACCGAGACAGAGAGAGACCGAGACAGAGACAGAGAGAGACAGAGACAGAGAGACCGAGACAGAGAGACCGAGACAGAGAGACCGAGACAGAGAGAGACCGAGACAGAGAGACCGAGACAGAGAGACACCGAGACAGAGAGACACCGAGACAGAGAGAGACCGAGACAGAGAGACACCGAGACAGAGAGACACCGAGACAGAGAGACACCGAGACAGAGAGACACCGAGACAGAGACACCGAGACAGAGACACCGAGACAGAGAGACCGAGACAGAGAGACCGAGACAGAGAGACCGAGACAGAGACCGAGACAGAGACCGAGACAGAGAGACCGAGACAGAGAGACCGAGACAGAGAGACCGAGACAGAGAGACCGAGACAGAGAGACCGAGACAGAGAGACCGAGACAGAGAGACCGAGACAGAGAGAGAGAGACAGAGAGAGAGACCGAGATACCGAGAGACCGAGAGACAGAGTGATTGAGATTGAGAGACCGAGAGACAGCGACTGAGACACAGAGAGAGAGACAGAGAGACCGAGAGACCGAGACAGAGAGACCGAGACCGAGAGACCGAGACCGAGACAGAGAGAGACCGAGACAGAGAGAGACCGAGACAGAGAGACCGAGACAGAGAGAGACCGAGACAGAGAGAGACCGAGACAGAGAGAGACCGAGACAGAGAGAGACCGAGACAGAGAGAGACCGAGACAGAGAGAGACCGAGACAGAGAGAGACCGAGACAGAGAGAGACCGAGAGAGACCGAGACAGAGAGAGAGACCGAGACACAGAGAGACCGAGACACAGAGAGACCGAGACAGAGAGAGACCGAGACAGAGAGAGACCGAGACAGAGAGACCGAGACAGAGAGACCGAGACAGAGACAGAGAGACCGAGACAGAGAGACCGAGACAGAGAGAGACCGAGACAGAGAGAGACCGAGACAGAGAGAGACCGAGACAGAGAGACCGAGACAGAGAGACACCGAGACAGAGAGACACCGAGACAGAGAGACACCGAGACAGAGAGACACCGAGACAGAGAGACACCGAGACAGAGAGACACCGAGACAGAGAGACACCGAGACAGAGACACCGAGACAGAGACACCGAGACAGAGAGACCGAGACAGAGACCGAGACAGAGAGACCGAGACAGAGAGACCGAGACAGAGAGACCGAGACAGAGAGACCGAGACAGAGAGAGAGAGACAGAGAGAGAGACCGAGAGACAGAGTGATTGAGATTGAGAGACCGAGAGACAGCGACTGAGACACAGAGAGAGAGACAGAGAGACCGAGAGACCGAGACAGAGAGACCGAGACCGAGAGACCGAGACCGAGACAGAGAGAGACCGAGACAGAGAGACCGAGACAGAGAGAGACCGAGACAGAGAGACCGAGACAGAGAGAGACCGAGACAGAGAGAGACCGAGACAGAGAGAGACCGAGACAGAGAGAGACCGAGACAGAGAGAGACCGAGACAGAGAGAGACCGAGACAGAGAGAGACCGAGACAGAGAGAGACCGAGACAGAGAGAGACCGAGAGAGACCGAGACAGAGAGAGAGACCGAGACACAGAGACCGAGACACAGAGAGACCGAGACACAGAGAGACCGAGACAGAGAGACCGAGACAGAGAGACCGAGACAGAGACAGAGAGACCGAGACAGAGAGAGACCGAGACAGAGAGAGACCGAGACAGAGAGAGACCGAGACAGAGAGAGACCGACAGAGAGAGACCGACAGAGAGAGACCGAGACAGAGAGAGACCGAGACAGAGAGAGACCGAGACAGAGAGAGACCGACAGAGAGAGACCGAGACAGAGAGACCGAGACAGAGAGACCGAGACAGAGACAGAGACAGAAAGAGAGACCGAGAGAGAGACCGAGACAGAGAGACCGAGACCGAGACAGAGAGAGACCGAGACAGAGAGAGACCGACAGAGAGAGACCGACAGAGAGAGACCGACAGAGAGAGACCGAGACAGAGAGAGACCGAGACAGAGAGAGACCGAGACAGAGAGAGACCGACAGAGAGAGACCGAGACAGAGAGACCGAGACAGAGAGACCGAGACAGAGACAGAGACAGAAAGAGAGACCGAGAGAGAGACCGAGACAGAGAGCCACCGAGACAGAGAGACACCGAGACAGAGAGACCGAGACAGAAAGAGAGACAGAAAGAGAGAGAGAGAGAGAGACCGAGAGAGATACCGAGACAGAGACCGAGACAGAGAGACACCGAGACAGAGACACCGAGACAAGAGAGACAGAAAGAGAGAGACCGAGAGAGAGACCGAGACAGAGAGACAGAAAGAGAGAGAGAGACCGAGACAGAGAGACAGAAAGAGAGAGAGAGAGACCGAGACAGAGACAGAGAGAGAGAACGAGGAAATCGTATATGTAAGTGAAGTCTTAAATATCCATATTTTTTTAAGTATGAGAAATCTAACCACAAGTAACTGTACTGAGACAAATCTTGCCAGTGTGTGTATTTGTGTGTCGGAGAGTGTGTGTGCTGAACATTTTCCATTTTTCAATGGACAGTGAAGGTTTCATGTCTATTTGATTCTGTGTGTGTCTGCGCATGTTCGTGTGTGCACAAGCCTGCGGGTGTTTGTGTTTACACGTGTTTACAGTGGCACAGCTGGTGGCAGATCGATCTTACACCCTCACAGCCCCTCTGTTTGTAGTTGTGGTCCAACTCCCCTTCCATCCTCCCCTCCAATCCCTCATCGCACCCTCCCCTCCACCCACAGTCCCCTCCAACCCCCTTCCATCATTCCCTCCAACCCCCCTCTTCCCCCCGCCCCCTTCCACCCCCCTCTTCCCCCTCCTCCAAACTCCCATTCCATCCTCCCTCCAAACTTCTTCCACCCTTCTTCCCCTTCCAACCTCCTTCCACCCCCTCCCCGGCCCGTGCCCGTCTCATCTGACCTAAGAGGGAACTGATCAAACACATTGATCTGTGTGAGTAGTTTCTGCCACTACTGCTGAAACACATGCTCACCCTCTTATTTAATCTGGCAACCCGTTCATTGTATCTGGCAACCCACCCGTCCCTCTAATCCACAGTGCTGTTGACATAACCCCCAGGTCAGAGGGAGGGAGGGGTAGCTAAACCACAGCAGCTAAACAGTGACTGGCCAACTGGAGGAGGTGGAGAATCACAAGGAGAAAATAGAAATGACTAGAAGAGACATTCCCTTTCCCATCCGCATTCAGAGGTCTGACAGAGAGACACCGAGGCATTCCTTCTAGGCATTTTACCTCTATTGGCGGACATAATATGTGCCCTCCTCCACCAAACACAGATATGTGAGAAAGTAGGTTACATTTATTTCTATATAATAAAAAATTAAACAACCATCATTAAGGTATGACAATAGCACCACTCCATCACTATGAATGAAGACACTAAAAATACAGATACAAATGAAGCACGACATTGCAAAGCAATTACTGACATTTTGTTGAAATATTTATTTGGTTATTCATGTCTGTTTCACTCTAAATCATGTCCTTTAAGACTTGGGGGTTTATGGATAGTACGGAAAAATACATGTATCTTTAATAAATGTATGTAATCTGTGAGTTGTAAGAACTACAGCTGGAAAAGGGCTTTTGCAGAGCGTAAAAAATCCTCGATTATGAAGGTGTCGCTTTTCTAATGAATTAGAAGTGGAGAAATGATTACGGAAATATTACGTTACGGAAATATCCCTTTTTTTGAGATCTCCTATCCTAATATTATCTCAGTGCCAGGTGACGGTCAAGTGTGTCACCATCTTTATAAAAGATTGAATTGTGAGGTCGCTTGTAAGTGAAGTTAATAGAGACGTTAACATGCTCCATAATGTCTTTGGTTGATAATAGTAACAATGTAGTTAGCAATTAGCATATAATTAAAATAGCATGTTCTTGAAATATACAGTAGCTGAATATCAAAATAAAATCATTTTGGAAATATTGAAAATGGAAATGATGCAGACAATTAAATTGATAGAAGCCACAATCTGCAATATTAAAGCTGATCTACAACCTAAAAAAATAATAATTGTAATCATAACATGTTTGAGACCACTTTACTGTAGAATAGCCAAACAATATAGTAGCTTTTGTTGAAATTACCTTACATGATAAGAATAGAAATAACAATCTGGGAAGAATAATAATGTAAATCTGGCACGTTATACAGTTGGCACGCGCACACAGAGAGAGAGAGAGTGAGAGAGAGACAGAGAGAGACAGAGAGGGACAGAAAGAGACAGAAAGAGACAGAGAGAGACAGAGAGAGACAGAAAGAGACAGAGAGAGACAGAAAGAGACAGAGAGAGAGACAGAAAGAGACAGAGAGAGACAGAAAGAGACAGAGAGAGACAGAGAGGGACAGAAAGAGACAGAGACAGAGAGAGACAGAGAGAGACAGAGAGGGACAGACAGAGAGGGACAGAGAGGGACAGAAAGAGACAGAGAGAGAGAGGGACAGAGAGAGAGAGAGAGACAGAAAGAGACAGAGAGAGAGAGAGAGACAGAGAGAGAGAGAGAGACAGAAAGAGACAGAGAGAGAGAGAGACAGAAAGAGACAGAGAGAGAGACAGAGAGAGACAGAGAGGGACAGAAAGAGACAGAGAGGGACATAAAGAGACAGAGAGGGACAGAAAGAGACAGAAAGAGACAGAGAGAGACAGAGAGAGACAGAGAGAGACAGAGAGGGACAGAAAGAGACAGAGAGGGACAGAAAGAGACAGAGAGAGAGAGAGAGACAGAAAGAGACAGAGAGAGACAGAGAGAGACAGAGACAGAAAGAGACAGAGAGGGACAGAAAGAGACAGAGACAGAGAGGGACAGAAAGAGACAGAGAGGGACAGAAAGAGACAGAGGGACAGAAAGAGACAGAGAGGGACAGAAAGAGACAGAGAGAGACAGAGACAGAAAGAGACAGAGGGACAGAAAGAGACAGAGAGAGACAGAGACAGAAAGAGACAGGGACAGAAAGAGACAGAGAGAGAGAGAGACAGAAAGAGACAGAGAGGGACAGAGAGAGACAGAAAGAGACAGAGAGGGACAGAAAGAGACAGAGAGAGAGAGAGGGACAGAAAGAGACAGAGACAGAGAGGGACAGAAAGAGACAGAGACAGAGAAGGACAGAAAGAGACAGAGAGAGAGAGAGACAGAGAGACAGAGAGAGAGACAGAGAGAGACACAGAGAGAGAGACAGAGAGGGACAGAGAGACAGAGACAGAGAGAGACAGAAAGAGACAGAGAGGTACAGAAAGAGACAGAGAGAGACAGAGAGGGACAGAGAGAGACAGAGAGAGACAGAGACAGAGAGAGACAGAAAGAGAGAGAGAGACCGAGAGAGAGACAGAGAGAGACAGAGAGAGACAGAGAGAGAGACAGAGAGAGACAGAGAGAGAGACAGAGAGAGAGACAGAGAGAGACAGAGAGAGCTAGATGAGGTAACCTTGGAGTTGCTGTATCATTGGTTACCCTCTGCTACTGTTAAATGGATGATTTGATACAGACACGTTTCTGTTGGAAAAAGGTTAAACACTGGTGTGTTCATTTCTTTATCCTCCCCGGGTGGAAAGGAGAGGGATGAGGAGGAGGGGCTCCCGTATACAGCACAAAGAAGATTAGTATCCTGTATATGGGGTCTCTCTCGCTCTCCCTCTCTTACAAACTCTCCCTCAATTCAATTTCAATTGAAGGGGCTAAATTGGCATGGGAAACATATGTTAACATTGCCAAAGCAAGTGAAATAGATAATAAACTAAACTTAAACAACAATGTACAGTAAACATTACACTGACAAAAATTCAAAAATAATAAAGACATTACAAATGTCATATTATGTATATATATATATATATATATATATATATATATATATATATATATATATATATATATATACAGTGTTGTAACAATGTACAAATGGTTAAAGTACAAAAGGGAAAATAAATAAACAAATATAGGTTGTATTTACAACAGTGTTTGTTCTTTACTGGTTGCCCTTTTCTTGTGGCAACAGGTCACACATCTTTCTGCTGTGATGTCACACTGTTATTTCACCCAGTAGATATGGGAGTTTATCAAAATTGGATTTGTTTTCAAATTCTTTGTGGACCTGTGTAAATCTGAGGGAAATATGTGTCTCTAATATGGTCATACATTGGGCAGGAGGTCAGGAAGTGCAGCTCGGTTTCCACCTTATTTGTGGACAGTGTGCACATAGCCTGTCTTCCCTTGAGCCAGGTCTGCCTTTCGGCGGCCTTTCTCTCTCCCTCCCTCTCTCACAAGATGTACTGTGGCCATTTCACCACACGAGGACGACACATCGCTTCCAACTTACCCACCCACCACTAAATACCTCTACCATCACTGCCTTGCCAGACAGCCAGCGCAAAAATGTAAAAATGTCAAGCTGAAACAAAACATTGGTCGGAGAGGCTTGATGAAAAGAGCCAGGGAAAGAAATAGGGCACATTACTTCCGTTCCGACAAACAAGGTCACATTAAGGCATTTAATAATATGATGGGGAGATGTTTTATTTTTTTTCTGTGTGTGTGTTTCGTTCGTTTTTAAAATTTTACATAATTAACACGATCTCCTTGGGGGGATTCGTCTCACAGGCCGACTGAATAAATCTCATTTGCATAACGAACGAAGCCTTTCCCTTCGTTAGCGAAAGAAGGGGTTTAGCAGGCAGGAGGACTACAGTGGGCCTCCCCCTGAGGAGAAATAGATACGAAGAGATTGAGAGTAGAGGAGGGGGGGGCGAGAGAGAAAGTGAAGAGAGATAAAAGAGAGACAGAAGGGGGGAGAGAAAAATAGAACGTTTTTAAAAAAGACAAGAGGGAGAGATGGAGAGAGTGAGAGAAGGAGCAATAGACAAAGGGGGAGAGAACGAAAGAGATATATGGCTCTATTTTATGCTGGTCAATGTATAAGCCTGCTACACTATATAGACAGGCTTAATGTGTGCTATTATGGGGTACACTCACACTGCCGGAGGGAAGAGGACATCAGTGGCTAAAGTGGTGGACCGCGCATGTGTGTGTGTGAGAGTGTGTGTGTGTGTGAGAGTGCTGAGAGAGTACTAAGCTCTCTTGAGAAGTGGATTGAGCTCTGCTGATTCCAACGGTTCTCTTCTCACTGACGACGATGGCATGAGCTCTGACTCTCTACCTCCCTCATTCACTCACTCTCCTTGCTCTCACTCCCTCCCTCGCTCTCTCTCTCGTTCTGTCGCAAGAGTTCCTCTTGTGAGCTGTGAAATGTTTAATAAACACACACTACCAAATTCACAAGTGCAAATGTAGACACTCAAACATAATTTCACCACCACACACACACCGGTCTGTTCTGTGGGGAGAACCTGCCTCTTTACTCAGCCTGTATCCCCTTTATGTTACCTTCCCTCCTTCCTGGGGATGGATCTCTCGCCCCCTTGCTCTCCCTCCCTCCCCCTTTCTCTCCACATCTGGCTGTTTCCTTCCCTCTCCCCGGGCTTGGTTTCCTTCCCTCTCTCCCCGGGCTTGGTTTCCTTCCCTCTCTCCCCGGGCTTGGTTTCCTTCCCTCTCTCCCCGGGCTTGGTTTCCTTCCCTCTCTCCCCGGGCTTGGTTTCCTTCCCTCTCTCCCCGGGCTTGGTTTCCTTCCCTCTCTCCCCGGGCTTGGTTTCCTTCCCTCTCTCCCCGGGCTTGGTTTCCTTCCCTCTCTCCTCCCCGGGCTTGGTTTCCTTCCCTCTCTCCCCGGGCTTGGTTTCCTTCCCTCTCTCCCCCGGGCTTGGTTTCCTTCCCTCTCTCCCCGGGCTTGGTTTCCTTCCCTCTCTCCCGGGCTTGGTTTCCTTCCCTCTCTCCCCGGGCTTGGTTTCCTTCCCTCTCTCCCGGGCTTGGTTTCCTTCCCCTCTCCCCCGGGCTTGGTATCCTTCCCTCTCTCCCGGGCTTGGTTTCCTTCCTCTCTCCCCGGGCTTGGTTTCCTTCCCCAGGCCCCTCTCCCCGGGCTTGGTTTCCTTCCCTCTCTCCCCGGGCTTGGTTTCCTTCCCCCTCTCCCCAGGCTTGGTTTCCTTCTCTCTCCCCAGGCTTGTTTTCCTTCCCTCTCCCCATGCTTGGTTTCCTTCCCCCTCTCCCCAGGCTTGGTTTCCTTCCCCCTCTCCCCAGGCTTGGTTTCCTTCTCTCTCCCCGGGCTTGGTTTCCTTCCCTCTCTCCCCGGGCTTGGTTTCCTTCTCTCTCCCCGGGCTTGGTTTCCTTCCCCCTCTCCCCGGGCTTGGTTTCCTTCCCTCTCTCCACAGGCTTGTTTTCCTTCCCTCTCTCCCCGGGCTTGGTTTCCTTCCCTCTCTACCCGGGCTTGGTTTCCTTCCCTCTCTCCCCGGGCTTGGTTTCCTTCCCTCTCTCCCCGGGCTTGGTTTCCTTCCCTCTCTCCCCGGGCTTGGTTTCCTTCCCTCTCTCCCCAGGCTTGGTTTCCTTCCCTCTCTCCCCAGGCTTGGTTTCCTTCCCTCTCTCCCCAGGCTTGGTTTCCTTCCCTCTCTCCCCAGGCTTGGTTTCCTTCCCTCTCTCCCCAGGCTTGGTTTCCTTCCCTCTCTCCCCAGGCTTGGTTTCCTTCCCTCTCTCCCCAGGCTTGGTTTCCTTCCCTCTCTCCTTCCCTCTCTCCCCGGGCTTGGTTTCCTTCCCTCTCTCCCCAGGCTTGGTGAGGCAGCCATTTTGCTTCACCCCTTATATATTTTGGAGATGAGACTCCCCGCCAAGTCTGCCCCCCCTCCTCCACCCTGCCGACGCCAACATTGTAATGACAGGCTTCTCAGACAAGAGGGGAACAGACTGTCTTTTTCCCTCTAGTATTTCTCTCTCTCCTTTTCATCTCTCTGTCTGTCTCTCGCTCTCCCTCCCTCTCGCATATCGTCTCTCCCTCGCCCCCTCATATCTTTCCCTCCCATCTTTTGCACTTCAGGGGATGGTGTATGATCTTGTCAGGGCAGGAGCAGAGCACAGAAAAAATATATATATATATATATAAAAAGAAAAAAATACTTGTTTTTATTTTGCTCTCTGATTTTTTCTCTCTCGTTCCTTTGTGACTCCCTTCTAGTCTTGGCGTGTGTGTGGTGTGTGTGTTCACTGCTCAAGTGTAGAGGTTTGAGAAAACAAACTGTTGGAATACTATCCATCTGTGTGTTCATATGAATGTCAGCAGTGGTGGAAAAAGCACCCATACCTAAATAGAAAGGAACAGTCATCCAGTAATACATACTACTTGAGTAAAAGTCTAAAACTATTTGGTTTTAAATATACTTAAGTATCAAAAGTAAAAGTATAAATCATTTCAAATTAGTTATATTAAGCAAACCAGACTGCACCATTTTCTTGTTTTGTTTATTTACGGATAGCCAGGGGCACACTCCAACACTCAGACATCACTCACAAATGAATAATTAATTAATTAATTCATTCATTGTCATTCATACAAATTAAGTATGTGTGTTTAGTGAGTCAGATCAGAGGTAGTAGGGATGACCAGGGATGTTTTTTTGAAAAGTGTGGGAATAGGAACATTTTCCTGTCCTGCTATGCATTCATACTGTAATGAGTACTTTTGGGTGTCAGACATCATCTGTATACAGTGGTTCACAAAGTATTCACACCACATGTTGTGTTAAGGCCTGAATAACATTTATTCAATTGATTATTTGTATCACCCATCTACACACGATACCTATATAATGACTAAGTGAAAACATGTTTTTAGAAATGTTTGCAAATTTATTGAAAATGAAATTCAGAAATATCTAATTTACATAACACCCCTGAGTCAACACATGTTAGAATCACCTTTGGTAGTGATTACAGATGTGAGTTTTTCTGAGTAAGTGTCTAAGAGCTTTCCACACCTGGATTGTACAATATTCGTACATTAGCCATTTTCAAGTATTGCCATAGATTTTCAAGCCGATTTAAGTCAAAACTGTATCTAGGCCACTCAGGAACATGACATGTCGTATTGGTAAACAACTCCCGTGTATATTTAGCCTCATGTTTTAGATGATTTTCTTGCTGAAAGGTGAAATCATCTCCCAGGGTCTGTTGGAAAGCAGACTGAACCAGGTTTTCCTCTAGGATTTGGCCTGGGCTTCGCTCTATCCCACGTATTGTTATCCTAACAAGGATACCCATAACATGATGCAGCATGCTTGAAAGTATGATGAGTGGTACTCAGTGATGTGTTGGATTTGCCTCAAACATAACGCTTTGTATTCAGGACATAAAATACATTTCTTTGCCAAATTATTTGCAATTTGACTTTAGTGCTTTATTGCATACAGGATGCAAGTTTTAGGATATGTTTTATTCTGTACAGGTTTCCTTCTTTTCACTCTGTCATTTAGGTTAGTATTGTGGAGTAACTATAATGTTGTTGATCCATCCTCAGTGTAATTGTAATTCACAGCCATTAAACTCTGACTGTTTTAAAGACACTATTGGCCTTATGGTGAAATCTCTGAGCGGTTTCCTTCCTCTACAGCAACCGAGTTAGGAAGGACGCCTGTATCTTTGTAATGACTGGGTGTATTGACACAGTGTAATTCATAACTTCACCATGCTCAAAGGGATATTCAATGTCTGCTTAATTTGGTTTTTTACCCATCGACCAATAGTGTACTTCTTTGAGAGGAACTGGAAAACCTACCTGGTCTTTGTGGTTGAATCTGATTTTGGAATTCACTGCTCGACTGAGGGACTTTACAGATAATTGTATGTGTGGGGTACAGAGATTAGGTAGTCATTCAAAAATCATGTGAAACACTATTACTGCACAGAGAGTGAGTCCATGCAACTTATTATGTGACTTAAGCAAATACTTACTTCTAAACTTATTTAGACTTGCCATAACAAAGGGGTTGAATACTTACTGACTCAAAACATTTAAAAGTTTAATGTTTATTTAATTTGTAGTAATTTCTAAAAACACAATTCCACTTTCACATTATGGGGTATTGTATGTAGGCCAGTGACACAAAATCTAAATGTAATCCATTTTAAATTCAGGCTGTAACAACAAAATGTGGACTAAGTCAAGTGGTTTGAATACTTTCTGAAGGCTCTGTAGCTCTAAAACAACCTACAGTATCACCACTCTACTAAACATCCAACTGGAATCTGCTGTTGGAATAATGATTCTCATATCACTCTAAGTTTCATGGAATCACAATGTGTGAGTGAGTGTCACAGAATTAAATAGAACACAAAATCCAATGGATGTTTATAATATAATTACAATTATTACAATTGCACTGTATCTCTGTGGTCCCCTTCCATTTACCTTCCCTCTCCCTCTCTCCTCCTCCCTTTACCTCACCTCTCCTCCTCCCTTTACCTCACCTCACCTCTCCTCCTCTCCTCTCCCCTTCCCTTTACCTCTCCTCCTCTCCTCTCCCCTTCCCTTTACCTCTCCTCCTCTCCTCTCCCCTTCCCTTTACCTCACCTCCTCTCCCCTTCCCCTCACCTCCTCTCCCCTTCCTCTCCTCTTCCCTTCCCTTTACCTCCTCTCCCCTTCCCTTTACCTCACCTCCTCTCCCCTTCCATTTACCTCACCTCCTCTCCCCTTCCATTTACCTCACCTCCTCTCCTCCTCCCTTTACCTCACCCTCTCTCCTCTTCTCTTCTCTTTACCTCACCCTCACTCCTCCTCCCTTTACCTCAACTCTCCTCTTCCCATTACCCCACCTTCTCTCATTACTCCATCATGACTGTGGTACATTCTCTAACCCCCTTCTCTCCCTAGTCCACATTTCCCTGCATCCCTGTTTTCCTCCATTATTGTTCTTCTACCACTTCCCCTTCATCCCTCTTCCTCTCCTCTCCCTTCATCTCTCCTCCTCCTCTCCACCTCACCATCCCTCTTCCTTTCCTCTCCTCTCCCTTCATCTCTCCTCCTCCTCCTCCTCCTCTCCACCTCACCATCCCTCTTCCTTTCCTCTCCCTTCATCTCTCCTTCTCCTCCTCTCCACCTCACCATCCCTCTTCCTTTCCTCTCCTCTCCCTTCATCTCTCCTCCTCTCCACCTCACCATCCCTCTTCCTTTCCTCTCCTGTCCCTTCATCTCTCCTCCTCATCCTCTCCACCTCACCATCCCTCTTCCTTTCCTCTCCTCTCCCTTCATCTCTCCTCCTCATCCTCTCCACCTCACCATCCCTCTTCCTTTCCTCTCCTCCTCCTCCACCTCACCATCCCTCTTCCTTTCCTCTCCTCTCCCTTCATCTCTCCTCCTCCTCCTCCTCTCCTCTCCCTTTCTCCACCTCTCCTCTCCCTTTCTCCATCCTTCTCCTCCTCCTCTCCTCTCCCTCTCTCCATCCCTTCTCCCTTCCTCCAACCTTCTCCTCCTCCTCCTCCTCTCCCTTTATTCATCCCTTCTCCTCCTCCTCTCGCTTTCTCCATCCCTTCTCCTCTCCCTTTCTCCATCCCTTCTCCTCCTCCTCCCCTTTTCTCCACCTCACCATCCTTCTTCCTTTCCTCTCCTCTCCTCTCCCTTCATCTCTCCTCCTCCTCCTCTCCTCTCCCTTTTTCCACCCCTTCTCCTCCTCTCCTCTCCCTTTCTCCAACCTTCTCCTCCTCCTCTCCCTTTATTCATCCCTTCACCTCCTCCTCTCCCTTTCTCCATCCCTTCTCTCCCTTTCTCCATCCCTTCTCCTCCTCCTCCCCTCTCCCTTTCTCCATCCCTTCTCCTCCTCCTCCCCTTTTCTCCATCCCTCCTCCTCCTCCTCCCCTCTCCCTTTCTCCATCCCTCCTCCCATCTCCCTTTCTCCATCTCTTCTCCTCATCCCCCCCTCTCCCTTTCTCTATCCCTCCTCCTCCTCTCCCTTTCTCCATCCCTCCTCCTCCTTGCTCCAGAACTGTCACATAGCATTAGTGGGTCCGGCGCTCAGCCCCTGCAGAAATAACAGGCTAGATGGCTGTACAGACCCATTCTCCTGCTCCAGTTAGCTTAGGACAAAAAGCCCCCGTTCGGCAGGCTTGGGAGGATGCCTGCATTATTTTATTCATGCTGGGCGCTCCCTGCTTACACAACAGTCAGCGACAGCGGCCTACTAAACTCAAGTCTCCTCGCATAGGGTTAGTTAGCGATAGAGTTAGCGGTAACCACCTGGGTTTCAGCAGTAAAACCTACACACACGCATATGTATGCTTGTAGGATGTACTGTAGTCATGGCCTGTGATGCACCCAAGCCGCCAACAAACTGACTGAGGAGAAGAACATCAGTACCTTTGTTCAGAACAAAGGACCTAAAGATGGGAAAAGAAGATACGCACACTTCTTATAAGAATCCAATATGACAATTTGATTCATCGAGCCAATTTAGCAAAGCACATTGCTAATTTAATGATATACTAACATTATTATATATTTTTTTTAAATAATTATTGTATCTACTAGAAGTAGCTGTTCTTATATTCAGGATTCTAAGAAAGGGTCGGGGAGTGCAATGTTCATCAAAGGTATAAGCAGTCGTATCCAGAGACAACATGTCACTAAAGTGCTCGTCACTTCAATTATTCATTTCTTAAGTCTTCTTCACCACCCCATGCTGAGTTCCTTTACTCATGGGGGGTGGGGGAGAGAGATAAAGAGAGAGGGGGTAGGGGAGTAGAGAGAGGTGGGGCAGAGAGAGTGTGTGAGAGAGTGAGGGGGAGTAGAGAGAGAGGGAGAGACAATTGAGAATTTTATTTTTTATTTAACCTTTATTTAACTAGGCAAGTCAGTTAAGATCAAATTCTTATTTACAATGACGGCCTACCCCAGCAAAACCCGGACGACACTGGGCCAATTGTGTGGATTCCCAATCACGGCCGGTTGTGATACAGCCTGGAATCGAACCAGGGTCTGTAGTGACGCCTCTAGCACTGAGATGCAGGGCCTTAGACCGCTGCGCCGTTCGGGAGAAAATATAAAGAAAGAGAGAAAGAAGTGAAAAAGAAACATACAGCCGGATCAAGTGATACCTCATGGCATGGGTTTTGAGTGACAAAAAGGAGAAAAATAAAGCAAATGTAATACAGACCCCATTTCAGTCATTCTGCAGAGTTCTCTCCCTTCTCTCCCCCACCCCATTCAAAACCATTAGCACCACAATTTAGCGTCCTGGTTTAAAGTCGCTGCTTGTCAGCGAGTGGGAAGCGGGAGGCGTAATCTCCCCGGTCAAATTAATCCCGATGTCAAACGGCACTAACAGTCAAGAGGCCCCGTCCGCCTTCTGCTCCTCGCCGCAGCACAAGGCTTACGCTAATCTCAGCAAATTAACTAGCGCTCGCTAACCCGTTTAAAACGATCCCCCGCTCACTCGGTGACCTTGTATGCAATTGCACCTTTTTCTAATCGTTGGGCATTAAGAAGAAGAGTATGAGCCAGAATACATGGCGGTAATTCCACACACACTGTGGCTCAACAACTCTATTGGACAGGAAAGGAAGTAGTAGGCCTGCTTCACATTAGCCCTCAAAATGTACCCTTTAATATGAGAGATCCTTATTTCCTCTGTGTGTGAGAGAGAGTGTGAATGTTTGTGTGTGTGTGTCCACGCAAACTGTCAAAGGGAGAATACGAATGGCTAATGTGGGGGACTTTGTGTGGTGTGACTGTATACGTGTGTGTTTCTTCTCTGTGTGCTTGTGTGTGCGTGCATGTGTGTGCGTGCGTGTCGGTCTGTATGTCATCCTGCATTTAGATCCTACAAGAGACAAAGTACTACACAACGCTTATAAACATCATCAACACTCCAAAGTTACATTACACATTAATATCAATTCATATAAAATTCTTGCATTCTTTTGAGCAAATGTTTGTCTTACCTAAGTGATGTTCATTGATTACATCTGCGAGAGAGACAGAGACACAGAAAAACAGAGTGCGAGAGAATGAGAGAGAGTGAGGGAGAGAGAGTGAGGGAGAGAGAGAGAGTGAGGGAGAGAGGGAGAGTGAGGGAGAGAGAGAGAGTGAGGGAGAGAGGGAGAGTGAGGGAGAGAGAGAGAGTGAGGGAGAGGGAGGGAGGGAGAGAGAGAGTGAGGGAGAGGGAGAGTGAGGGAGAGAGGGAGAGTGAGGGAGAGAGAGAGAGTGAGGGAGAGAGGGAGAGTGAGGGAGAGAGAGAGAGTGAGGGAGAGAGAGAGAGTGAGGGAGAGAGAGAGAGTGAGGGAGAGAGGGAGAGTGAGGGAGAGAGAGAGAGTGAGGGAGAGAGGGAGAGTGAGGGAGAGAGAGAGAGTGAGGGAGAGAGAGAGAGTGAGGGAGAGAGGGAGAGTGAGGGAGAGAGAGAGAGAAAGCAGGTCAAAGCACAGATCACACAACTCCAAAGCCAAACAGTATGCAATAAGATTACTGTAGATCTCCTATCGTAAATCCATTTTGGATTTAGCAGTGCATCACTATTGTCATCATCATGTTTCACGGCTATTGAGGTCAAACGCCGTAGTAGTTCAGAGTCGACAGGCAAGGATCAACTTCATCAAGTCAGCGATAAGGTTGTTCATCAATTTGCTTGCTACAAACGTAGTTTAACATAGACTTATGAAAAATGAATTATGCAAATGTTTCCATAATGCCTCCCCAGGAATCACAGGCTGTCGAGTACTGATCAAATGAGCTTGTTTTGCAGTATGCAAAGGGATTTAGAGAGAGAACAGACAAATAGGGGTGTAGGCTTCACAGTACAGCTAACAGAAATATAGTAATTCTACATTCAGCTACATTTCTGATCCTCAAAGCGTATCTGAAAATAGACTCTCCAATTAACTTTTAGTGATTCTGTACATTATGATAGACTGTATTTCTAATTCAGAGTTCTTGAATGGCCTGAGGGGATATGCCCATTTGATAAAAAGCATTTCTATGTACCTCATCGGTAAGCAGTTACCCAGTGTGCCAACCCATGTCTGACAGGAGGATACCATTGCATATGTTCCGTGACCCCATGTGCCAACCTGGTTGGCTAACAGGAGGTTGAACGTGCCAGGAGAGCCAGGGGAGCCAGATGGCATGGAGGTCTATATGGATTTGAGTCAAGCTGCCCCTTCCAGGGAATAGCCATTGATATTCAGATCCTCTCTGTTCATTTAGTCTCTACAGTTGTTACAACATATCTCTACCATATATGGCACAATGACTCTGTCATTGTGACTCAATGATTATATTTGTCCCTGCATATTGTATTCAATCCCATTAAATCGACAGTATCTAGTTACGTCTCAGATCCATCTTAAATCTAATGCAAGATCGTACGCTATAAAAAAAATAAAGGTATAAGGGGTCTTAGTACGAGAGGTGTAATCATCTCAGTACGAGAGGTGTAATCATCTCAGTACGAGAGGTGTAATCATCTCAGTACGAGAGGTGTAATCATCTCAGTACGAGAGGTGTAATCATCTCAGTACGAGAGGTGGAATCATCTCAGTACGAGAGGTGGAATCATCTCAGTACGAGAGGTGTAATCATCTCAGTACGAGAGGTGGAATCATCTCAGTACGAGAGGTGTAATCATCTCAGTACGAGAGGTGGAATCATCTCAGTACGAGAGGTGTAATCATCTCAGTACGAGAGGTGGAATCATCTCAGTACGAGAGGTGGAATCATCTCAGTACGAGAGGTGTAATGAATCAGGCACTCATTTTATAACCTCTCACTTATGATAAACACAATACATCCACTCACACGGATAAAAACAACAACCTAGTCGACTTGGTTATTGTGACTCAGTAAATTACTACAGTTAGAATTACAGTACAATGTTTATTAAATGGTAACATTTTGAAAATGAATGAAAAAAAAATAGTAAGACGTACATTTCAGAGCAATCCCTGTGTAAAATATAACAAATAAACATAATACTGATTCTTCCTTTCCCCGCTTAAGGTATTTTGCCGAAAGGTACTTTGCTCACTGTTTTTGAGCCTTTATCAAGCTTGCTTTAAAAAAATATGTTTCTTACTTTAATATGATAATCTTCATGGCGTGATGCCGATCTCCACACAGAGAATAATTATTTATGTATTTATTGAAATTAAAATTTCATGGTTCACTGCTTTACACAGATAGAGCATGAGTGTCTTACAATGTTTTGGGGACTAAAGGGGGTTGAGACAATTATTCAAATATTTAACCTTAGCGGTCATAGATTATGCAAATGACGTCCCAAAAGGATTCTTTCCGCAGCTGAAAAATCTGTGCAGTTGCTCGGAGCCATGTAAAAAATCATCAGGACCGAGCCGGAGAAAAAAAGGCTCTAAGGAGGAGGAGGAGTCGAATAACCGGCAGCTATTTTCCTCTCAGATTGAGTGGAGAAGACAGAGAGACTTGGACATGACAGAGGGAGGAAGACACCACTTATTGTGTCTATGGACTCCTCACCTCTACACAGGTCCACAGAAATCCCTCCATTGCAGACTCCACGTGTGTATAAATAGACAAACACAGATGCTGACCACCAGTACAGTACTAAACGTACAGTAGTCTTGGCCTGCATGCTCACACACGCTGACCACCAGTACAGTACTAAACGTACAGTAGTCTTGGCCTCCATGCTCACACACGCTGATCACCAGTACAGTACTAAACGTACAGTAGTCTTGGCCTCCATGCTCACACACGCTGACCACCAGTACAGTACTAAACGTACAGTAGTCTTGGCCTCCATGCTCACACACGCTGACCACCAGTACAGTACTAAACGTACAGTAGTCTTGGCCTGCATGCTCACACACGCTGACCACCAGTACAGTACTAAACGTACAGTAGTCTTGGCCTGCATGCTCACACACGCTGACCACCAGTACAGTACTAAACGTACAGTAGTCTTGGCCTCCATGCTCACACACGCTGACCACCAGTACAGTACTAAACGTACAGTAGTCTTGGCCTCCATGCTCACACACGCTGACCACCAGTACAGTACTAAACGTACAGTAGTCTTGGCCTGCATGCTCACACACGCTGACCACCAGTACAGTACTAAACGTACAGTAGTCTTGGCCTCCATGCTCACACACGCTGACCACCAGTACAGTACTAAACGTACAGTAGTCTTGGCCTGCATGCTCACACACGCTGACCACCAGTACAGTACTAAACGTACAGTAGTCTTGGCCTCCATGCTCACACACGCTGACCACCAGTACAGTACTAAACGTACAGTAGTCTTGGCCTCCATGCTCACACACGCTGACAACCAGTACAGGACTAAACGTACAGTAGTCTTGGCCTCCATGCTCACACACGCTGACCACCAGTACAGTACTAAACGTACAGTAGTCTTGGCCTCCATGCTCACACACGCTGACCACCAGTACAGTACTAAACGTACAGTAGTCTTGGCCTCCATGCTCACACACGCTGACCACCAGTACAGTACTAAACGTACAGTAGTCTTGGCCTCCATGCTCACACACGCTGACAACCAGTACAGGACTAAACGTACAGTAGTCTTGGCCTCCATGCTCACACACGCTGACCACCAGTACAGTACTAAACGTACAGTAGTCTTGGCCTCCATGCTCACACACGCTGACCACCAGTACAGTACTAAACGTACAGTAGTCTTGGCCTCCATGCTCACACACGCTGACAACCAGTACAGGACTAAACGTACAGTAGTCTTGGCCTCCATGCTCACACACGCTGACCACCAGTACAGTACTAAACGTACAGTAGTCTTGGCCTCCATGCTCACACACGCTGACCACCAGTACAGTACTAAACGTACAGTAGTCTTGGCCTCCATGCTCACACACGCTGACCACCAGTACAGTACTAAACGTACAGTAGTCTTGGCCTCCATGCTCACACACGCTGACCACCAGTACAGTACTAAACGTACAGTAGTCTTGGCCTCCCTATTCCATCTATTGCTGTTCACTGGACCTTATGATCACTGGGCTACATAGCTGATGCCTGCTGGACTGTTCATTATTCACGATACTCCATTTAGTTTATTTTTTTGTTTATCTGTCGGCCCCAGCCTCGAACTCAGGCCCTGTGTGTAGTTAACCGACCATCCCTATCCACTCATCACCATTTTACCTGTTGTTGTTATTTATTTGATTTATTTCATCTTTATTTAACCAGGTAGGCAAGTTGAGAACAAGTTCTCATTTACAATTGCGACCTGGCCAAGATAAAGCAACACAGAGTTACACATGGAGTGAAATAAACATACAGTCAATAATACAGTCGAAAAATAAGTCTATATACATTGTGAGCAAATTAGGTGAGATAAGGGAGGTGAAGGCAAAAAAGGCCATGGTGGCAAAGTAAATACAATATAGCAAGTAAAACACTGTCATGGCAGATTTGCAGTGGAAGAATGTGCAAAGTAGAGATAGAAATAATGGGGTGCAAAGGAGCAAAATAAAGAAATAAATACAGTAGGGGAAGAGGTAGTTGTTTGGGCTAAATTATAGATGGGTTATGTACAGGTGCAGTAATCTGTGAGCTGCTCTGACAGCCGGTGCTTAAAGCTAGTGAGGGAGATAAGTGTTTCCAGTTTCAGAGATTTTGTAGTTCGTTCCAGTCATTGGCAGCAGAGAACGGGAAGGAGAAGTGGCCAAAGGAAGAATTGGTTTTAGGGGTGACCAGAGAGATATACTCGCTGGAGCGCGTGCTACAGGTGGGTGCTGCTATGGTGACCAGCGAGCTGAGATAAGGGGGGACTTTACCTAGCAGGGTCTTGTAGATGACCTAGAGCCAGTGGGTTTGGCGACGAGTATGAAGCGAGGGCCAGCCAACGAGAGCGTACAGGTCGCAGTGGTGGGTAGTATATGGGGCTTTGGTGACAAAACGGATGGCACTGTGAAAGACTGCATCCAATTTATAGAGTAGGGTATTGGAGGTTATTTTGTAAATGACATCGCCGAAGTCGAGGATCGGTAGAATGGTCAGTTTTACGATGGTATGTTTGGCAGCATGAGTGAAGGATGCTTTGTTGCGAAATAGGAAGCCAATTCTAGATTTAACTTTGGATTGGAGATGTTTGATGTGAGTCTGGAAGGAGAGTTTACAGTCTAACCAGACACCTAGGTATTTGTAGTTGTCCACTTATTCTAAGTCACTACAGTCCAGATTAGTGATGCTGGACGGGCGGGCAGGTGCAGGCAGCGATCGGTTGAAGAGCATGCATTTAGTTTTACTTGCATTTAAGAGCATTTGGAGGCCACAGAAAGAGAGTTGTATGGCAATGAAACTCGTCTGGAGGGTTGTTAACACAGTGTCTAAAGAAGGGCCAGAAGTATACAGAATGGTGTCATATGCGTAGAGGTGGATCAGAGACTCACCAGCAGCAAGAGCGACATCAATGATGTATACAGAGAAGATAGTCAGTCAAAGAATTGAACCCTGTGGCGCCCCCATAGAGACTGCCAGAGGCCCAGACAATAGGCCCTCCGATTTGACACACTGAACTCTATCAGAGAAGTAGTTTGTGAACCAGGCGAGGCAATCATTTGAGAAACCAAGGCTATCGAGTCTGCCGATGAGGATGTGGTGATTAACAGAGTCGAAAGCCTTGGCCAGGTCAATGAATACGGTTGCACAGTATTGTTTCTTATCGATGGCGGTTAAGATATCGGTTAGGACCTTGAGCATGGCTGACGTGCACCCATGACCAGCTCTGAAACCAGATTGCATAGCGGAGAAGATGCGGTGGGATTCGAAATGGTCGGTAATCTGTTTGTTGACTTGGCTTTCGAAGACCTTGGAAAGGCAGGGTAGGATAGATATAGGTCTGTAGCAGTTTGGGTCAAGAGTGTCCCCCCCTTTGAAGAGGGGGATGACCACAGCTGCTTTCCAATCTTTGGGAATCTCAGACGACACGAAAGAGGTTGAACAGGCTAGTAATAGGGGATGCAACAATTACGGGCAGATAATTTTAGAAAGAAAGGGTCCAGATTGTCTAGCCTGGCTGATTTGTAGGGGTCCAGATTTTGCAGCTCTTTCAGAACATCAGCTGACTGGATTTGGGAGAAGGAGAAATGGGGAAGGCTTGGGCGAGTTGCTGTGGGGGGTGCAGTGCTGTTGACCGGGGTAGGGGTAGCCAGGTGGAAAGCATGGCCAGCCGTAGAAAAATCCTTATTGAAATTCTCAATTATACTCAATTATGGAGTTTCCTATCCTCAGTGCAGTGGGCAGCTGGGAGGTGTTCTTATTCTCCATGGACTTTACAGTGTCCCAGAACTTTGAGTTTGTGTTGCAGGAAGCACATTTCTGCTTGGAAAAGCTAGCCTTGGCTTTTCTAACTGCCTGTGTATATTGGTTTCTAGCTTCCCTGAAA
This sequence comes from Oncorhynchus nerka, assembly GCF_034236695.1. Lineage (NCBI taxonomy): Eukaryota > Metazoa > Chordata > Actinopteri > Salmoniformes > Salmonidae > Oncorhynchus > Oncorhynchus nerka. The sequence continues at coordinate 14,695,681 of NC_088399.1, read as the reverse complement.
AGTTGCATTTCATGGGGGCTGTTCGATGCTAATGCAGAACGCCATAGGATGTTTTTGTGTTGGTTAAGGGCAGTCAGGTCTGGAGTGAACCAAGGGCTATATCTGTTCCTGGTTCTAAATTTCTTGAATGGGGCATGCTTATTTAAGATGTTGAGGAAGGCATTTAAAAAACTTTTTTTTTTTTAAACAGGCATCCTCTACTGATGGGATGAGGTCAATATCCTTCCAGGATACCCGGGCCAGGTCGATTAGGAAGACTTGCTCAATGAAGTGTTTCAGGGAGCGTTTGACAGTGATGAGTGGAGGTCGTTTGACCACTGACCCATTACAGATGCAGGCAATGAGGCAGTGATCGCTGAGATCTTGGTTGAAAACAGCAGAGGTGTAAGTTGGTTAGGATGATATCTATGAGGGTGCCCATGTTTACGGCTTTGGGGTGGTACCTGGTAGGTTCATTGATCATTTGTGTGAGATTGAGGGCATCAAGTTTAGATTGTAGGATGGCTGGGGTGTTAAGCATGTTCCAGTTTAGGTCAACTAGCAGCACGAGCTCTGAAGATAGATGGGGGGCAATCAGTTCACATATGGTGTCCAGAGCACAGCTGGGGGCAGAAGGTGGTCTATAGCAGGCGGCAACGGTGAGAGACTTGTTCTTAGAGGAGGTGGAATTTTAAAAGTTGAAGTTCAAATTGTTTGGGTACAGACCTGGATAGTAGGACAGAACTCTTCAGGCTCTCTCTGCAGTAGATTGCAACACCGCCCCCTTTGGCCATTCTATCTTGACTGAAAATGCTGTAGTTAGGGATGGAGATTTCAGAATTTTTGGTGGTCTTCCTAAGCCAGGATTCAGACACTGCTAGAACATCCGGGTTGGCAAACTGCTAAAGCAGTGAATAAAACAAACTTAGGGAGGAGGCTTCTGATGTTAACATGCATGAAACCGAGGCTATTACGGTTACAGAAGTCATCAAAAGAGAGCGCCTGGGGAATAGGAGTGGAGCTAGGCACTGCAGGGCCTGGATTCACCTCTACATCACCAGAGGAACAGAGGAGGAGTAGGATAAGGGTACGGCTAAAAGCTATGAGAATTGGTCGTCTAGAACGTCCGGAACAGAGAGTAAAAGGAGGTTTCTGGGGGCGATAAAATAGCTTCAAGGTATAATGTACAGACAAAGGTATGGTAGGATGTGAATACAGTGGATGTAAACCTAGGCATTGAGTGATGAGAGAGATATTGTCTCTAGAAACATCATTGAAACCAGGTGATGTCATCGCATGTGTGGGTGGTGGAACTGAAAGGTTGGATAAGGTATAATGAGCAGAGCTAGAGGCTCTACAGTGAAATAAGCCAATAAACACTAACCAGAGCAGCAATGGACAAGGCATATTGACATTGAGGAGAGGCATGCTTAGCCGAGTGATCATAAGGGTCCAGTGAGTATTGAGGTTGGTTGGGGTCACGGCGATTCAGACAACTAGCCGGGCCATCGGTAGCAAGTTGGCAGAGGATGGAGTTCTGTTTTTAGCCACCTCGTGTGTTTCCGTCGGTAGATTAGTGGGGTTCCGTGTGGTAGAGGGGACCAATCCAATTGGCAAAATAGATATAGTTATAGGGACCCAAGAAAATTGTCTGATAGACCTATTCAGATAGCAGCCGATAAGACCGCTGACGATTTGCGGGCCGCTGAAGGGCGTTCAGGTAACGTCGCGACAGAGGGGCCAGTTGCATAACTCCCTCGGGCAGATAACGTCGGTAGACCAGTCACGAAGGCCCGGTGGGGCTCCGCATCGGCAGTAAAACAGGTCCGGATAGGTGATTGTAGCCCAGGAGTGGCTGAGGGAACTCTTCAGCTGGCTAGCTCCGGAATAATTGATGTTTGCTCCGGGACCGACGTAAGCCAATAGTCACTCGGATAGCAGCTAACTAGCTGATTTATCTTAGCTGATTAGCTGTTGTTGTCTTAGATAGCCCTCCCAATCAACACCTGTGATTGCTTTACGCCTCACTTTATGTCTCTCTCAAATGTCAATATGCCTTGCATACTGTTGTTTAGGATAGTTATTATTGTTTTAGTCTACTGCAGAGCCCCTAGTCCCACTCAACATGCCTCAGATACCTCCTTTATCCCACCTCCCACACATGCGGTGACCTCACCCAGCATAACTAGCTCATCCAGAGATGCAAGCTCTCTTATCACTCAGTGCATGGGTTTACCTCCACTGTACCCACACCCCACCATACCAGTCTGTACATTATGCCCTGAATCTATTCTACCACGCCCAGAAATCTGCTCCTTTTATTTTCTGTCCCCAACGCACGAGACAACCAGTTGATAGCCTCTAGCCGTACCCTCATCCTACTCCTCCTCTGGTGATGTGGAGGTTAATCCAGGACCTGCTTGTCCCCAGGCACTCTCATTTGTTGACTTCTGTAACCGTAAAAGCCTTGGTTTCATGTATACTAACATCAGAATACTTATGCATCCAATACTTATGTCATGCAATAAAATGCAAATGAATTACTTAAAAATCATACAATGTGATTTTCTGGATTTTTGTTTCAGATTCCGTCTCTCACAGTTGAAGTGTACCTATGATAAAAAATTACATACCTCTACATGCTTTGTAAGTAGGGAAATCTGCAAAATCAGCAGTGTATCAAATATTTGTTCTCCCCACTGTACATGAAGGAGACTTATCCAAGCTAGTCGTCTTGACTACTTTCTTGTCTCTTCCTCTCTTGCATCAAAGGTCAAAAAAGTTTTAATAGGAGAATGTGATCGGATCATCATCTAATTGGCATTCATATAACTGTGGACGGGATATTGGAAATTTAATCAACTGAATTTTTCCAGTATAATATAGGTTCAGCAAATCCCCTTATTGTTTGGGATACCTTTAAAATGTACCTTCAGGGGTCATTCAATTCAATATTCATCAATAATAAAAAAGCAGTTTCTGGCTAAAGAAACAAGACTAACAAGGGAAATACATGAACTAATAGTACAGGTAGATAGCAATAAAAATGATACTACAGAGATACAAAATAAGTTAGAGGAAAAACAAAAAGAACTTAAGGAACTTATTCAAGAAAGATCTAATGTAATCTATTACAAAAATAAAGCAAACTAGATGGAATATGGAGAAAAATGCACAAAATTCTTCCTGAATCTCCAATACAGAAACGCTAACAAAAATAATTTGCAGAAACTCGTTACTGAAGATGGAGTCATCTATGATTCTCCGAATTATATTTTAAAAGAGGAAGCTAATTATTTTAGGCAGATGTTCTCTTTTCCGTCTCATCCTCTCAAACTGAATGAAGATTACGGTAAGGAATTCTGGAAAATTAACAAATGTACCAAAAGATCAGTACGAAGGCCAAATTACAGAGGAATAACTTTTTGAGGCTATTAAATCCTTTCAGTCTGGAAAAACCCCAGGGCTTGATAGCATACCAGTAGAGGTATATCAAGTATTTTTTGATATACTAAAAGCTCCATTGTTAGATTGTTTTAACTACTGCTATAGAAATGGTAGTCTGTCAGGTACTCAGCAGGAAGGTCTTATATCTCGATTATTAAAACAAGACCCAGATGGCAATCTAAAAAACTGGAGGCCCCATACACTTCAATGTTGTGATGCAAAAATACTAACAAAATGCATAGCACTCAGAATTAAAAGGGTTTTTATCAGGTATTGTTCATCCTGATCAGACAGGTTTTTTACATGGATGATACATTGGAGATAATATACGACAACTATTAGAAATAATAGAACATCATGAAACATAAGAAGCCAGGAATGGTATTTATAGCAGATTTTGAAAAGGTATTTGATAAAGACTGGATTTTATTTATAAATGCCTGGATTTTTTCAATTTCAGTAATTGTCTTATGAAATGGGTAAAAATGTAAAATAGTAAATAACAGCTACTTCTCAGAGAGTTTTGAATTGTCAAGCGGCGTTAAACAAGGGTGTCCGCTGTCACCATATCTATTCGTTATGGCCATCAAAATGCTAGCTATTAAAATCAGATCCAACAAACATCAGAGGATTAGAAATCCAAGGCTTAAAAACAAAGGTGCCCATGTATGCCAATGACTCAAGTTTAATGTTAAATCCGTAAGCTAGATCCCAGCAATGTCTCATTAAAGATCTAGATCACTTTTCTGTACTCTCTGGACTAAAACCTAATTATGATAAGAGTACAATATTACATTTTGGATCCTTAAAAAATACAACTTTTACATTACCTTGCAGCTTACCTATAAAATGGGCTGATGGTGAAGTAGACATACTCGGTATTCATATCACAAAATATATAAATAAGCTCTCCACAATGAATTTCAATAGAAAACTTGTAAAAATAGACAAGATCCTGCAACCATGGAGAGGTAAATACCTGTCTATTTATGTAAACATTGCCCTGATTAACTCCTTAGTCATATCTCAGTTTACTCACTTATGGCGCTTCCTACTCCTGATGATTCGTTTTTCAATTCATATGAGCAAAACATATTTCACTTTATCTGGGATGCTAAACCAGACAAAATAAAATGAGCCTATCTATATAATGAATTGGGTGGGTTGAGATTATTACATATAAAAGGTCTAAACCTCTCTCTATAAGCTTCACTCATTCAAAACATTTATTTGAACCCTAAATAGTTCTCAAGTAGATTAATAAGAAAAGCTCATCCCTTGTTTAAAAATGGCCTTTTTGACTATGTGCAGATTGCCATGTCTCATTTTCGATTAATTGAAAATGATACTTTTTTCCAAAGTATCGGTCTTTTTCAAACAAGCATTACAGAGCTGGCTACAATTTCAATTTCATCCCCCTGAAAAGATAGAACAAATATTTCAACAAATATTATGGCTGAACTCAAATGTGCTCGTTGATAAAATACCTGTATTTATGGGAAAGATGTTTGAAAAGGGTATTTTGTGCTTAAATGATATTGTAAATTGTAAATGTAGAGTTGTGTCCTTCATGGAGTTATCAGAATTGTACGGAAAGGTCTGCTCAATCCAAGAGTACAACAAATTGATTACAGCATTGCCCCAAAAATGGAGGAGGCTGGTGGCAGTGTGAGGAGGTAGGGAACTGGTCTGACCGCCAAATATAAAGGATCAAAACTGGAGGAGGCAGGTGGCAGCGGGAGGAGGTAGGGAACTGGTCTGTCTGCCCAATATAAAGGATCAAAACTGGAGGAGGCTGGTGGCAGTGTGAGGAGGTAGGGAACTGGTCTGTCTGCCCAATATAAAGGATCAAAACTGGAGGAGGCTGGTGGCAGTGTGAGGAGGTAGGGAACTGGTCTGACCGCCAAATATAAAGGATCAAAAATGGAGGAGGCTGGTGGCAGTGTGAGGAGGTAGGGAACTGGTCTGTCTGCCCAATATAAAGGATCAAAACTGGAGGAGGCTGGTGGCAGTGTGAGGAGGTAGGTAACTGGTCTGTCTGCCCAATATAAAGGATCAAAACTGGAGGAGGCTGGTGGCAGTGTGAGGAGGTAGGGAACTGGTCTGTCTGCCCAATATAAAGGATCAAAACTGGAGGAGGCAGGTGGCAGTGTGAGGAGGTAGGGAACTGGCCTGCCTGCCCAATATAAAGGATCAAAACTGGAGGAGGCAGGTGGCAGCGGGAGGAGGTAGGGAACTGGTCTGTCTGTCCAATATAAAGGATCAAAACTGGAGGAGGCTGGTGGCAGCGGGAGGAGGTAGGGAACTGGCCTGCCTGCCCAATATAAAGGATCAAAACTGGAGGAGGCAGGTGGCAGCGGGAGGAGGTAGGGAACTGGTCTGTCTGCCCAATATAAAGGATCAAAACTGGAGGAGGCAGGTGGCAGCGGGAGGAGGTAGGGAACTGGTCTGTCTGTCCAATATAAAGGATCAAAACTGGAGGAGGCAGGTGGCAGCGGGAGGAGGTAGGGAACTGGTCTGTCTGCCCAATATAAAGGATCAAAACTGGAGGAGGCTGGTGGCAGTGTGAGGAGGTAGGGAACTGGTCTGTCTGCCCAATATAAAGGATCAAAACTGGAGGAGGCTGGTGGCAGTGTGAGGAGGTAGGGAACTGGTCTGTCTGCCCAATATAAAGGATCAAAACTGGAGGAGGCTGGTGGCAGCGGGAGGAGGTAGGGAACTGGCCTGCCTGCCCAATATAAAGGATCAAAACTGGAGGAGGCAGGTGGCAGCGGGAGGAGGTAGGGAACTGGTCTGTCTGCCCAATATAAAGGATCAAAACTGGAGGAGGCAGGTGGCAGCGGGAGGAGGTAGGGAACTGGTCTGTCTGCCCAATATAAAGGATCAAAACTGGAGGAGGCAGGTGGCAGCGGGAGGAGGTAGGGAACTGGTCTGTCTGCCCAATATAAAGGATCAAAACTGGAGGAGGCAGGTGGCAGCGGGAGGAGGTAGGGAACTGGCCTGTCTGCCCAATATAAAGGATCAAAACTGGAGGAGGCAGGTGGCAGCGGGAGGAGGTAGGGAACTGGTCTGTCTGCCCAATATAAAGGATCAAAACTGGAGGAGGCAGGTGGCAGCGGGAGAGGTAGGGAACTGGCCTGTCTGCCCAATATAAAGGATCAAAACTGGAGGAGGCAGGTGGCAGCGGGAGGAGGTAGGGAACTGGCCTGTCTGCCCAATATAAAGGATCAAAACTGGAGGAGGCAGGTGGCAGCGGGAGGAGGTAGGGAACTGGTCTGTCTGCCCAATATAAAGGATCAAAACTGGAGGAGGCAGGTGGCAGCGGGAGGAGGTAGGGAACTGGCCTGTCTGCCCAATATAAAGGATCAAAACTGGAGGAGGCAGGTGGCAGCGGGAGGAGGCAGGGAACTGGTCTGTCTGCCCAATATAAAGGATCAAAACTGGAGGAGGCAGGTGGCAGCGGGAGGAGGCAGGGAACTGGTCTGTCTGCCCAATATAAAGGATCAAAACTGGAGGAGGCTGGTGGCAGTGTGAGGAGGTAGGGAACTGGTCTGTCTGCCCAATATAAAGGATCAAAACTGGAGGAGGCAGGTGGCAGCGGGAGGAGGTAGGGAACTGGCCTGTCTGCCCAATATAAAGGATCAAAACTGGAGGAGGCTGGTGGCAGTGTGAGGAGGTAGGGAACTGGTCTGTCTGCCCAATATAAAGGATCAAAACTGGAGGAGGCAGGTGGCAGCGGGAGGAGGTAGGGAACTGGTCTGTCTGCCCAATATAAAGGATCAAAACTGGAGGAGGCAGGTGGCAGCGGGAGGAGGTAGGGAACTGGTCTGTCTGCCCAATATAAAGGATCAAAACTGGAGGAGGCAGGTGGCAGCGGGAGGAGGTAGGGAACTGGTCTGTCTGCCCAATATAAAGGATCAAAACTGGAGGAGGCTGGTGGCAGTGTGAGGAGGTAGGGAACTGGTCTGTCTGCCCAATATAAAGGATCAAAACTGGAGGAGGCAGGTGGCAGTGTGAGGAGGTAGGGAACTGGTCTGTCTGCCCAATATAAAGGATCAAAACTGGAGGAGGCTGGTGGCAGTGTGAGGAGGTAGGGAACTGGCCTGTCTGCCCAATATAAAGGATCAAAACTGGAGGAGGCTGGTGGCAGTGTGAGGAGGTAGGGAACTGGTCTGTCTGCCCAATATAAAGGATCAAAACTGGAGGAGGAATAAAAATAAATAGGAAAGTATACCCGTTTCATTTGAGGACCAGAATGTTGACAACTGTGCCATACAGATTGCAAAATAGTTGGGAAGAGATTTTTGATGTACCGATTCCATGGTACAGGGTGTATGAGTTGATATATAAAACAACGCAAGATTCAAGACTTCGTGCTTTTCAGCTAAAATTATTATATAGAATTCTTGCCACCAACAAAATGTTGAATATTTGGGGCATAAAATCATCAAAGCTCTGCAGATTTTGTTGTGAGGATACAGAATCAATAGACCATTTATTTTGGTATTACCCTCAGGTAGCCTGTTTCTGGTCCCAGGTTCAGGAATGGCTGAAAATGCATAGCATTGATCTAAAATTTACCCTAGAAATAGTACTGTTAGGAGATCTGGAGAGATCGGGTCAGTCAATTACTAATATACTAATACTCTTAGTAAAAGTACTTCTCTTCAACACGCAATCTGTAGATTCTATTCAATTTGATAGATTCAAATTGTACGTTAAACATCATAGCATAGTTGAAAGATATGTGTTGCGTAGAAACACGAAGTGGGTGGTCAGCAGAGATAGATGGGATGGACTGAGGGAAGCTGAGGATTGGGATGTGGAATTGGAGACAAGTGGGAGTGGAGTTGCTGTGTCAGAGAGAGAATGATGGTCAAAAGATAAAGGGAAAAAAGGTCAAAATAAAACATAATAAAAGTACATTTGAATGACACTATGTGGCAGTGTTTTTACAACTAATGCCGGTTTGCCTGAGGCTAATGCCGTACAGGTGTTTGTACACATGCACACACTCTTTTAAATAAATACATACAAGAACACACACATACATGTAATAGTGCCAGACATGCAAACAAACATATAAAGTAGGCATTGCTCTTATGATTTCAGTTGCCATTGATGTCCTTTGTTTGAAATTTATTTTTTTGCATTGGTGTTTTCTGTTTTCTTCTGTCTTTTCCTTTTTTCTCTTTAGTTCATTCTCTTGGTTGTTGGTGCATTGGGGGATTCTTGGGGGTGGGGAATGAAGTAAATTGTTTGTTTGTTTTTTCCGGGGGGGAGTGTGGGAGGCATCTCAAATGGTTGAGGGACGGTTATTGGGGAACTGCGGGGGGATCTTGGAGGGTCGGCCTTCACAAGATTGTGATCATGAGAAAGAAACTATGACATATATTTTATATTACTATCATGCACACACACCCTCACACATAAGGATGGCTCTGTTGCAGAAAGACGGATACATGTTTGATAGTGTCTTGATGCTGTATTGTTTGTCCTTCATGTTCTAATACTTTAATATTACTCCTTCCTTGTGTTTTTTGTAATAAATAATTATTTTAAAAATATATTTAAAAAACAGATCACTGACCATTTCCAATCCTACCTTCACCGCTGTGCAATGCGGAGCTGGTCGAAGGTGCACCTCAGCCACGCTCAAGGTACTAAAGGATATCATGAAGATTAAAGAAAGCCGCACACTCTAGGAGCTCAGATGCAAAAAATTTATTACCAACGTTTCGACAGTCAAGCTGTCTTCATCAGGGTATAATCACAAACACTGCGAGATGACTCGTTTATGTAGTGTCAAAAAACACAGGTGTCTGTAATCACGGCCAAGAGTGGCCTAATATCATTGGTTAATTATCAAATATTAAAATGGCATACAAAGAACAGCATACAAACAACAAATGGATAGCATACCATCATAAATTCATTTGACTACAAAAGCTTGCAAACAATTACAATGGCAAAGTCACAATAATCACAAGAATGGCTTCAGATCAAAGTCTATGTTGAGACCGAACGTAGACTTCGGTCTCTTCGGTCTAAACGATATCATAACCTCCATCGATAAAAGACAGTACTGTGCAGCAGTCTTCATCGACCTGGCCAAGGCTTCGACTCTGTCAATCACCGTATTCTTATCAGCTGACTCAACAGCCTTGGTTTCTCTAATGACTGCCTCCCCTGGTTCACCAACTACTTCTCAGACAGAGTTCAGTGTGCCAAATAGTAGGGCCTGTTGTCCGGACCTCTGGCAGTCCCTCTGGGGGTAACACAGGGTTCAATTCTCAGGCTGACTCTCTTCTCTGTATATATCAACGATGTCGCTCTTGCTGCAGGTGACTCCCTGATCCACCTCTACGCAAACGACACCATTCTGTATTCATCTTGCCCTTCTTTGGACACTGTGTTAACTAACCTCCAAACAAGCTTCAATGCCATACAACACTCCTTCTGTGGCCTCCAACCTCTCTTAAACGCTAGTAAAAACCAAAGTCATGCTTTTCAACCATTCGCTGCCCGCACCCACCCGCCCGACTAGCATCACTACTCTGGACGATTCTGACTTAGAATATGTGGCCAACTACAAAAACCTAGGTGTCTGGCTAGACTGTGAACTCTCCTTTCAGACTCATATTAAACATCTCCAATCCAAAATGTAATCTAGAATCGGCTTCCATTTCGCAACAAAGCCTCCTTCACTCACGCCGCCAAACATACCCTCGTAAAACTGACTATCCTACCAATCCTCGACTTCGGAGATGTCATTTACAACATAGCTTCCAATACTCTACTCAGCAAACTGGATGCAGTCTATCACAGCGCCATCCGTTTTGTCACCAAAGCCCCTTATACCACCCACCACTGCGACTTGTATGCTCTAGTCGGCTAGCCCTCGCTAAATATTTGTCGCCAGACCCACTGGCTCCAGGTCATCTATAAGTCTATGCTAGGTAAAGCTCCGGCTTATCTCAGCTCACTGGTGATGATAACAACACCCACCCGTAGCACGTGCTCCATATATCTCACTGGTCATCCCCAAAGTCAACACCTCCTTTGGCCGCCTTTCCTTCCAGTTCCCTGCCAATGACTGGAACATACTGCAAAAATGCTGACGCTGGAGACTTGTATTTTCCTCACTAACTTTAAACATCAGCTATCTGAGCAGCTAACCGATCACTGCAGCTGTACACAGCCCATCTGTAAATAGCCCACCCAATCTACCTACCTCTTCCCCATATTGTTTTTATTTACTTTTCTGCACATCAGTATTTCTACTTGCACATCATCATCTGCTCATCTATCACTCCAGTGTTCATTTGCAAAATTGTAATTACTCCGTTGCTATGGCCCATTTATTGCCTTACCTCCTCACGCCATTTGCACACACTGTATATAGACTTTCTTTTTTTTCTACTGTGTTTTTGACTGTATGTTTTGTTTATTCCATGTGTAACTCTGCGTTGTTGTTTGTGTCGCACTGCTTTGCTTTATCTTGGCCAGGTCGCAATTGTATATGAGAACTTGTTCTAACCTAGCCTACATGATTAAATTAAGGTGAAAAAAAAAACACAGGGAATTTTTTACTAGGATTAAATGTCAGGAATTGTGATAACCTGAATTTAAATGTATTTGGCTAAGGTGTATGTAAACTTCCGACTTCAACTGTATGTTCCTACTTTTTTAATATAGGACAACTAGAAAACCTGGTCTCCTCTACTGTCCTTGAAGCATAACAGCCTCTCCACTGATAAGAGCTGTCATAGAGCTTCTGATGCTCAGGCCCTGTTAAGCTCATCAACATGCCTGTCTATGGCGGGGGCACTGTTTGACTGGATTACTTAGCATCTAAGTCTTACATGATTCCGGTTGCTTGTGTTGATGAGCAACGAGAGGGTGTTCCATCTCATTCCGATTAGTATTCAAGTATGGAGCATGTAGTATGCAGTACTCTGTTGGGAACGCACCCTGGGTGAACTGAAGTATCAGAGGGAAAAGGAGGCCAGGGAGTGCCTGTCAGAATGTGCGTCTGTGTAGTCAAGGTATGTCAAAGCCCGCATCCACAAAGTCTCTCAGAGTGCGAGTGCTGATCTAGAATCAGGTTCTCCTTAAAAATGATAATGAATAAGATTATATGGGAAGATTGGGACCGGATCCTAGTTCAGCACTTCTACCCAAGACACTTTGTGGATACTGCCCCAGATCTCAGTGGTTCACCATGACTACCAGAGGCCTGGGCCTAGTTGCATAAAACACTTTAAAAAGGGACATTTTCACTGCTCTATTTCATTATATATGACCATTAATATGTTATTAACATATGTGTCATAACATTTTTTTATTTACTCACTACACACTGCATAGAAACAGTAAAAACAGGCCAGCTACATTTCCTGGTTGTAAGCAAACCACAACATCCAGAATTCATAGCGATTTCAGGACGTGGAGGACCGCCTCGTGGAGGTGTATCCAATTGATGTGAGAAATATCAAAATGTCTGTGTTTGTAGCCAGCACTTTCGGCCAGAGAATTCAGTCTGAAATGGAACTGAATTCTCAACTGATGGGGTTGCCATATTGTCGAAAGTTGAAAGGTGATTTTCCCCTTCACTTCAAAGAGGATGGCCTCCGATCAGCCATCATCAGCGCAGCAGAAAATAACCTAGCTAACTAGCTTGCTATAGTACCTTGTTTGAGTGTGTATTGATCGGGACAAACTACGGAGACATTAGTAAAATGTTGGCTAATCACTGACTACTTCGTGTCCTATCAATACAGACTAATCCTAATGATGATGACCCTGACACCAGCTTTAGTAGTTTGAGCCTGTAGACTCATTGGATGAAAGCTTTCAGCCTGGAATAAGCTCAAGCTCCAGATCATTTGACTTAGAAACAATCCAGGACAGCAAAATGTATTTATGAAAGCACAACACCCTCTTGAGAAAACAAAAATCACCAATACACTAAACTGTCTACAAGACATGTGCTCCTAAAAATTTTCCCACCCTTGCAGTCAATTTTCTCACATGGGTGAGAGGGGCTGATAGAATACTCTTCTAGCCTGTTCACTCTATTGTTGGCAGTGCTTGTCTAGTCAACAGCACAACTGTAGGTGCCCATACAAAACAATACATGACTAGACCGTCTACAAGTCAAGCCCTCCTCAAACTTTTCAAATCTTTGCTAACAGCCCATCTCAATGCCCAACTATTGACTGAGTGTAACAAAACACACTCATACAAAGTCAAAGCCTCGCCAAAGCCTACTAAACCTGATGCCATTACCCAACACAAGAAGAGGTTGTCCAGCTGAAGAACATTCTGGAACCTGCCTGGAACATTCAACCAACAAAACATCCATATTCAGTTCGACTGATGTTGTAGTATAATATTGAATGCCTAGTATGCTCAGGAGCTGTTGTTTTTTATTTAACTAGCCAAGTCAGTTAAGAACAAATTCTTATTTTCAATGACGGCCTAGGAACAGTGGGTTAACTGCCTGTTCAGAGGCAGAACGACAGATTTGTACCTTGTCAGCTCGGGGATTTGAACTTGCAACCTTCCGGTTACTAGTCCAACACTCTAACCACTAGGCTACCCTGCCGACCCGTTGTACATGTGTACACTACCGTTCAAAAGTTTGGGGTCACTTAGTAATGTCCACATTTTTTGTCCATTAAAATAACATCAAATTGAACAGAAATACAGTGTAAACATAGTTCATGTTGTTAATGACTATTGTAGCTGGAAAAGGCAGATTTTTTAATGGAATATCTACATAGGCGTACAGAGGTCCATTATCAGCAAACATCACACCTGTGTTCCAATGGCACGTTGTGTTAGCTAATCCAAGTTCATAATTTTAAAAAGCTAATTGAGCATTAGAATACCCTTTTACAATTATGTTAGCACAGCTGAAAACTGTTGTCCTGATTAAAGAAGCAATAAAACTGGCCTTCTTTAGACTAGTTGAGTATCTGGAGCATCAGCATTTCGATTACAGGCTCAAAATGGCCAGAAACAAAGACCTTTCTTCTGAAACTCGTCAGTCTATTCTTGTTCTGAGAAATGAAGGCTTGTCCATGCGAGAAATTTCTTAGAAACTCAAGATCTCGTACAACGATGTGTCCTACTCCCTTTCACAGAACAGCGCAAACTGGCTCTAACCAGAATAGAACGAGGAGTGGGAGGCACGGGTGCACAACTGAGCAAGAGGACAAGTACATTAGTGTATCTAGTTTGAGAAACAGACACCTCACAAGTCCTCGACAGGCAGCATCATTAAATAGTACCCGCAAAACACCAGTCTCAACGTCAACAGTGAAGAGGCGACTCTGGGATGCTGGCCTTCTAGGCAGAATTGCAAAGAAAAAGCCATATATATATATATTTTTGTTTTTTTTGTTGTTGTTTTGTTTTAACCTTTATGTAACTAGGCAAGTCAGTTAAGAACAAATTCTAATTTTCAATGACGGCCTAGGAACAGTGGGTTCAGGGGCAGAACGACAGATTTGTACCATGTCAGCTCGGGGATCTTCCGGTTACTAGTCCAACGCTCTAACCACTAGGCTACCCTGCCGACCCATATCTCAGACTGGCCAATAAAAAGAAAAGATTAAGATGGGCTAAAGAACACAGACACTGGACAGAGGAAGATTGAAAAAAAGTGTTATGGAAAGACTCATCTAAGTTTGAGGTGATCGGATCACAAAGAACATTCATGAGACACAGAACAAATGAAAGCATGTTGGAGGAGTGCTTGACCCCATCTGTCAAGCATGGTGGAGGCAATGTGATGGTCTGGGGGTGCTTTGGTGGTGGTAAAGTGGGAGATTTGTACAGGGTAAAAGGCATCTTGAAAAAGGAAGGCTATCACTCCATTTTACAACACCATCCCCTGTGAACGGTGCTTAATTGGAGCCAATTTCCTCCCACAACAGGACAATGACCCAAAACACAGCTCCAAACTATGCAAGAACTATTTAGGGAAGAAGTGGCCAGCACAATCACCGGATCTCAACCCTATTGAGCTGTTGTGGGAGCAGCTTGACCGTATGGTATGTAAGAAGTGCCCATCAAACCAATCCAACTCGTGGGAGGTGCTTCAGGAAGCATGGGGTGAAATCTCTTCAGATTACCTCAACAAACTGACAACTAGAATGTCAAAGGTCTGCAAGGCTGCCATTGCTGCAAATGGAAGACTTTTTGACAAAAGCAAAGTTTGAAGGACACTATTATTTTTTAAAAATCATTATTTATAACCTTGTCAAGTCTTGACTATATTTCCTATTCATTTCGCAACTAATTTCATGTATGTTTTACATTTACATTTACATTTAAGTCATTTAGCAGACGCTCTTATCCAGAGCGACTTACAAATTGGTGCATTCACCTTATGACCTCCAGTGGGACAGTAGTGCATCTAAATCTTTTCAGGGGGAGGGGGGGTGAGAGGGATTACTTTATCCTATCCTAGGTATTCCTTAAAGAGGTGGGGTTTCAGGTGTCTCCGGAAGGTGGTGATTGACTCCGCTGTCCTGGCGTCGTGAGGGAGTTTGTTCCACCATTGGGGGGCCAGAGCAGCGAACAGTTTTGACTGGGCTGAGCGGGAACTGTACTTCCTCAGTGGTAGGGAGGCGAGCAGGCCAGAGGTGGATGAACGCAGTGCCCTTGTTTGGGTGTAGGGCCTGATCAGAGCCTGGAGGTACTGAGGTGCCGTTCCCCTCACAGCTCCGTAGGCAAGCACCATGGTCTTGTAGCGGATGCGAGCTTCAACTGGAAGCCAGTGGAGGGAGCGGAGGAGCGGGGTGACGTGAGAGAACTTGGGAAGGTTGAACACCAGACGGGCTGCGGCGTTCTGGATGAGTTGTAGGGGTTTAATGGCACAGGCAGGGAGCCCAGCCAACAGCGAGTTGCAGTAATCCAGACGGGAGATGACAAGTGCCTGGATTAGGACCTGCGCCGCTTCCTGTGTGAGGCAGGGTCGTACTCTGCGGATGTTGTAGAGCATGAACCTACAGGAACGGGCCACCGCCTTGATGTTAGTTGAGAACGACAGGGTGTTGTCCAGGATCACGCCAAGGTTCTTAGCGCTCTGGGAGGAGGACACAATGGAGTTGTCAACCGTGATGGCGAGATCATGGAACGGGCAGTCCTTCCCCGGGAGGAAGAGCAGCTCCGTCTTGCCGAGGTTCAGCTTGAGGTGGTGATCCGTCATCCACACGGATATGCGATTCGCCACCTGGTCATCAGAAGGGGGAAAGGAGAAGATTAATTGTGTGTCGTCTGCATAGCAATGATAGGAGAGACCATGTGAGGTTATGACAGAGCCAAGTGACTTGGTGTATAGCGAGAATAGGAGAGGGCCTAGAACAGAGCCCTGGGGGACACCAGTGGTGAGAGCACGTGGTGTGGAGACGGATTCTCGCCACGCCACCTGGTAGGAGCGACCTGTCAGGTAGGACGCAAGCGTGGGCCGCGCCGCTGGAGATGCCCAACTCGGAGAGGGTGGAGAGGAGGATCTGATGGTTCACAGTATCGAAGGCAGCCGATAGGTCTAGAAGGATGAGAGCAGAGGAGAGAGTTAGCTTTAGCAGTGCGGAGCGCCTCCGTGATACAGAGAAGAGCAGTCTCAGTTGAATGACTAGTCTTGAAACCTGACTGATTTGGATCAAGAAGGTCATTCTGAGAGAGATAGCGGGAGAGCTGGCCAAGGACGGCACGTTCAAGAGTTTTGGAGAGAAAAGAAAGAAGGGATACTGGTCTGTAGTTGTTGACATCGGAGGGATCGAGTGTAGGTTTTTTCAGAAGGGGTGCAACTCTCGCTCTCTTGAAGACGGAAGGGACGTAGCCAGCGGTCAGGGATGAGTTGATGAGCGAGGTGAGGTAAGGGAGGAGGTCTCCGGAAATGGTCTGGAGAAGAGAGGAGGGGATAGGGTCAAGCGGGCAGGTTGTAGGGGCGGCCGGCCGTCACAAGACGCGAGATTTCATCTGGAGAGAGAGGGGAGAAAGAGGTCAGAGCACAGGGTAGGGCAGTGTGAGCAGAACCAGCGGTGTCGTTTGACTTAGCAAACGAGGATCGGATGTCGTCGACCTTCTTTTCAAAATGGTTGACGAAGTCATCTGCAGAGAGGGAGGAGGGGGAGGGGAGGAGGATTCAGGAGGGAGGAGAAGGTTGCAAAGAGCTTCCTAGGGTTAGAGGCAGATGCTTGGAATTTAGAGTGGTAGAAAGTGGCTTTAGCAGCAGAGAGAGAAGAGGAAAATGTTGAAAGGATGTCAGGTCCGCAGGGAGGCGAGTTTTCCTCCATTTCCGCTCGGCTGCCCGGAGCCCTGTTCTGTTCTGTTTTCATGGAAAACAAGGACATTTCTAAGTGACCCCAAACTTTTGAACGGTAGTGTATATAATGGTGTTTTATATGCGTTATACATCATAGTGTATAACTTGTGACTAAATGATTCCAGCTGCATCAGAAACCAATAAAGTGTTGACTTCAACTTGTGGATCAATTCACTGTGATATTCATCAAATGTATTTGGAAGTAACTAGCTACAATCTTACTGCTACAAATGATGCTGGGAGTTGGTGCATAATTTACATTTTTATTTGTTGGCAAGTAAACATGTTTCAATAAAACAGTAGATTAGTCTGTCAAAATAGCAAATAAGTAGACAGGGCTTGTATTCAAGACAAAGTTTATTTGCTCTGGAGACCGAGGTGAGTTTACACAGCAGTATGCAAGAACAGTTATGGCAATGTATTACATATATACAGTAGAATAAAAATATACTACTAACTCTTATAACAAATACTATAGTTCTACAAAGGGAATACTTGCATATGGTGTGTTTGGGTGGTGTAGTGAGGTGTGCGGAGACACTTTGATAGAAGGGGAGAGTTTTATTATGTGACCTTTCACATCTCCTCTTGAGAGTCATCAACTTCTTTGTATCTAAGTGGTATTGTCTGTGAGAGAAAGACAAAAAAACGCCATTAGACATTCACGGGCAATCATTGTGTACTGTTTACATCAGCATGGTGTAGAATATGAGACATCCCACAGGCACATGTTAGCTTGCTAATGAGAGGCACTGAGGCTAGCTAGGTTTGTTAGCTAACTAGCTATAATGTTAGACTACAGTACATTTTAGGTATAGCAAACACAGCTAGCTAGAAACTTGGTAATAGCTAAGCCCTGTTACGGCCAAATTGTTCACTAAATTGTACTGTACTAAACAAAGCTGCCTCGTGTAAAAAGACAAGTTCTATTGCTAGCTCACTATATTTGACAGCAAAACAACTTACTCGTTTGTCATTTTCCCTCCTGAGTCCTTGTCCAGCTGGTCACAAATGCTACAAAACATAACTCCATTCATTTTTTAGATCAGACAGCAGGCTCAATCAACCAATTACATCATTGGTTGAAATCTTCTGGCACGAAAATAGAAAAATACAGTTATAATTATGTCTGAAACGCCCTCTAATCAATCAGAATTATGTAGGGCTCTGGAAAAACACCCCAAATAGTGTATAGCGGTGATGTTTCCCTTTAAGTACATTTTCCCTGATCTTTACCCTTAAAACGTTTCCTTAACTTTAAGTCAGTTGCACAAAATGTTTTAACGTGAATTTCTCCCTTCTATTAAGTGAAAAAAGTAAAGGGTGCCTATGATGTCCCATAACTGCTTCATTCAGTATGGCTATCAATGTAAACAGCATTTGTGGGGGTGAATGTTGCTTTCCCCTGGCCTAGTTTCAAAAGGAAAACATCCCACCAGCTATCTGGGTAGCTACTTATTAGCTAAACAATGGAAGGTGGACAATCCATGGCTATAAAGCTAGCTGGCTAGTTAGCTATCTACTCTGTAAACTAGCTTGACGCGCTAGAAAGCTACAAGAACAAGTTGCGAAAAAAGTAAAAGAAATGTGGTTTATTATCTTCTGAAGCAATTTGGTTATCCTGTCTTGATTGTAAAAGTTATATTTTGCAACCCCACAAAATAAATGCCATGTATGTCGAGACATTTAGTCAGTGAATAAGGCCATCTCCATGGTAACCAGATACTCTTTCTGCCGTGCATGCCTTCAAACCACCCTTGTACACCCTTGCCTAAGGAAATATTTGAGGGGACAATTCCCTTAGGTAAGGGAAAATGATTCCTTAAACATTTGAGATGTTTTATGCCACTGGGCCCTGACCCTTAGCATGGGGATATGGTCCAAGGGTGGGTTGCACCAACATCAATGCCTATAATGCACGTTAAAACTAACATTAATGCTACTTCACTACAATGTTACTGTTATCAGGCCCGTGACAGCATGTTGCATAACATCATCATTCGTACCAAGGCTGGGCATATCATAAGCCCCAATTCAATTGTTGTACAAAATGGGAACATAAATAGCCTACTAATAATGAGTTAATTACCATAAAACTCAACAGGATTCCACCTGTCTCTAAATACTCTCTGAAGAACTCGTTTTAGTCTCTCCACAGTAGATGTGCTGCCATTTGATCAGTTAAACCACCTCAAGTGGCAGTTAAGAATTAATCTCCAATCTAAGTTTATATATTTTTTTAAATTAATTGACCAACAGGCTTAAAATTAATCTAGGTTTCAAATTAAAACTAAATTTAGATCAGAGGAAGGATTTAATTTAACTAGGATTCATTTAAAACTAGGTTTAAAATTTGGTGCAACAAGATTAATAGATAAACCTTGATTTAACCCAGTTTAAGAGTTAATCCATGTTGGTGCAACCTACCCTGAGTGCACAAACACACACACAAACGCACGCAACCATCTGTACACATGCACATGAAAACGCACACAACACACACACACACACACAGAGACAGGAATATAAGGACAGCCTCCGTCAAAGTCAAAGAAAGATCTCCAGAGAACTGAAGTCACAAGCAGGCCTACAGGTTGCTGTCACAAGCAAGCCTACAGGTTGCTGTCACAAGCAGGCCTACAGGTTGCTGTCACAAGCAGGCCTACAGGTTGATGTCACAAGCAGGCCTACAGGTTGATGTCACAAGCAGGCCTACAGGTTGATGTCACAAGCAGGCCTACAGGTTGATGTCACAAGCAGGCCTACAGGTTGATGTCACAAGCAGGCCTACAGGTTCATGTCACAAACAGGCCTACAGGTTCATGTCACAAGCAGGCCTACAGGTTCATGTCATAAGCAGGCCTACAGGTTCATGTCATAAGCAGGCCTACAGGTTGATGTCAGGTATTTTTCATAAGGAACGGCCAACGTGTCATGGCTTCACCTGGGAGGAAACACAGAATGTATCCCAAGAGACAACGAATGCCCTAATACAGACAATACCACAGAGTGTGTTTGACAGTGCGTGTGTGTGTAAACCCAGGGAAGCGTGCAGAATGGGCCTTGACTGTGCTGGTAAGTGGTGGGAGCGGGAGGGCTAAGCCGAGGCAAGCATAGGCCCTCTTGATTTAATTCCCTCTAATCAAGTCCCTGCCCTATGGGGACTGTTCTCACTGCACGCACACAGCTCCTCCTCCCCTGCATACATAAATGTAAGCCTAATTTACACGGAAGAGGGGGGGGTCATGCACTGAGCTATGGAGCGTGGTCAGACATGCCCACACACACATACGCACACGCATGCACACTCCTCCCGTTGCTGTTCCAAAAATAGCCCGACCTTAAAAGGGCAGAGAAGAGGAGATCGCTCGGAATGAAATAGGAAAAAGAGAATGAGGCCACAGCTGTGTAGGTCTGTGGGCTAAAACATAGACTCAATATGTCAGACAATATTAAATCAAAACATGGTATATCACTCCGTGCTCTGCAAATACACAAGGGGGCTGATTTTGGGCAAGATTATACAGCTCTAGTGGGGCATGCGTGCGTATATAGATATATATATGGGTGTGTGTGTGTGTGTGTGTGTGTGTGTGTGTGTTCAGAGTACCCTGCTAGACACCACCTACAAACATTCCCAAAAGTGAAGGAATGAGACAACAAACGAGACAACAGTACAAGAGGGAGGGAATGATAGAACAAAAAAGATAAGAGACAGAGAGAGAGAGTGGTTCAAAGAATGAAATGGGGCAGAGATAGGGGTAGCCCCCCGCTGAGCATGGCACGAGGCTGCCCTCTCCCCTTAAGGATGGAGATGAAAGAAGGGATGGAGGGTAGTGAAGGCAGGATAAAAATGCATAAGGGGAGGGTAGGGGTACGTGATATAACCCCTTCTAGTACTTCCCATTGGGTTTGTTCATGACATGAAACGAGTGTGTGGTGACTGCCCCTTCCCTAGTTGTCAGGCTTCAGTCACTACATACACAGTTATTCAGTCACTTGTTTTGGCCATTTGAAATTGAGGCCCCAATCGGGAATTTGGCTAAATCTGACAATAACTCTATTATAACTCGATCCTCCTGATTCCTGCTTACAAACAAAGACTCAAACACGAAGTTCGAGTGACACGCTCATCAATTCGGAAGTGATACGATGAGGCGGATGCTAAACTACAGGACTGTTTTCCTAGCGCAGACTGGAATATATTCCAGGATTCATCCAATGGCATTGAGGAGTTTACCATATAAGTCACCGGCTTCATTAATCAGTGCATCAACGACATCATCCCAACAGTGACCGTATGTACATACACTGAGTGTACAGGGAGGAACACCATCCTAATATTGAGTTGCTCCCTCTTTTGCCTTCAGAACAGCCTCAATTCATCGGGGCATGGACTCACAAGGTGTAGAAAGCGTTCCACAGGGATGCTGGCCCATGTTGACTCCAGTGCTTCCCACGGTTGTGTCAAGTTGGCTGGATGTCCTTTGGATGGTGGATCATTCTTGATACACACAGGAAACTGTTGATGTGAAAAACTCAGCAGCGTTGCAGTTGTTGACACACTCAAACCAGTACGCCTGGCACCTACTACCATACCCCGTTCAAAAGGAAATTCAATATTTTGTCTTGCCCATTAACCCTCTGAACACCACACACACAATCCATGTCTCAATTCTTAAAAAACCGTCTTTAACCTGTCTCCTCCCCTTCATCTACACTGATTGCTGCATTTAACAAGTGACATCAGTAAGGGATCATAGCCTTCACCTGGTCAGTCTGTCATTGAAAGAGTAATATTTTGTACACATTGTATATCCCAACCAAAAGCCATGGATTACAGGCAACATCAATGATACGTTTCATGTGACAGATGAACATTTCCGTTAGATAACTCGTGAACTTCCGGGTTGGAGCGAGCAGTCGCATCCGCACTTCGGTCTGCACTTCGGTCTGCAGGTAGTATAACTTTTCATTACATTTCATTACATTTCATTATAGTACAACGGTTTGATTTGTCTAATCTTAACAATTTCTTCTTAGCTTGTGTAGTCTAGAGCGATTTTCTAGGTTACCTAGCCAGCTATTGTCGTTCTTTTAACGCAACGTAACGTAATCAACACTGCTAGCTAGCCAGCTAGCCCCTGAATCAACAACGCAGCCACTGCCAGCTAGCCTACTTCAGCAGTACTGTATCATTTTTAATCATTTTAGTCAATAAGAATAGCAGCACTGTAGAAACTATTACCCTCAACTGAACGACTTGATTAGTGTAGTGTTAGCTAGCTACATAGTTGTCTTTGCTGTCTTCGTATCCAAGATAATTGTGTAGTTTAGAGTGTGTAGTTTTTAGAGTGATTATCTTAATTTACCGAGGTTAGCTAGCCAGCTATTTGTCGTCCTTAACGTAGGAGACACTGCTAGCTAGCCAACAGCTAGCCAACGTCTACCGATTAGAACTCAACAACCCGGTCGCATTCCGCCTCGCTCCACAGGTAGTATCACATTTTCATTTCATCTCATTACAGTACAACGGTTTGATTTGTTTGATCGTAGCTAGCTACATAGCTAGCTACATAGCCGTCTCTGTATCAAAGATAATTGTGTAGTCTAGAGCGATTTTCTAGGTTACCTAGCCAGCTATTGTCGTTCTTTTAACGCAACGTAACGTAATCAACACTGCTAGCTAGCCAGCTAGCCCCCGAATCAACAACGCAGCCACTGCCAGCTAGCTTACAAAGTCAACAACGCAGCCACTGCCAGCTAGCCTACTTCAGCAGTACTGTATCATTTTTTATAATTTTAGTCAATAAGATTCTTGCTACGTAAGCTCAACTTTCTGAACATTCGAGACGTGTAGTCCACTTGTCATTCCAATCTCCTTTGCATTAGCGTAGCCTCTTCTGTAGCCTGTCAACTATGTGTCTGTCTATCCCTGTTCTCTCCTCTCTGCACAGACCATACAAACGCTCCACACCGCGTGGCCGCGGCCACCCTAATCTGGTGGTCCCAGCGCGCACGACCCACGTGGAGTTCCAGGTCTCCGGTAGCCTCTGGAACTGCTGCTGGAACTGCCGATCTGCGGCCAACAAGGCAGAGTTCACCTCAGCCTATGCCTCCCTCCAGTCCCTCGACTTCTTGGCACTGACGGAAACATGGATCACCACAGATAACACTGCTACTCCTACTGCTCTCTCTTCGTCCGCCCACGTGTTCTCGCACACCCCGAGAGCTTCTGGTCAGCGGGGTGGTGGCACCGGGATCCTCATCTCTCCCAAGTGGTCATTCTCTCTTTCTCCCCTTACCCATCTGTCTATCGCCTCCTTTGAATTCCATGCTGTCACAGTTACCAGCCCTTTCAAGCTTAACATCCTTATCATTTATCGCCCTCCAGGTTCCCTCGGAGAGTTCATCAATGAGCTTGATGCCTTGATAAGCTCCTTTCCTGAGGACGGCTCACCTCTCACAGTTCTGGGCGACTTTAACCTCCCCACGTCTACCTTTGACTCATTCCTCTCTGCCTCCTTCTTTCCACTCCTCTCCTCTTTTGACCTCTCCCTCTCACCTTCCCCCCTACTCACAAGGCAGGCAATACGCTCGACCTCATCTTTACTAGATGCTGTTCTTCCACTAACCTCATTGCAACTCCCCTCCAAGTCTCCGACCACTACCTTGTATCCTCTTCCCTCTCGCTCTCATCCAACACTTCCCACACTGCCCCTACTCGGATGGTATCGCGCCGTCCCAACCTTCGCTCTCTCTCCCCGCTACTCTCTCCTCTTCCATCCTATCATCTCTTCCCTCTGCTCAAACCTTCTCCAACCTATCTCCTGATTCTGCCTCCTCAACCCTCCTCTCCTCCCTTTCTGCATCCTTTGACTCTCTATGTCCCCTATCCTCCAGGCCGGCTCGGTCCTCCCCTCCCGCTCCGTGGCTCGACGACTCATTGCGAGCTCACAGAACAGGGCTCCGGGCAGCCGAGCGGAAATGGAGGAAAACTCGCCTCCCTGCGGACCTGGCATCCTTTCACTCCCTCCTCTCTACATTTTCCTCTTCTGTCGCTGCTGCTATAGCCACTTTCTACCACTCTAAATTCCAAGCATCTGCCTCTAACCCTAGGAAGCTCTTTGCCACCTTCTCCTCCCTCCTGAATCCTCCCCCCCTCCTCCCTCTCTGCAGATGACTTCGTCAACCATTTTGAAAAGAAGGTCGACGACATCCGATCCTCGTTTGCTAAGTCAAACGACACCGCTGGTTCTGCTCACACTGCCCTACCCTGTGCTCTGACCTCTTTCTCCCCTCTCTCTCCAGATGAAATCTCGCGTCTTGTGACGGCCGGCCGCCCAACAACCTGCCCGCTTGACCCTATCCCCTCCTCTCTTCTCCAGACCATTTCCGGAGACCTTCTCCCTTACCTCACCTCGCTCATCAACTCATCCCTGACCGCTGGCTACGTCCCTTCAGTCTTCAAGAGAGCGAGAATTGCACCCCTTCTGAAAAAACCTACACTCGATCCCTCCGATGTCAACAACTACAGACCAGTATCCCTTCTTTCTTTTCTCTCCAAAACCCTTGAACGTGCCGTCCTTGGCCAGCTCTCCCGCTATCTCCCAGAATGACCTTCTTGATCCAAATCAGTCAGGTTTCAAGACTAGTCATTCAACTGAGACTGCTCTTCTCTGTATCACGGAGGCGCTCCGCACTGCTAAAGCTAACTCTCTCTCCTCTGCTCTCATCCTTCTAGACCTATCGGCTGCCTTCGATACTGTGAACCATCAGATCCTCCTCTCCACCCTCTCCGAGTTGGGCATCTCCGGCGCGGCCCACGCTTGGATTGCGTCCTACCTGACAGGTCGCTCCTACCAGGTGGCGTGGCGAGAATCCGTCTCCTCACCACGTGCTCTCACCACTGGTGTCCCCCAGGGCTCTGTTCTAGGCCCTCTCCTATTCTCGCTATACACCAAGTCACTTGGCTCTGTCATAACCTCACATGGTCTCTCCTATCATTGCTATGCAGACGACACACAATTAATCTTCTCCCTTCCCCCTTCTGATGACCAGGTGGCGAATCGCATCTTTGCATGTCTGGCAGACATATCAGTGTGGATGACGGATCACCACCTCAAGCTGAACCTCGGCAAGACGGAGCTGCTCTTCCTCCCGGGAAGGACTGCCCGTTCCATGATCTCGCCATCACGGTTGACAACTCCACTGTGTCCTCCTCCCAGAGCGCTAGAACCTTGGCGTGATCCTGGACAACACCCTGTCGTTCTCAACTAACATCAAGGCGGTGGCCCGTTCCTGTAGGTTCATGCTCTACAACATCCGCAGAGTACGACCCTGCCTCACACAGGAAGCGGCGCAGGTCCTAATCCAGGCACTTGTCATCTCCCGTCTGGATTACTGCAACTCGCTGTTGGCTGGGCTCCCTGCCTGTGCCATTAAACCCCTACAACTCATCCAGAACGCCGCAGCCCGTCTGGTGTTCAACCTTCCCAAGTTCTCTCACGTCACCCCGCTCCTCCGCTCTCTCCACTGGCTTCCAGTTGAAGCTCGCATCCGCTACAAGACCATGGTGCTTGCCTACGGAGCTGTGAGGGGAACGGCACCTCAGTACCTCCAGGCTCTGATCAGGCCCTACACCCAAACAAGGGCACTGCGTTCATCCACCTCTGGCCTGCTCGCCTCCCTACCACTGAGGAAGTACAGTTCCCGCTCAGCCCAGTCAAAACTGTTCGCTGCTCTGGCCCCCCAATGGTGGAACAAACTCCCTCACGACGCCAGGACAGCGGAGTCAATCACCACCTTCCGGAGACACCTGAAACCCCACCTCTTTAAGGAATACCTAGGATAGGATAAAGTAATCCTTCTCACCCCCTTAAAAGATTTAGATGCACTATTGTGAAGTGGCTGCTCCACTGGATGTCATAAGGTGAATGCACCAATTTGTAAGTCGCTCTGGATAAGAGCGTCTACTAAATGACTTAAATGTAATGTAAATGTAATGTAGATCTCCTCTCTTTCAAATCTCTAACAGTTTACTTTTAAACAAGGTAAGACATGTATCATAGTACAGGGCCTTTGGAAAATACTTACACATTTTGTGATGTTAAAGCATTATTCTAAAATGGATTAAATAAAATAAAAATGTCCTCAGCAACCTACACACAATAGCCCATAATGACAAAATGAAAACAGGTTTCTAGACATTTTTGCAAATGTATTCAAAAAAACAAAACAAAAAAAACTTTTTTACTTATTATGTATTCAAATGCTTAGTTCAGCTCATTGCAAAGTGGTGTGTGTTACGCTGATGAAGCCTGCCTTTCGCTATCGTTTGATGCCACGTTCAAAACAACTGGGAACTTGGAAATCTCAGACTTCCGATTTCAGTGCGTTAAAGACAACTGGGAACTGGAAGCTCCAACTGGGAATTCCAACTTGGGAACTTGGGCCACTTTCCAGAGTTCCGACCTGAAGATCACTGAATTATGATTTGACCTCGTATTTTTCCCCAGAGTTCACAGTTGCCTTGAAAGCGCCACAAAATGCTGCAGTAGCAGCCGCTCTTGCGCTGTCTGACAGATTTCCCACTCAAAGGCTCTGTATCTGTATGATGTATGTGTGCTAAATAAGATACAAAACAAATTTACTGTACACGCACCAATTTAGTTCCACAAAATTATGTAAATTAAACTATAGACCGATAAGCGTGACAAGTTAAATGTATTTCCATCAATGAAGAAGCTAAAAGTTAATCGCTTCTTCTTCTCGCTTATTTATCAGCTTTTCTATTTTTTGGGGGGACAAAAGTCTGTTATTACCGGCTAAAGGAAACCCTGTCACATACTTTAACACCCCCCCAACACACACACACACACACACACACACACACACACACACTAATCACTTGACCTCAACCTACTGTATATGTACAGTACATAGCGACCTCAATTACCTTGTACCCCTGCACATCGACTCGGTACTGGTACTCCCTGTATATATTCATGTTATTTTCTACTCCCTGTATATATTTATGTTATTTTCTACTCCCTGTATATAGCCATGTTATTTTCTACTCCCTGTATATAGCCATGTTATTTTCTACTCCCTGTATATAGCCATGTTATTTTCTACTCCCTGTATATATTCATGTTATTTTCTACTCCCTGTATATATTCATGTTATTTTCTACTCCCTGTATATAGCCATGTTATTTTCTACTCCCTGTATATAGCCATGTTATTTTCTACTCCCTGTATATAGCCATGTTATTTTCTACTCCCTGTATATAGCCATGTTATTTTCTACTCCCTGTATATAGCCATGTTATTTTCTACTCCCTGTATATAGACATGTTATTTTCTAATTCCTGTATATAGCCACGTTATTTTCTACTCCCTGTAGATAGCCACGTTATTTTCTACTTCCTGTATATAGCCACGTTATTTTCGACTCCCTGTATATAGCCACGTTATTTTCGACTCCCTGTATATAGCCACGTTATTTTAGACTCCCTGTATATAGCCACGTTATTTTCTACTCCCTGTATATAGCCACGTTATTTTCTACTCCCTGTATATAGCCATGTTATTTTCTACTCCCTGTACATAGCCATGTTATTTTC
The DNA here is from genome assembly GCF_034236695.1 of Oncorhynchus nerka. NCBI lineage: Eukaryota > Metazoa > Chordata > Actinopteri > Salmoniformes > Salmonidae > Oncorhynchus > Oncorhynchus nerka. Next base: position 14,668,286 of record NC_088399.1, on the reverse strand, counting down.
TACTCCCTGTACATAGCCATGTTATTTTCTACTCCCTGTATATATTCATGTTATTTTCTACTCCCTGTATATATTCATGTTATTTTCTACTCCCTGTATATATTCATGTTATTTTCTACTCCCTGTATATAGCCATGTTATTTTCTACTCCCTGTATATAGCCATGTTATTTTCTACTCCCTGTATATAGCCATGTTATTTTCTACTCCCTGTATATAGCCATGTTATTTTCTACTCCCTGTATATAGCCATGTTATTTTCTACTCCCTGTATTTAGCCATGTTATTTTCTACTCCCTGTATATATTCATGTTATTTTCTACTCCCTGTATATAGCCATGTTATTTTCTACTCCCTGTATATAGCCATGTTATTTTCTACTCCCTGTATATAGACATGTTATTTTCTACTCCCTGTATATATTCATGTTATTTTTATAACTCTAACTCTGCTTTATTGGAAAAGGACCCGTAAGAAAGCATTTCACTGTTAGTCTACAACTGTGGTTTACGAAGCATGTGACCAATAACTCCAGGTTCCCTCAGAAAATCTCTATGCTGTACTTGGAATGGACAAACTACATATAACATAGCTACAAGCAGCAAGCTAAATGAAGTCAATGTTTCCTCTATTACTATACCTCCTTCCCCTCAACATTCTGTATCTTCCTCTGTTCCCTCTTCCTTGTCAGGCCATATACAAGACTTAAGAAGACAGGAATGCATCGCCCAAGAAAGACAGGAGATGGAGAGGAAGAGAGGAACAAAGAGAGAGCGAGAGTTTTCTCATCGAAGGCTAGCTAGCAAGCTAAACAATCCCTCTGCTAAGATAAGACGCTAATGATACTAACAAGATGTTAATGACGTGACACTGAGTCAAGCAGAAGAAGACACTATTGAAGTTCTGGATCTTGTCATGAAAAACAGCTCTTTACTTGGTTGTAACAGAGACCAGTATGGCAATATGTGATCTTTTCAAACAGAAAACCAGTTTTTAAGATGCTGTGTGACAAATTCACCCGCTGGAAAACTCCCGTGGACTAGTTTGAGGCATGTTGCTGTTACCTAATCAGTCCTTACAATTCACCCAGTGAGCACCATTTATTGATCAATGTATGTTCAACATCTTTTCAACCATAAAAACAAATCTTTTCAACGTCTTGTGCTCGCATAGGGTAAGGATTGGAGGCAAGACCTAAAGGAAAAGCCATTTAATTGCTTTGTCATCGACCTAGGCCCAGTTTGTTTTTAAATTCTTTCCTTGCTTGAAACAATCACTACCAATCAGATCAATGACCTTCGGAAGTAAAGGAAAGAAGGAAGGAAGGATCCATTTTGGAGTTATTCAAATATGACCAATGACTCGAAATCTCGCTCTCAGCTACAATTGGCGATCTTGAATCCTAATGGCGCAGAGTAATGTCAGAGAGTGATGTGGTGAGAATGGGATGGTCTAAGGGGGAATGGGCAGGGCTTGTCTGGGCTGTTGAGAATACTGTAGAATGGGCATGTCCCAACACCTGCTACCTTCTAGGGAAGGCTGCAGGCATGTTTTTGTTTAGTCTACCTTTGATCTCTACAGACATACACACACGCACACCTGGCTCCAAGGAACAAGCCTCACCCCGCCTAAAAGAGAGGACCACACAAGAGGTCCCCATTCCCATTGTCTGTGTGTATGTGTGTGTGCTCAAATATTTCTTTAGTGTTGAACCGTGCACGTTTGTTTAAAGCCTACATTGTAAAAAATTCCTGAATAGTGGAGGAGTTCAAAGAAAGCAAAGCCCAGAGATCAAAGAGAAGAGCGGCACACCATGCAGAATCATTACCCATGCACCAGAAACATTACCCATGCACCAGAAACATTACCCATGCACCAGAATCATTACCCATGCACCAGAATCATTACCCATGTACCAGAATCATTACCCATGCACCAGAAACGTTACCCATGCACCAGAATCTTTACTGTTAGGGTTGCGTCAATCGAATCACATTACCCATGAACCAGAATCATTACCCATGCACCAGAATCATTACCCATGTGTGACAGGTTAAAGGACATATTCATAGCCTGTTATACATTGAAAAGTATTAGTAAGTTCATAGTATGTGAGGATCTTAAAACATCTAAGGTTAAAAAGATGCATTCAGTATTAGTTGATAGAGATTGATAACATTCATATAATTGTGTTAAAGTTAAAATCTGTCAAAGGGTACGAATTGTGAGAGTAATGTGTAAACGTTATATTGATTACTTTATTTTGTGGTGCCTAAAAGTGTTAATCTGTGATCTACGAAATGCTCTTAATCTATGAGCCGGAGATCGATTGCTCTGGTCTCCACCCATATTCCTGGGGAAATTCGCGGTCGTTTTCTCATTGAACTAAATGTTGACTTGAGAATACAACACCGTATCACTCTCGTGATTATTTCTCCCCTGTTTTCAGGTACTTTATTGATGATAAAAATAGTAATCTAAATGTTATAACTAGCGAACATGTCAAGAGTGTTTAAGGTGTGTTTTAGTAACGTCTTGAGGAAGTTAGAGTTAAGTTTGAAGAGAGTAATATTAGCCCTGCTCGGTTGAAGTGAAGGATAGCATCGTACTGAGAGTAACTGCCATTTTATGTCGATTGTGAATGAACATGCGTGTTGTTAATAAGATATTTTGCTGTGTTATTTGTATAATGGGTTTTCTGTTATGTAATGTGTTACTTTTGTGAAATGTTTGAACTAAATGTTGACTTGAGAATACAACACCGTATCACTCTCGTGATTATTTCTCCCCTGTTTTCAGGGGCGTAACACATGCACCAGAATCATTACCTGTCCAACCCCTGCTCTATACACACTCACACACTAAAGATGGAAAACGATAACTCAAATGCGTCTGATGAACAAAAATGTATTTCTGCATGAATGCCATGTTCAACACAAACCACAATATCCTAAAGTGTAGCTTACAAAACGTACTTTGCGAATACTTAAAAACAAGGGCAGCTTAATACTCTAAGGGTATTCGCATACATAGGTTCAGTTTGCTCCGAGCAGAACTCGGCTAGGTGAAGTGAACGTCTGTTCGCATACTCAGTAAAGACCTGCGCATGAAAAACAACAAAAAAGCGGAAATTGTCACGAATATCACCGAAGGTGGCTCCCGGCAGCCGTCGTTTCCCTTTTCGTTTGGTTTTGTCTAATTGGTTTCACCTGTTCCTTGTTGGGGTTATTTAAGTTCGGTTAGCCCGCCTGTGTTTGTGCGGGCTTGTTAGTGTTTATGTCAAGAGGTGTTATTGATTATTGTTGGGTTTTTCCGCTGTCCGGTAAGGTACCAGTTTGTACTTGGGTATGTGTATTTACGCCTGTGTTCGGCGTCACCCATTGTACGTTTTCCTGTTTGGACATTAAAGCGTTTTTTCCCGAATCCTCTGCTCTCCGCCTGACTCCACACCCATCACTCTTCGAGCGTTACAGAAATATTATTGTTGTTTGTCCCTCTTGAGCCACCATGGCTACAATGTAGCCATAACACTTCCTCAAAATAGTTATTGATGATATCTGCGTTTTCGGCAAAAAAATAAGGATACAATCCGACTCACTTGTTCTATGAATATAAATCTGATCGATTTGGGGAAAAACCTTGCAGAAAACTTATTTACCTTCTTGAACACTAGCCATGTTTTTGACAAGAAGGACATAATATATGTTACTATTGCAATGATAACAAGACCATTGAAATGATTATGATTTTTAAAATTCTTGTTGCCAAATACTTTATACACAAACAAAAATTCCAGAATTCTATACCAAATTTAATCAGCTTGTTAAGACATCCATAGTGAATAAGAAAAACCCGAATCATTGAGATTTAGTGAATACAATTGCACTAGAATTGTCATGTAAAATACGCGCACACACATGAAATGTCTCTTTTTCAGGACCCTGTCTTTTAAAGACAATTCGTAAAAATCCAAATGACTTCACAGATCTTCATTGTAAAGGGTTTAAACACTGTTTCCCATGCTTGTTCAATGAACCAAAAACAATTAATGAACATGCACTTGTGGAATGGTCATTAAGACACTAACAGCTTACAGACGGTAGGCAATTAAGGTCACAGTTATGAAAACTTAGGACACTAACGAGGCCTTTCTAATGACTCTGAAAAACACCAAAAGAAAGATGCCCAGGGTCCCTGCTCATCTACATGAACGTGCCTTAGGCATGCTACAAGGATGCATGAGGACTGCAGATGTGGCCAGGGCAATAAATTGCAATGTCCGTACTGTGAGACGCCTAAGACAGCACTACAGGAAGACAGGACGGAAACCTGATCGTCCTCGCAGTGGCAGACCACATGTAACAACACCTGCACCGGATCGGTACATCCGAACATCACACCTGCGGGACAGGTACAGGATGGCAACAACTGCCCGAGTTACACCATGGTACACGCAATCTCTCCATGAGTGCTCAGACTGTCCGCAATAGGCTGAGAGAGGCTGGACTGATGGCTTGTAGGCCTGTTGTAGTAAGGCAGGTCCTCACCAGACATCACCGGCAACAACGTCACCTATGGGCACAAACCCACTGTTGCTGGACCAGACAGGAGTGATGGTCTGATTCACGTTTATCTTTGAACGAATCAGCGTTCCACCGAGGCCTGTACTCTGGAGCGGGACCGATTTGGAGGTGGAGGGTCCGTCATGGTCTGGGGCGGTGTGTCACAGTATCATCGGACTGAGCTTGTTGTCATTGCAGGCAACGTCAACGTTGTGTGTTACAGGGAAGGCATCCTCCTCCCTCATGTGGTCCCCTTCCTGCAGGCTCATCCTGACATGACTATCCAGCATGAGACAAAGCTACCAGCCATACTGCTCATTCTGTGCGTGATTTCCTGCAAGACAGGAATGTCAGTGTTCTGCCATGGCCAGCAAACAGCCCGGATCTCAATTCCATTGAGCACGTCTGGGACCTGTTGGATTGGAGGGTGAGGGCTAGGGCCATTCCACCCAGAAATGTCCGGGAACTTGCAGGTGCCTTGGTGGAAGAGTGGGGTAACATCTCACAGCAAGAACTGGCAAATCTGGTGCAGTCCATGAGGAGATGCACTGCAGTACTTAATGTAGCTGGTTGCCACACCAGATACAGACGGTTACTTTTGATTTTGACCCCCCCCCCTTTGTTCAGGGACACATTATTCCATTTCTGTTAGTCAAATGACTGTGGAACTTGTTCAGTTTATGTCTCAGTTGTTGAATCTTGTTATGTTCATACAAATATTTACACATGTTAAGTTTGCTGAAAATAACCTGCCCAGGGACTGCGGTTGAAAATTAGCCGGCTGGCTAAAACCGGCACTTTTACTGAAACGTTGATTAATGTGCACTGTCCCTGTAAAAATAAAATGAACTAAACTAAACTAAACTGACACACACACACACATATATATAAATAATGTAGGGATGTAAGTTGTTGATGATTTTGTTTAACATTTTTTTTTAAAGTTTGAATTAATTTCAGATCAATAAAAAAAATCTAATTAATTTTTGATGTTTTTGCCGATGTCTTAGTCACACAATATATACATCTAGCTAAGATGTTTGGTGCAGTACTTCTCAAAGCATTTTCCTCTCCTCTCTCTCGCTCTTCCCTTCCTGTCAGGGAGATGGTGGTGTGGCTCGGTGATGAAAGCAGAGCCAGCTCGGCAGGCTAATGTCTTGTGACCTACTCAGAGCCTGGCGAGTACCTTCGACCAAAACTGACACGGTTGTGGCGCACAGGTCAAGAGCGACGTTTTGATGGACATTATCCTGTTACACAGCGAAAAGGCATTTGAAATTTGAAGGACATATTTGAAGGAGAGTGATGGAAATAGGGCTGTTCTGTACATGACCATTTGCTATTTGTTATTCTTTTTCAGCAAGTGAGATGGAAGGTGGTATTCAGACATCCAAGGTGACACTTTATATAGTATAGCGCATTATAAGCTAATATGCCACTACATGGGATACAGGATTGGAAAGTAGGGTTGGGCGGTAACCAGACTTTCATACCGTCAAACCGTCCTTCACTCATACCGGGATATACGGTATTCCTGGCTTAGTACACAAGGGGATAGACCCCCCCCCCAAAAAAAACTACTTCTATTGGTCGTCTATTACCAGGATGCTAAATAAATGATTTGCAAAGACAGGGAATCCAGCTCATAAAGTTGTACATATATAGGTAGGACCAACCGGATGTAATTATTGGTGAGTTTGGACATTTACAACTGAATGTGAATGAGAGACATTGTGCAAATGAACAAAGTTTTGACACTTGCTTGTCTGAAGGAAGAACAGTACTGGCTCTGGAGCAGCATGTGTACACGCTGTGTCTGTGTGGAGTCGGGAGTCGCTAGGGCAACAGGCCTGCCTGTTATGCTTGGAGAAGAGGGGGGAGAAAATTGGCCAAGAATGGAAAGGATTTAAAAAATAAATAAAAATTAAAAGATAATTGTACAGCTGCTACTAACTCATCCAGAGGTCTTTGACTTCTCAAATACAGCAGAAAGCTAACACAATATGATGCCCAGTCACCTTATTAATTCAGCCACTTACTTAGATTAAGTTAAATTTAGGTCTCATGTTAACATAGAATTCTGCGTTTTTCACAGGAAAAAAATATATAAAAACGCATATGAAATATCTTGCTGTGTTTTGTAAATGCAGGTGTAAAATGTTTCTTATTGTAATTTCTGCTTGGCAGAAACTCTAGGGTGTTCTTCCAAGCCACTGTGCTTCTACATCTGCATTGCTTGCCGTTTGGGGTTTTAGGCTGGGGTTCTGTATAGCACTTTGTGACATCTGCTGAAAAGGACTTTATCAATTTGATTGATTGATTGTCAATACACAGCTGGACTCACCTGCTCCCACTTTCTCCGGTTGTGCCATTTACAAACACTTGACTGGCTCAACTGTTCTGGGGAACTACGGTCAGCTTCATAATGTAAAATAATGTGACCGTTGAAATGAAGAACGCAATCTGCTTTAACTCCTAATATATTGCACAAGTTGACTGCAGATATTTACTTAAAAGTAGCTACAAATATTTAAATGTATTGAAAAACTTTAAAGAAATAGGTTCAAGGGTATTGCCGGTATTGAAAAACCATCCAGTGGCTATTTCCAAATACAACCGGTATATATGGTATACCGCCCAAGCCTAACTGGGATATGCTTAACACCCCGGCAGTCCTACAATCTAAGCTAGATGCCCTTAATCTCACACAAATCATCAAGGAACCCACCAGGTACAACCCTAACTCTGTAAACAAGGGCACCCTCATAGACGTCATCCTGACCAACTGGCCCTCCAAATACACCTCCGCTGTCTTCAACCAGGATCTCAGCGATCACTGCCTCATTGCCTGTATCCGCTACGGAGCCGCAGTCAAACGACCACCCCTCATCACTGTCAAACGCTCCCTAAAACACTTCTGTGAGCAGGCCTTTCTAATCGACCTGGCCCGGGTATCCTGGAAGGACATTGACCTCATCCCGTCAGTTGAGGATGCCTGGTCATTCTTTAAAAGTAACTTCCTCACCATTTTAGATAAGCATGCTCCGTTCAAAAAATGCAGAACTAAGAACAGATAAAGCCCTTGGTTCACTCCAGACCTGACTGCCCTCGACCAGCACAAAAACATCCTGTGGCGGACTGCAATAGCATCAAATAGTCCCCGCGATATGCAACTGTTCAGGGAAGTCAGGAACCAATACACGCAGTCAGTCAGGAAAGCTAAGGCCAGCTTCTTCAGGCAGAAGTTTGCATCCTGTAGCTCCAACTCCAAAAAGTTCTGGGACACTGTGAAGTCCATGGAGAACAAGAGCACCTCCTCCCAGCTGCCCACTGCACTGAGGCTAGGTAACACGGTCACCACCGATAAACCCATGATTATCGAAAACTTCAATAAGCATTTCTCAACGGCTGGCCATGCCTTCCGCCTGGCTACTCCAACCTCGGCCAACAGCTCCATCCTGCCCTGCCTATCTAAGGTCTTCGAAGGCCAAAGTCAACAAACAGGTCACTGACCATCTCGAATCCCACCGTACCTTCTCCGCTGTGCAATCTGGTTTCCGAGCCGGTCACGGGTGCACCTCAGCCACACTCAAGGTACTAAACGATATCATAACCGCCATCGATAAAAGACAGTACTGTGCAGCCGTCTTCATCGACCTTGCCAAGGATTTTGACTCTGTCAATCACCATATTCTTATCGGCAGACTCAGTAGCCTCGGCTTTTCGGATGACTGCCTTGCCTGGTTCACCAATTACTTTGCAGACAGAGTTCAGTGTGTCAAATCGGAGGGCATGCTGTCCGGTCCTCTGGCAGTCTCTATGGGGGTGCCACAGGGTTCAATTCTCGGGCCGACTCTTTTCTCTGTATATATCAATGATGTTGCTCTTGCTGCGGGCGATTCGCTGATCCACCTCTACGCAGACGACACCATTCTATATACTTTCGGCCCGTCACTGGACACTGTGCTATCTAACCTCCAAACGAGCTTCAATGCCATACAACACTCCTTCCGTGGCCTCCAACTGCTCTTAAACGCTAGTAAAACCAAATGCATGCTTTTCAACCGATCGCTGCCTGCACCCGCATGCCTGACTAGCATCACCACCCTGGAGGGTTCCGACCTTGAATATGTGGACATCTATAAGTACCTAGGTGTCTGGCTAGACTGCAAACTCTCCTTCCAGACTCATATCAAACATCTCCAATCGAAAATCAAATCAAGAGTCGGCTTTCTATTCCGCAACAAAGCCTCCTTCACTCACGCCGCCAAGCTTACCCTAGTAAAACTGACTATCCTAACGATCCTCGACTTCGGCGATGTCATCTACAAAATGGCTTCCAACACTCTACTCAGCAAACTGGATGCAGTTTATCACAGCGCCATCCGTTTTGTCACTAAAGCACCTTATACCACCCACCACTGCGACTTGTATGCTCTAGTTGGCTGGCCCTCGCTACATATTCGTCGCCAGACCCACTGGCTCCAGGTCATCTACAAGTCCATGCTAGGTAAAGCTCCGCCTTATCTCAGTTCACTGGTCACGATGGCAACACCCATCCGTAGCACGCACTCCAGCAGGTGTATCTCACTGATCATCCCTCAGCTCTGGCCCCCCAATGGTGGAACAAACTCCCTCACGATGCCAGGACAGCGGAGTCAATCACCACCTTCCGGAGACACCTGAAACCCCACCTCTTTAAGGAATACCTAGGATAGGATAAAGTAATCCCTCTCACCCCCCTTAAAAGATTTAGATGCACTACTGTTCCACTGGATGTCATAAGGTGAATGCACCAATTTGTAAGTCGCTCTGGATAAGAGCGTCTGCTAAATGACTTAAATGTAATGTAAATGTCTAAAGCCAACACCTCATTTGGCCACCTTTCGTTCCAGTACTCTGCTGCCTGTGACTGGAACGAATTGCAAAAATCGCTGAAGTTGGAGACTTATCTCCCTCACCAACTTCAAATATCAGCTATCTGAGCAGCTAACCGATCGCTGCAGCTGTACATAGTCTATTGGTAAATAGCCCACCCATTTTCACCTACCTCATCCCCATACTGTTTTTATTTATTTACTTTTCTGCTCTTTTGCACACCAATATCTCTACCTGTACATGACCATCTGATCATTTATCACTCCAGTGTTAATCTGCAAAATTGTAATTATTCGCCTACCTCCTCATGCCTTTTGCACACATTGTATATAGACTCCCCTTTTTTTTCTACTGTGTTATTGACTTGTTAATTGTTTACTCCATGTGTAACTCTGTGTTGTCTGTTCACACTGCTATGCTTTATCTTGGCCAGGTCGCAGTTGCACATGAGAACTTGTTCTCAACTAGCCTACCTGGTTAAATAAAGGTGAAATAAAAAATAATAAAATGCATATAAGCACAGGTAACACGCACACACACACACACACACACACAGTTCCATCAATGTCAATCAAAGTCAGTGTCCATGAACGTCAACTCCAACAAAATGAACCCGACAGCTAAGCAAAGCAACTAAAACAACAGACAAAAGACAAAACCGTGTAAACAAAATAAAATGACAAACCAACATCTCATCTTGGCTAGCTGGATAACATGACATCATAGGCTATAACGTGGGTTGGGGCACTTGTTCTTCCCACATTCAAGAGAGAGAGCTGGGTAAGAATTTTCCTCGCTGTAGACGTTTGGAATTCACCTCTCCTTCTTTCCCTCCTCACAAAGGGGAAAATAATGTAGACTTCAAAGAGGACTAGGGGAGAAGCTAATCTCCGCTACCCCTCCCTCCCATCCTGCTGCAGCACGCTAGGCTAACGCTAGCGATATCGCTACCCTCCCTCCCAACATGGCGACTCACTGTGAGTTCCTGCCTTCTTCACTAGGTGGGGACAAGAGGGGGAAGTGGGGGGGTTACAATTTGTGAAACTTGCAAACCAAGCGCATGGAGTTGATGGGTGTTGGTTAGGTCGGCTGCAGCGGAATTTGCGTGACTAGCATCATGGTTCGTGCTCCTCAACACAAACACACACATATCTGCGTCAACTTATCGACCCCGTTATGTAAAAGTCCTATTTTGCAGTTTTTGAAAAAGATACATACTGGCACGGTGTGCTAGCACTGCGCAGTGACCTAGATCTAGACCCATGGCCGCGGAGAGAGAAGAGAGGGAGGGGAAGAGAGAGGGGGGTGAGGGAGAGAGAAAAAGTGAGAAATAATCATTCCCAAGGACTGGGGGTTGTAGGGTGCATGTGTGTCAGTGCGGGGGCGTCGTGTGGTTGTGTGTGTGTGTGTGTGTGTAGTGGAGTCGTATATGTGTGTTGTGGGGGGGTTACGATGGCCACACACCCCCACTGTCGTGCATGATTAGAGACGACGTTACAGCTCAGTGGAGGGGGATGTCTTTTCCAGCCACACTCAGGACATATGGCGAGTAGGGATGGCAGGGTGTGTGTGAGTGTGTGGTGGGGGTTAGGAGATGAGCTGGAAGGGTTAGAGGTTGTGGGGGGGGGTCATGACAGCTTCCTGTGACCCGCCCCCCTTCCCAGTCTAACTCCTTGACATTCCCCAATTCCACTTCTCTCCCATTATGCCCCACCCAATATACTGTACATAGTGCAGAAGTGCATACACTAGAATACCAACAGGACATACTGGAAATGCATGTAAGGATATGTTATGTGGTTACTGAAATGGGCACATACTGTGCATGAAAACATACACAAACACTGAAACGCAGTCTCAGGTGGATGACAGAGACAGAAAGAGACGGAAAAAGAGCCCATGGACATACTTGTACACAGTGACAGACACGGGGAAAGAGACGGGGACAGAGACGGGGACAGAGACGTCTCTGTCACTGTGTACAAGTGTACAAGTATGTCCCCGTCTCTGTCCCCGTCTGTCACTGTGTACAAGTATGTCCATGGGCTCTTTTTCCGTCTCTTTCTGTCTCTGTCATCCACCTGAGACTGCGTTTCAGTGTTTGTGTATGGGGAAAGAGATGGGGACAGAGACGGGATGGGGAAAGAGACGGGGACAGTAACAGACACAGCTGACATAAGAGTATTGTCCCCTCTCCAGGGGGTAAAGGCATAGAGAACACATCCTGTGGCTTCGACCAGACTTCTACAGAGAGACAAGCACCACTTGAGCAATCAGGGCAGCACGCAAACATACAATCACTAGTATGAGCAACCAAAAATACATTTATGTTTGTATAATATTATCCATATGACACACACACACACACACACACACAGCTAGTTATAGATCGGGACAGTGTGACCAGAGGGGTTTAGCAGGCTTCAGTTGGAGTGTCACTGGACATCAGTGTTCATGCCAGGGAGAGCCTAGAAGAGCCAGTAGGCATGTCGAGAGAGAAATAGAATGATGAGAGAGGGAAGGAAAGAGTGAATTAAAGGGCCTAGAAGATAGCGCTGTAAAGTAAGGGCCTAGAAGATAGCGCTGTAATGTAAGGGCCTAGAAGATAGCGCTGTAAAGTAAGGGCCTAGAAGATAGCGCTGTAAAGTAAGGGCCTAGAAGATAGCGCTGTAAAGTAAGGGACTAGAAGATAGAGCTGTAAAGTAAGGGACTAGAAGATAGAGCTGTAAAGTAAGGGACTAGAAGATAGAGATGTAAAGTAAGGGACTAGAAGATAGCGCTGTAAAGTAAGGGACTAGAAGATAGCGCTGTAAAGTAAGGGACTAGAAGATAGCGCTGTAAAGTAAGGGACTAGAAGATAGAGCTGTAAAGTAAGGGACTAGAAGATAGAGCTGTAAAGTAAGGGACTAGAAGATAGAGCTGTAAAGTAAGGGACTAGAAGATGGAGATGTAAAGTAAGGGACTAGAAGATGGAGATGTAAAGTAAGGGACTAGAAGATGGAGATGTAAAGTAAGGGACTAGAAGATAGAGCTGTAAAGTAAGGGACTAGAAGATAGAGCTGTAAAGTAAGGGACTAGAAGATAGAGCTGTAAAGTAAGGGACTAGAAAATAGAGATGTAAAGTAAGGGACTAGAAGATAGCGCTGTAAAGTAAGGGACTAGAAGATAGCGCTGTAAAGTAAGGGACTAGAAAGACATGAGAGGCAGGGACTTGAGATAAAGAGGCGATAAAGAGGAATGAAAACAAAGGTATTGGAGGGAGAGAGAGAGAAGCCACCGGTCATATTGGCACTCACCAGAGGAATGAATGGAATTCTACAGTATTTAAAATACATGTATTTAAGTATTTTTGTGTTGTAGTGGGGATATGTCAATGTGTAGTTTTTATGCATGCATAATCTATGAACAGAATATCTGTTTTACCTCAATTAGACAGAAAATCCCTATTTTGAAAGCGACTTTTCTTGAAACTGTGCAATTCGAGTTCTAGCCATTCACTCGCATTTGAGTGACAGCTAACAAGAAGCCTACCCAGCGTTTTCCAATGAGGTTGCAGGGCGGGCCCAACAGCTGAGTGGACACAGCAGAGAGAGAGCAATGACATGGTGCACATATCTGCACATACAGTATATGATGTAGTACGCAACTTTCAGGAACCACTTTTGGCTCGTGAGTGCTACTTTCAGAACTACTAGCTAAAAAGTATATGAAACTACCGGAAAATCTCTAGGTAAGTTTTCATACATTTTTAATTTATTTATTTTTTATGTTTTGCTCACATAATATAATTTAAAAGTATGCATTAAGGTGTCTGTAATAGAATAAACAGGGTAAAAACACATCTAGACATTAATACTTGCATTTCTATAGCTTTTTTCTATAGCATTTCTACAATATTTTTTACAATGGTGGGGGAGTGGCAAGATGGTGGATTCAAAACATCGCCCCCTGTCAGTTATCTAGTGTACATATAAATCATTGGCTGCAACCCAATGGAGGCTTTTAAAGAGAGGCGGGTCCCATTAAATCTGGTGGCAGCGGTGGGATCCAGTAGATCACCTCCATCTACTAGCAGTGAGGACTGATGCACTGGAATTACTGTCTGCCAATGAATACCAATATATCACCAATTCTATATATTAGAATGAATTGTAATATATTAATTACCCCCATCACTGCTCTCTTTCTTTAATCACTAACATATATACTAATTTAATCTGCTTCATCAGAGGGATGGGTGACCCCCCCCCCTTCCTTCCTCTATCCCCAGCATTTCTCGCCCTCTTGCTCTCTCTCCTTCACTCTCTCTAAGTCACTCAGGGTGGGCTGTGGCCTCAGCAGGTGGAGAGAGAGGGAACAAGGAAGGGAGGGAGGGGAAGGGAGGGCTGTGGCCTCAGCAGGTGGAGAGAGAGGGAACAAGGAAGGGAGGGAGGGGCAGGGAGGGCTGTGGCCTCAGCAGGTGGAGAGAGAGGGAACAAGGGAGGGATGGAGTGAAGGGAGGGACGGAGGGAGGGAGTGAAGGGAGGGAGGGAGGGGCAGGGAGGGCTGTGGCCTCAGCAGGTGGAGAGAGAGGGAACAAGGGAGGGATGGAGTGAAGGGAGGGAGGGAGGGAAGGAGGGGCAGGGAGGGGCAGGGAGGGAGATGGCCGCAGCCATGCCGTTAACTGGGAACATGTGGCTCTCATTTGGGGCTGGGAGTGGCTGCTGCCAAGAGCGAGGGAATGAGAAAATGAGAGTACGAGTGGTCTGTCGCAGACCCTCTCCCTCCAGCCTATTAAACTTGCTCCCCTCAAGACAAAAAACAGAAGGATAAAAGAACACCTAGCTAATACCAGCCAACCCGGCAAAATCCTCCAGTCTTAGTTGAAGAGCCCTGGAGGCGCCGGCGCGAGCCCCAAGATAGCCTCTGACACACCCTCTCCACCTCCCTTCCCTCATCTGGGAGCAGTTCCCACTCTCCCTCCAGCCACTGAGCCATATATCACCCACTAGCCTATCATCTGATCTCAGACCTGGCGCAACTCCTCTCCTTCGCGCCCCTGTTACATATCCAAGGTCATTTTTTATTTCTCTTCTCCCCTTCCTGTGTGGCTTCCTCTGCCAGTGATTGAATGGCTGTTGAGCAGACAGGACCGTTTTATAAGCCAGGCCTGTGACAGAACCAAGTGCCGCTGAAGAGAAGAAAGAGAGTGTTAAAGTCTCTCTCTCTGGAAGGTCAAACCAGGCCAGCGGACCAGGGAGTTCTGTCTGTGTGTGTAAGAGAGAGACTATTCATCTGTGTATGGTTCCGTCAGCTCTCCAACACTGGAAACCAGGCAGTGGGCTCCCACTGCCCGGCCACCAGCCTAACCAAATTGGTTGTAACATGTTTTAGCATGGACATTGCCTCAATGTTAAAGTATCCAATGGGTTAAGACAGAATCACACCAGGTCATCAAGTAAGGATCAGCCAATGAATTCAACTAGTGAAGAAGAAAATGAGACAGAAATCGCATCATTGTATCTAAGTCTATGGTTCAACAGGCTCAATAGGTGTCACGTGAGGTTCACCCGGTCTCGCACTCTCTTTTCAATCCATCTTCCGGTCTCCCCACCTCTCTCGCCCCCCCACAAGACCTCTCTCGCCCCCCACCCTCTCCATCTCACAAGACCTCTCTCGCCCCCACCCTCTCCATCTCACAAGACCTCCATCTCACAAGACCTCTCCCCCCACCCTCTCCATCTCACAAGACCTCGCCCCCACCCTCTTCCATCTCGACCCTCTCGCCCCCACCCTCTTCCATCTCACAAGACCTCTCCCCACCCTCTCCACCCTCTTCCATCTCCATCTCACAAGACCTCTCTCGCCCCCCCACCCTCTTCCATCTCACAAAACCTCTCTCGCCCGCCCCCCCCACCCTCTCCATCTCACAAAACCAAAACTCCATCTCAAAACCTCCCCCACCCCTCCATCTCACAAAACCTCTCTCGCCCCCCACCCTCTCCATCTCACAAGACCTCTCGCCCCCACCCTCTCCATCTCACAAGACCTCTCTCGCCCCCACCCTCTCCATCTCACAAAACCCTCTCGCCCCCCACCCTCTCCATCTCACAAACCTCTCTCGCCCCCACCCTCTCCATCTCAAAGGCACTCCCTCTATATCTCACTCACATACTCACAGATAAACTTCCATATAGAGTATGAATCCACTCCAACCCGACAGGGTATGAGAATCCGCTCCAACCCGACAGGGTATGAGAATCCGCTCCAACCCGACAGGGTATGGGAATCCGCTCCAACCCGACAGGGTATGGGAATCCGCTCCAACCCGACAGGGTATGGAAATCCGCTCCAACCCGACAGGGTATGGGAATCCGCTCCAACCCGACAGGGTATGGGAATCCGCTCCAACCCGACAGGGTATGGGAATCCGCTCCAACCCGACAGGGTATGAGAATCCGCTCCAACCCGACAGGGTATGAGCATCCGCTCCAACCCGACAGGGTATGAGAATCCGCTCCAACCCGACAGGGTATGGGATTCCGCTCCAACCCGACAGGGTATGGGAATCCGCTCCAACCCGACAGGGTATGAGAATGCGCTCCAACCCGACAGGGTATGAGAATGCGCTCCAACCCGACAGGGTATGAGAATGCGCTCCAACCCGACAGGGTATGAGAATGCGCTCCAACCCGACAGGGTATGAGAATGCGCTCCAACCCGACAGGGTATGAGAATGCGCTCCAACCCGACAGGGTATGAAAATGCGCTCCAACCCGACAGGGTATGAGAATGCGCTCCAACCCGACAGGGTATGAGAATGCGCTCCAACCCGACAGGGTATGAGAATGCGCTCCAACCCGACAGGGTATGAGAATGCGCTCCAACCCGACAGGGTATGAGAATCCGCTCCAACCCGACAGGGTATGAATCCGCTCCAACCCGACAGGGTATGAATCCGCTCCAACCCGACAGGGTATGAATCCACTCCAACCCGACAGGGTATGAATCCACTCCAACCCGACAGGGTATGAATCCACTCCAACCCGACAGGGTATGAATCCACTCCAACCCGACAGGGTATGAATCCACTCCAACCCGACAGGGTATGAATCCACTCCAACCCGACAGGGTATGAATCCACTCCAACCCGACTGGGTATGAATCCACTCTAACCCAACTGGGTATGAATCCACTCTAACCCAACTGGGTATGAATCCACTCTAACCCAACTGGGTATGAATCCACTCTAACCCAACTGGGTATGAATCCACTCTAACCCAACTGGGTATGAATCCACTCTAACCCAACTGGGTATGAATCCACTCTAACCCAACTGGGTATGAATCCACTCTAACCCAACTGGGTATGAATCCACTCTAACCCAACTGGGTATGAATCAACTGGAGAATGGGTGGAATACATGGAAAATGGAGACTCAAAATATGGTCATTGTTGGGTTTTGCTGCAGCTGGGGTAGATTGTGGCGAGATGTTGTTTTGCAGGACTGGGATGATTTGTTATGCCAAAACTCTACAGGGGAGCTGGCCAGTGTCTAACCTCTACATCCCGCTAACTCAGGAGGCAGAGTTGTCTGTCGCATTCAGAAAGCATGAAATTATATACAAACATTACACGGTAGGCATCGTTAGACAGGGTCAATGAAATAAGGAAAGAGAAAGAACTAAGAGAAAATTAGCAGGGAAAAATGTCCCCTTCACTGTTCTATAGTGGTTTTTATAACAGTCAGCTCTTTCTCCAAATTTGGGTTTTCCCTTATGTTGAAATAAAACAAAATGAAGTATGCCATCGGTACCGGAGCATTAAATATGGAGTGTGACCTTGTTCTAAACAGCGGCTGCTTCTCGCTCTACATAACAATATTCATTTGACACAGCAAAACCTACACAAACCTCTTTCTCCCCTCCACAGCTAACCCAACATTGAGAATTCTTTCAATTAGCAAATAGACTACTTGTTTATAAGATGATAATAATGTTGATAAGATAATGTTTAAAGGTAATAACATTAACTTTGTTGTCCTGGAAGGGAAATTTTTCTGGGACATTCCAGTTTTACGCAGGCTATCTATCACACACACTCGACAATGGTGTCTCATTTCTTCTGAGCACATTCTAATTACTTCGGATTGTTTCTTCGTTTCCTGCCCTTAACGTCCTCTCTCGACTTTCCTGTGACATAGAAATAGAGGGAAGGACGGAGGAGAAAATGTATGGACAAAGTTGTTTCATTCGTGATTTTCACTTGGTTAAGTAGAGAGTGCTTGTAGCTCGTTTCACAGCTCTGTTCACATGACAGACATCTACAAACGTGATCTTGGCTAAGTAACACCAGCATCAGAGGATTTGACCCCCCCAACCCTCGGGTCAAATACCTGGTTTCTTTAGACTGGTGAACTCAATGACCCAAAGCACAGAACCTCACAGAGGCGTTTCCTTGCTATGCCTGATAAAAGTTGAGAAATTCTTCAAACAAACAAAAAATCAAATGTGTGGAGGGAAATATTGCCAAAATCGCCTGTTACAAATTGGCATAAATTAAGTATTAAACACACAAAACTGCTTAAATTCTCCTCTGATGTAGGAGTACCATGTGCCGTTTGTGTTTCGGGACAATGATCGTGTTTGTTACCATTTCATTCATCATGGATTTAAAAAAAGTAATTCCTCAGATTCCCAAGAGGCAGCTGGTAAAAACCTGTTCAAAGATTATTAACATGAATTTAAACGATTGATTTTGGTTTATCTGAAGCATTGAGGGATTACCGTCCTATCCTCTCATCAACCTGACATCTCTCCTAGGCTTCTGTCAATTTCTTTCCTTCTCTTTTAGCCACAGCTCCCTCCATCCCTCTTTAAGCCATTTCCTTTGCTCTCAATTCAACTTCTTGTCCCTCCATATCTTCTCTCTATATCCTGTCCTCTCTCACGCCTCTCCTTTCCTCTCCTCTCTCCCTGTCCTCTCCTCGCTCCATCTTGTCCTCACTTGGTTATAAGATCTGATCACGGCATGCCTTTGCAGAGCAACGAGCTGAGAGAGACGTCTTATTCAGGTCTCTCTGATGGGATCAAGTGTGAAAAAGAGCATTTGGCATCCATCTCTGCCTCCGGCCAAGCCACTGGGATGGCGCTAGAGATAGAGACAGGAAGTGAAGCCGCCCTGAACAGACATGATAAGTCAAGCACACAAAGGGCCTAGTTCAATCCCACGTGGCACGCCAGAAAGCGCATCGCTCTGCATAGACACCGCATTAAAGTCCAGAACCGTGTTCTGCCCCAGCATTCTATTTCAATGCTATTTCTACGCAAACTGACTCGACAGTTGCAACATTGAACAGCGGAGCCGAGTGGCCAGGCTTTAGAGTAGGAACGGAACGGCGTGGAACAGCCCTGAATGCCATGACAGCACAATTCCGCCGTCACATGCCGTTAGCCTCAGTGTGACTAATAAGCAACGCTGTCAAATGAATACAACACTCCTCAAACCCGCGTCTTGTGTTGCTGCAGTCATACGCATGCATGCGCTCTGCTCATTTACAATGCTGGCAATGAGGAGACCTTCAAACAAACACAATTTTGCATTCTCTCAAGGTGTCCTCTGCAAATAATGGATCTTATAATGTGTCTTTATAGAGAAAAAGTTCATTATGAAAAGAAATCACTTACGTATGACTCTGTACGAGCACTTTGAGTAGACCGGAACTAATGCGAGCGCGAAATATAAAATTACAATTATACTGGTGTCAAATACCAAGATGTTTGTTTCCCGTACGTTCTACCCCACAAACAGGTATGAAGCTCATATTCACTGACATAACAAATGAATTGCAGACAGTATGTGTGGCATCACACAGCTCACACTATTGTGAGTCTCTCGTGTGCTCGGCAAACAGACGTCAAGCCTTTCCCCTGAGCGCTGAGGCTGCAGTTGAGGTCTTTACTTCTATTGTGTGTGTGTGTGTCCATACTGTATCCACCCCAGTCCTGCACCCAGTGGGAGGCACAGCGGGGCGAAACACAACCGTTTGACTGCCAGGAGGCACAATGCATTCATCAGCTAGCCTGCCCCCCCAATCTTTCCCCACAAAAATGGATACACACACACACACACACACACATCTAATTTGGACATTAAACACAGCCACATTTGTAACTACTTTACTATACACACATACAATAGGCGCACGCACGTACACACACATCCATCTAAACACAAGCCCACATTTTCAGATCTCCAGTGTTGAGTAGCAGAGAAGAGCAGTGTTTTTTTTACATCCTCCTGATCGCAAGCAGCAGCCTGACACCCAAACAGTGATCCTTCCCAGCTCTGCAGCTTGTGAATGGTGAGGGACTTGTGTTTCAATGATCTCTGCTTCAGCCAATCGGAGGGCCTCAGCCCCAGGCTGCCGGGGACTCAGCCAATGGGGAGTATCTCTCCGGTCCATGTGACTGAATGTGCTCCTGTCCATCAACTGGGTCATATATAGCTAATTTCAAGTGGGACAGAGGAGGAGGCTGGGTGGAAGCATGGAGCTGTTCAATTCCTTGTCTAACCTGGTTAGACGTTGTGTGTGTGTGTGTGACTGTGTGTGTGTGTGTGA
Organism: Oncorhynchus nerka; assembly: GCF_034236695.1. Lineage (NCBI taxonomy): Eukaryota > Metazoa > Chordata > Actinopteri > Salmoniformes > Salmonidae > Oncorhynchus > Oncorhynchus nerka. The sequence goes on along the minus strand of NC_088399.1, from coordinate 14,648,247 downwards.
TGGTGTGTGACTGCATGTTCTTTTTCCATTTTTTTCTCTCGATCTGCTGATTATCCATGGACAGAACTGAACAGAACTAAACGGTTCCTGTTGGGGAAGCCAGAGAACGTGTGAACAGGAGGTCAGAATGAGGGAGGGAGACAGGCAGAGAAAGAGCGAAAGAGCAAGAGAGGGAGAAAACACTCCCATTCCTCTCATTTCCAGTCCAACTTTTTCTTCTCCACCAGACCACATTTAATGGAAGTCATCCTCTGCTCAATGGTGCCCCGTGTTTTTTTGGTCCAATTTTTCCCTCTTTGTGTATTTCCTTCCCCCGCTTATATGATTTCTTGACAGATTACCCTCCTTTCTCAAGCATGGCTTCCTGTGTAACGCGGGAGAAGTTCACGGGACTTACTTCTCTCTTTGTTTGGGTAAGCAGAACATTTGTCATTTTCTCTTCCTGTCCACTGTGTGCAATGGTGATGTGCTGTGCTATGACTAACTCTCCTGAGCATGTTTCTCTCTCCTGCTCCATGTCTTCCGTTCAATTCCACTTCTGCAGTTTCATTTTAGACCAGCTTCAAGCCCAAGTGTGCTTGTCGGTTCCAAATCAATTTGGGGTTAAGTTTACGTTCAACCGGAGAGGGTCTACTTTGTAATTAGTAGTTAGTCACTGGCAACGGCAACAGGGTGAGGCTGTTTATTGTCATCGCTATGTACTGCTAAACCACAGACATTGTCACCGGCAAATCCGTTGGCACAGGTGGGTGGAGGGGGATTTTTCAGCCCAGAAAAGCTGTTTTTCTTTCCGCGGAGAGAGAGTGTGGAGAAAGGGGTCGTCAGGGTGAGACTATGGGAGTTGTTGAGGAGGGGGGGTTGGAGTGGAGAGCTCGGCACGGCTTAGCTCTTCTGGGCGCTCCTAGTCACTGGGAAAAAGGAGGGGTCGGGGTGAGGGAGGAACTGGGCTAGACAGTGGACAAAAGCAGGGGGCCGTCTGCCCCCAACCCAGCCAGACAGGCCACTGGATAAGACGGGGGGGGGGGGGACGTGGGTCATTAGGGCAGGGACTGGATAAGACGGGGGGGTTGCTGAGCGAGGTGCGCAACGCAGAAAGACGTTAGTATACTTTTCTTTCCAGTTTTTTTGCAGAACAGTTAATCCACATTCTCTCTACTCTTCCCTCTCACGGCCGGCAGCTTTGTGAGGAACAGTGAAGAAAAACTGCAACACGGCAAAATGTAAGGAAAGACGAGGAAAAGAAATGCAGCTATAATGATAGTAGGGAGGGTGGGACAAGGTTTTGGTTTCAGGAAGGCGGGGGTAGGAGGGGGTGTTGGAATGTGTCGAGTGACAGGAAATGCTTCGTCTGACCGTTTTGTGTATTTTTTTCCCCTTCTCTCCAACAAAAATGACAACAATAAAACTCGCTTCTAAATATAGACTGCCCAGGCAGCAAGCATAGACCATTTACAAGCCCCATTCAAGTATTTTTGTATGTGGGAGACCAAACAACACTCATACAGAAGTCCCATTTTGTGGACATCGAATCCAATATTCGCATCTCTCCTTCCCATTCAGAAAAAAAAACTAAACATGACCACTACTTTAACCCAATGAGTCCCACCGCAACGCAGGCGTGATTCTGACTTCTAACCCCTTTTTAAACATTGTGTGTTTGAGTTACATACTTCTGGGTTGTACCATTGGATCCTATCTCTTCTGCATCCGTTGGTACCAACCATTGGCCTGTGTGATTAAAGAGCGGTGTTTGTAAGACAAGGGCGGATCCCGAAGGGGCCCGGGTCTTTTTTTCTTTACAAAAACGTCTATAGAGTCAGAATGGTTTGAGCTCTTAAAGGTAATCATCTATGAAAAGCTGAGACTCTAACGAACACACACCTGTAACCGGTTTTGCTCTCTGATGCTCACACGCCACACAAGAGTCGTAAGACGGTAAGAAGTTCTTCTATATAGAAGATCATAGAATATAGTGTCTATTATACTGAGCTCAAATAGTTACTGTCAAAAACTCCAAACAAACAGTTGTGAATATTAATTTACCACTGAGCAAACCATTTCTGTACTTACAGCATTCATATAAATTCATTTTTATCAAGTTTGTGCTTTGGCAGACCTTCATTTCTTGTATTGACATTTGTCAATAAAACCCATGAATGCAACTGTTTATGTCAAATAGTTGTGTGTCATACTTGTAGCGCTGGTTGTCCTGAACAAAACATGGTAAAACACTTCCTTGTGAGGCTCAATTTAAGCCCTGGACATTCAGATAAATGAAAGTCACACAAATGAAAAGCGGATTTTTTCTGGGGTCTCAGGACTGATAGGGTTAAATAACTGCATCGGTCAACTTGGGTTAAGAGGAAGCTGGGAAGCTGAGAAAAAATACCATGTTTCTGCTCAAATGTAATTCAAATCCCAACACCAGTAGCTAAAAAGGAAACACAAGTAAAGGACCGGATCAATCAGAGCAGACAGAGTCAATGTTGCAGAGAAACTGGCTTGGTGCTACCGTTGCTCCAAGGGGTTCTCGCACACGCTCAGTAAAGCGCTGTTGGCAAGGACCTGCTGATATTTGTGATAAACTGACTGCCGACAGGGCCAACAGTGGGGGCAGCCAGCCAAACAGCAAGCCAGGAGAGAGTGAGGCTTTTTTTCTCGCTCTACTTTATGGGGGCGGAGAAGAGGGCTTTGGACGCCTGCATTTTGTTTAAATGCTGCCATTAAAATGTCCCAGTACCTAAGTTTTGCCTTTGCTATCGTCTTCCATTCTACCCCCTCCTCCCTCTGTTATCTTCCCCCCTATCCGCCTGCCTGTCCGCCTGCCTGCCTCTCCAGCCTCTACCTGGATTTGAATAGAAACCAGACAGGCAATTCACTGGGCTCAGTCGCCATTCAAGCCCGCTGGCCGTACAATGGGGATCTGTTAGCACCCAGTCACCAAACGCAACCCCATCCCCCACATAAAGCGCAGACCTGCACCGAGAGCGAGAGAGAGGGAGGGGAAAGAGGGGTTGGGATTAGAGGGCTAGGGTGCAGAGGGTGTTTTTTTTTTGGAGGGAGGTCAGGGATGGACGGGGGGGGGGGGGTAGCAGTGGACAGGAAATGTCTGCCTTTGATGAACCACTTGCAGATTGGCACTCCCCCCAAAAAGAGAGAGAAAGAAGGAGGGAGAGTAGGCGGGAAGAGGAGGGGGAAAAGGAACAGGCCAAGGCAACATGCTGTCTGAACCTTACCCCTGGGGGCCCCTTTTCAGACAATCTGGAGCAGTAAAAAACGTGTGAGGAGAGAGAGAGAGAACGAGGGAGAGAACGAACGTAAAGCCTCAGAACCTGTCTACCACTTCCTCTGCCAATGACACGGTCGTTAAAGAACTCACGTGCTGCAAAAACAAACACTCAAAGGCGTGGGGGGGGCACGGAGGGTTCATTTACGCTACCCTGTCCTTCCAAGTCCTTCTCTCCATCTCTCCCCATGCATCTTCATTTAACCCTTCTTGTTTATTCTCCTGTTATCTCTCCCCCTCTTTCAGCAAGGAACCATGGTCATGCTCGTCAAACTTTACGGAGAGCTCTGCCTCCTTTGTCGGGCTCCGGATTGAGTCGTAATCTCTAGAACGTACATCGATAAAAATAACAACCACAAGATAGAAAAGAATGATAAAAAACAAACCCCCCAAAAATCTTGCACTATTGTCCCCGTTCATCTAGCTAGCTCGCAGCATCAGCCCAACCCGCTAGGTTTACAGTTTTCGAAATTCACATTTCTATGTCGGCGGCGGGACTCCAACATTCCAACGGCTCTGCGAGGTCGGGAATGTAGCTAGAGTAACTTAACTACTTGAACTTGTCTCAGCGTCAAAGACCTTATCTGCGGCCATCTCCTGCAGTGGGGATAATGGAGCTGCCTGGCCACGGCACCAACCTTAACTGCTGCCTGTCAAGCTCAGTTCAGCTTCACTGATTATGGACAAAGGCAGGTGTGTGTGTGTGTGTGTGTGTGTGTGTATGTGCGTGGGGGGGCACTATCTGAAAGGATAGATATTTAGTTGACTAGTGTTGTGATATACTGGGAATGCTTGTATGTGTGTGAAACAGTGAACATGTGTGAAACAGTGCACGTGTGTGAAACAGTGCACGTGTGTGAAACAGTGCACGTGTTTGTTAGAAGGCATGCGTGTGCATGGGGAGAGAAAGGGATTGAGCATATGTGCGTATCAAAATATGGGAACATACTATAGTCAAAATCATCCATTTGGCTGACAACTACACTGAATAAAATTATCAAATGCAACTTGCAACATTTTCAAAGATTTTACTGAGTTACAGTTCATATAAGGAAATCAGTCAATTGAAATAAGTTAATTAGGCACTAATCTGTGGATTTCACATGACTGGGCAGGGATGCAGCTATGGGTGGGCCTGGGAGGACAAAGTCCCACCTACTTGGCAGCCAGGCCCAGCCAATCAGAATGAGTTTTTTCCCCACAAAAGGGCTTTATTACAGACAGAAATACTCATCAGCCCTCCCCCACCGCACCTCAGACGATCCTGCAGGTGAAGAAGCCGGATGTGGAGGTCCTGGGTTGGCGTGGTTACACAGTCCTCGGTTGTGAGGCCGGTTGGACATACTACCAAAGTCTCTAAAACAACGTTGGAGGCGGCTTATGGTAGAGAAATTAATATTTAATTCTCTGGCAACCGCTCGAGTGGACATTTTTGCAGTCAGCATGCCAATTGCACACTCACTCAAAACTTGACACATCTGTGGCAATGTGTTGCATGACAAAACTGCACATTTTAATGTAGCCTTTCATTGTCCACAACACAAGGTGCACCTGTGTAATGATCATGCTGTTTAATCAGCTTCTTGATATGCCACACCTGTCAGGTGAATGGATTATTTTGGCAAATAAGAAATGCTCACTAACAGGGATGTATACAAATTTGTGCATAACATTTGAGAGAAATAAGCTTTTTGTGCATATGGAAAATTTCAGGGATATTTTATTTCAGCTCGTGAAACATGTGAGCAACACTTCACATGTTGTGTTTATATTTTTTGTTCAGTGTATTTGTTTTTAGCAACCTCACAGCTTTCCAAACCAATATGCTCCCCTGAATTGAAGTAACTTTAGTTGTTAAGATATGCTTTCTGCCTTTACGTGTGTGTGATGTGTGTTTGTGATTAAGAGTAAAAGAATTTCAGTGGTGTGTGTGTATATGTGTGTGTTTGGTGGGGCTGCAGGCTTGGTGACATGGCAGGAGAGGCTGTTTCCACATGCCCAGAGAACAGGCCCTTCTAGCCTCGCTCCTGAGAACAATATACAGCCACACCGCAAAGTAAAATAACTACAGTGATAACTACAGCCACAGCGCAAAGCAAACATAACCCTAAAAACTAAATATAGGGTCCGGACGGGACTAGTCATGATTAAGACAGGCGACAGGTTCTCGGAAGATTAAATTGAGTTTCGAGAACATTTTGGGGGAAATTGGATGTCTGGACAAAATATAGGCTGTTGATTTCTGAAGTGAAAGTGGCATCCCTCGTCAGTAAAAATTTATTTGAATAAATATTGCAAAGGAAAACTGGCAGCGTGAAAATGATTAACACAATGAAACAAAGACGGGGGGGTGGCGAATCTTGTTTTACGTAAGTGTGGAAATTATTTTGACAAAAGAAAAGGCGTGCTCTCGTCCTGTACTGGAAGATAATTCAATTGTGAAAAGCGCATCACTACTCCGTTAACACTTGCTCGCAGATTACAGTTTTGGATTTGATCGACCGTGAGGCGAAATATGAACTTGGGAGATGTTGACAGCGCGATGACATATTGTGTTAAATCCGTGTATTTGTTTTTTCTATCTCTGGAACAGATGGGCATCTGCCCCGTTGTCATCGTTGTCTTGTCCATGGAAATATGTGCCACCATTTTGTTGTAGCGCGGAGAATCACTGCGACACCTACTTCAATGCCGCATTTTCATATAGACATGAGAAATGAACAGACGCCGTTGTCTAAACATTGGTTCTTTCATAACAAATCTAAACTTATCTAACTGCTGCAATTTAATAGAACCCCTATTAATTATCAATAAATATTTATTTAATCAATACATATTCCCGGGACTCAATTTCGACTAAGTCTAACCTGATAATATTATATAAAGTCCCATTACCAGACTGTATATGTATATTTCACTGTACATATGAGAAAAAAGTTAACATTTTCACTGCAGCAGTTACGGGCTCCTGTGTTAACAAATGAACGAGCTATTTTACAGGCATTTTTCTGTTCACTGAATATCAGGGTCAATTATGGAGTCCCGTCTGGAAGCCATTCTCTGCGCATTAGTGCAGATTAGGCAAGCAGGACCACAGAACAGTAGGCGAGGACCCACCCCAGGGTCATCTGTCTGGGTAACCCACATAGCGAGGAGTGCCCGCAAGATGTCATATTTGTCCACCCCCAGCGAAACAAACGGCAGACCATAACATGGCCAAGTACACACACACACACTTGTAAGGACATACACACACTGAAAGGGTAAAGTGATAGCCCCTAACAGACACTCCCTCCACCCACCGAGGGTTTTCAATAATAAAAGGAAAAATGCAAAATCATTTATCAATAACGTCCACTCAATTAATCATGCCTTTTGGTTAAGGCTAAATTGACTTTGCCATTCATAAAACGATAAATAAACAGTGCCTTCGCAACATTTTCCAGTCTGGCAACAGACTCGTTTTTTTGCTTTTGTTCACCCTCAAAAAAAATGAAAAGGGGCAACAGAATAATAATGCTTTTGCTAAATGTCAACGACAATATCTTTTTTCATTTGGCAGCAATCTGTTTTGTTGCATGTGAGCACTCTGAAACTGCTCTGTCAGGGCCGAGCCCTTTCATTTCTTGACCAAAGGTTCCGCTCATTTCCCATGCACCTTTACTTCTGCAAAGGATCAAAGGCTCTCTCCAGTCTGAGCGTAGAGATAAGAGATGAGACTGGGAATAAAGAGAGGGGGAATGAGGGGGTGAAAGTAAAAGAGAGCGAGAGACAGATATGTGCCTCTGCCTGTCTCTCCGATCTGCAGACTGGAGAACTAGGCTACAACTTTACTGGGTCAGATCCCGGTCTATGCTTTTGTCTCTGGGACGAGAGCATGGAGAAGGCATGGAATCAAAACAAAGAGAAAGAGCGAGGGCGTGGAAGAGGAAGAGGAAGATGGGGATAGAGGGAAGTTGCCTCGTGTACAATTATCAACTTTTCTCTTTTTTGGGCGGGGGACAAAAATTCCATCAGTAATGTTGCTGATTCAGTCATCAGCGGCTGGTCGGGGATCTGGTCGATCAGCTATCGGCTGGTCGGGGATCTGGTCGTCAGCTATCGGCTGGTCGGGGATCTGGTCGATCAGCTATCGGCTGGTCGGGGATCTGGTCGTCAGCTATCGGCTGGTCGGGATCTGGTCGTCAGCTATCGGCTGGTCGGGATCTGGTCGTCAGCTATCGGCTGGTCGGGGATCTGGTCGTCAGCTATAGGGTGGTCGGGGATCTGGTCGTCAGCTATCGGCTGGTCGGGGATCTGGTCGTCAGCTATCGGCTGGTCGGGGATCTGGTCGTCAGCTATCGGCTGGTCGGGGATCTGGTCGTCAGCTATAGGCTGGTCGGGGATCTGGTCGTCAGCTATAGGCTGGTCGGGGATCTGGTCGTCAGCTATAGGCTGGTCGGGGATCTGGTCGTCAGCTATAGGCTGGTCGGGGATCTGGTCGTCAGCTATAGGCTGGTCGGGATCTGGTCGTCAGCTATAGGCTGGTCGGGATCTGGTCGTCAGCTATAGGCTGGTCGGGGATCTGGTCGTCAGCTATAGGCTGGTCGGGGATCTGGTCGTCAGCTATAGGCTGGTCGGGGATCTGGTCGATAGCTATCGGCTGGTCGGGGATCTGGTCGTCAGCTATAGGCTGGTCGGGGATCTGTTCGTTAGCTATCGGCTGGTTGGGGATGTGTGTGTGCTATGCATGGAGACTTACTTCATCGTATCTCTGATAAAAGTCATACACTAGTCTGAGCACTCATCTGCTACAAACCATTTCTGTGGGAGGAAAGCCATTAAAGTAAATCCCTATATGGTCATAAAAGATAGACGTGGAAAGCTTTGGGGAAACTCAACACTGTCACAATCTGCTACTTTGGTCTCAATTCACTGTGCCGATGGACAGTTGGGTTTTCCCGGTTACCCTCTACACTAGAGAGTGGAAGGAAGCCACAGAAAGAATTACTTGGCACATTTGGTAGCAGCTGTGGGATCCAGCCTTAACCGAGGGTACAGGAAAGCCAGGGGCCATTTAATGAGCCTATGAATTCCACCCAGATTTGAAGTGGGAGAGAAGTCGTAGCAAGGGGCTGGGGCTGCAGTTAATTGGCAGTAAGAAAACCGGTCATCCGGATGACAGGTCGGGGCAAAGGGGGAAAAGCTTGCTAATCACGACAGATTAGCACACGATAAATCAGGAGTTTCAGATGAAGACATGCTCTGCATGACGGAGAGAGAGAAAGAGAGAAGGATAGAGTAACAGAGAGAGAGAAATAGGAACTCTGGGGAAGGGTGGAAGAGAACAGAAAGAAAGCACAGCAGTCTCCATGTTTAACAGTCAGTCTTGTTAACAGCCTTAAAACCCATATTTTGCTGCGTTTCTGTAGCCTTGGTGAGACTGACCCTGAGATGCAGGCTACAAAAAGAGAGAACATGATAAAATAGGGTTTAAAGCAAACTCATGCAATAGTGAAAACACTCAAGCTTCTTTGGTCTAACAGAGATTTGCTATATGACGGTTTAATACCTTATGATAGGGATTGTTTTTGTATAATGAGTTCATGACGTCTAGCTGTGAGGGGTTAAATGACTTTTAGCAGCCATATTGATTCAATCTATCGTTGTGGACAAGTCTTGCAAGAACCTAAAACTACCCAAAACAGATGATGGATGAGTAAAGAACTAACACAAATATTTATTTATTTATTTTACCTTTATTTAACTAGGCAAGTCAGTTAAGAACAAATTCTTATTTTCAATGACAGCCTAGGAACAGTGGGTTAACTGCCTGTTCAGGGGCAGAACAACAGATTTGTACCTTGTCAGCTTGGGGGTTTTGAACTTGCAACCTTCCGGTTACTAGTCCAACGCTCTAACCATTAGGCTACCCTGCCACCCCAAATATGAGTCAGACCACCTACAATTCCCTGTTGTCAGTAGTCATTCCGGTGAAGTCCTAAGAGTTTGGACAAAAGGGTAAGGGAGAGCCAACCAAGATGTTGCTGGATTTGCTCCTGTGCGGCAGCAAAAGCCCCAACAAACTTCACGTCCAACTCATGAACAACGACGGATACTGTGAAACGTTGACTTCGACGTGGACCCAGAAAGAGACGGGCGGAGCGCGGACATCGAGTTGACAGCTGAGCCTCTCGTCAGAGCCTGCACGGTCACACTGGTTTGGCTATGATCTGATACGGGGCACAACAACTCCCACATTCTTTAAAAAATAAACTTTTACACAGAGTGACGAAGAGGCTGACCCCCACCCCTGCACTCTACCACACACACATCCACCCCCAACCGCCTCCAGTCCCCCGCGGCGCGTTCACACACACCAATTCTGGGTCAGCGGCCATAACTGCGATTTACATTGAAGCAGAAGAAGAGGCGGGCAGGCGGGCTAAGGGACTAACACCCCCCCCACACAACCCCACCTTCTCGCCCAAACTCCTTGCCCCGCCCGCACCCACATGCCTACCGCCTCCATCTTCTCCTGCCTCCATTTCGTGAGCCATAGGCCCCAAGACACAGCTGAAGTGATAAAGGGAGTACAGACTGTATTTTCAAGGGATTTTTTTGAACATAGTTCAGTTGTTTCCATTCTGTCCTTCTGTGCGTTAGTCTCTGTGATTAGCCTGTGAGCGAGGACAGTCAGTATGTTGCCGTGCTCTGCAGCGACGCCTTGCAACAACCGGCCCTCGTTGGTCTAGCACCTCCTAGTCCCCACAGGCCACCCCAGCCAAGCGTCCCAGCAGGGGGAGAGGTCTGGAATGGCAGTCCTAGTGCCTCCATATTCTAATCATTATTATTATTACAGTCAGAGGACATCCAGAGATGATTATCTGTCAGCTGGACGTCACGCTATACGGGATCGTCTGCTAAAGAGATTAAAACCTGCAGATTAGGCAAATCGCAAACAAGCGCCAGGCAACCTTTTGTTTGACACAGCGGGCCCTTGTGGACCTATTCATATCGCTCCCGCAGAGGGGCTTTGAGTCTTAGACACTTTCAGAAGCTGAAGGTACTTGAGATGCAGCAACATAAAAGCACTGCTCAAGATAAGACATTGGTATTTGCCCAAAAAATATCTCGATATTCAGACGTATTCAAATTGAAAATAAATCTAATTTAAATTCAAACTTGTGAAATAGATGTTAATTGATTACATAAAAACGACCAATTTTATTCAGGTACATTTGCCCCAGACATCCTTCCATGCTGGCCAACATGATGCAGCGGTCATTCACAAAACAAAATGATTCTAGTATATTTAGAGAAATTAACAATCTGCTCTAGTTATATTTTTGTGAATATCGGCAGTTGCGAAATCCCAGTGAACTACTTCAAAGTGTTATATGTCCTGAAACTAAGGATCCCGACTGCATTATTCAAATCCAGGGAGAGAGAGGGGGGGGGGCTACCCTAGCCCCTCTAGGAGCTTTTGATAAGAATAAAGTGGTGGGTCACGCCACATGAGTCACAGAATTAAAATTTAGCCTCGGAAGCTCCAACCATATCGTGCCTTTGAAGGAAATTGAGGGCAACCGATAAACCTGACCTCACATATTACGACTGCATGGGGGTCAGAGATCCAGAAAATGCTGTCATATGGCCGAGCATTCCTTTGTGCTCGGCGTAACCAATCCTCAAACGTCAGACAGGCTTACCCCGAGTGTTAAGAAGCTATGGGGGCTGGTTTAAAACATATCTAATGAGTCTCTCTCCCTCTAAGCCAGGTAGAAGCTCAGTATAAGGGTCTATTTTAACATGATTTAAATTGGCCAGGTATTACAGGTATCACATCACCAGGCTTTGGCCAATCATGTTGTCGGTGCAACTTTGAGAGCTCACTAATGTCAAAGTATGTCTGTGCGTGAATAGTCAGAAGCAACTGATAGGACACAATGCTGTGTGGATGTCCTGTATTGAAGATAGCCTCTATTCCAGCCTTAAAGTGAGGGAAGTCAAATAAGTGTTGTGTTATGGGCCTTGTGGTCTGGTGTAATCAAATTCCCACAGAGTAATCTATCTGAGGGGGGTAAGAGTGTCAAGTGATAAGAGTGCCATAACACAGATTCTTTTAACAACTGGTTAAATATTACAGTCATTTCAAAGCTGTAAGATAGAGGCGCATGATCAGAAATGCATGCGACTCCCCGACAGGGATTTACTATGCCCGAGTTATTGCAGACTCTATGCCTCACATCATAGTGTCCTTATTAGTTACCACAACCACAGTCATAAACCCAGCCTATTTCTACAATTTATCTTCTAAAAATCTGATTTTAAACCTATCCTTAAACATAACCTTAAGCTTAATCTTAAATTAAGGCCATAAAGCACATTTTTGTTTTCATGAATTTTTACGATATAGCAATTTTTTTACATTGTGGCTGTGGTAACTACTGAAAACCATGCCCCCTCCAGGTCCCTGGGCTCTGCAACTGAGCATTATAGGAAGCAGGCGCAATGCAGGGAGTTGCCAAGGGGATGGGGTAGAGGCCAGGGTCTGGGTTAGAATGGATTCTCTGCGACTATTTGGACAGCCAGTGTCGGGTTACCTTCTCTCCCTCCCTTTCTCTTTTGACAAATGGCCCTCCAGTGGGGCAGTAGTGCTGCAGTTGCACACGTTCAGCTACTGGAACAGCAAGGGCATGAGGTGGCGTATTGTTCTCTCAGCATCATTATTCTCTCCCTGTTCTTCAACACAAAAATGTACCGTGTGGGTTCAATGGCAAAACAAGAAAATTAGCACTGGCAGAAATCATTTGCATCTGAGGCTTTTTCCCGTGTTACAATGGACTGCCCGGCGCTCGGATAAAACAGGGTCAATGCGAAGTCGGGATAATAATAATAATACTTAGCTGGTGTTGCTTCCTGCAGTCCGCTGTTGCCAGTCGGAATCTGCTGACTGTGCAGGCTTTTGCTTTATTCCACCGAGCTGGTCGGTCGGGACTTCCACGCAGCACTACTGGACGCAGGCCTATCAAAGCCCTCTGCTTAGAGCCTGTTACCCACTTTATTTACTAGGGGCCTACAGCTAAAATTCAACTGCTACCTTGGAGTTAAGTTCAGTGACGCTCGAGTGCTTTCTGTTTACCCAAGTGGGTTCAGGAGGGAGGAATGTCCCTCTGCGGTGTGGGAGGCTTTTTATTTGAGGTAGAGTGAATGGCAGATTCTGCCCGGCGTAATACCATTCAGAGAAGGTAAAAAGACCGTGCTTTTCTACCTCAAACCTCAATCCAGGAGGCGGGGCGGAGATATATGCAAATGAGGAGACAAGGAATATGAAAGATGCCGTAGTGATTTGAGGCGGGACAGGGGGGACGGGGGCTTGCTGTGAGAGAAGAAAAAAGGTGTAAGACTAAAAACCTTGTTAGTATGAGGCAGGGTGTCAATTTTAAAAGGGGGTGAAGAGGTAAGGGGGCTGGCTGCCAGAAAAAGGGGAGGGAGCTCCCAGACAAACCACCATAATTTGCTAATAAATTCATTAAAAATCCTACAATGTGATTTTCTGGAATTTTTTTCCTAATTTTGTCTGTCATAGTTGAAGTGTACCTATGATGAAAATTACAGGCCTCTCTCATCTTTTTAAGTGGGAGAACTTGCACAATTGGTGGCTGATTTAATACTTTGCCCCACTGTATATTGATCATAAGAAAGTAACCTAATGTATGTGTATCTGTCAAAGCATACACGCACCCACCCAATATTATTTCTAGTCATTAGGGTTCCTAATACTCTACATAGGCCCTCAGGGATTGCTGCCACATGACTAAGATTGTTCCCATCACAGCATGCTAGTGTATCATTGTTGGTTGGATGCCGCTGACTCTTTTCAGCAGAGAAAGCCAGAGAAAGATGGAGAGAGCACAGTTTTGCAGTGTGGACTGTAAACGGGTGTGGTGGTGATGGTGGTACGGCAGGACCAGAGCAGCAGACCGCCCACCCCTGGGCCTGAGATATATTTAGCTCTGTGCCGTTGTCAGTTGTCCAGTCACAACATTAAGGGTCTAAAGGGGAAGGAATTCAGTCAATAATGTAGAGCTTGAATTCTCTAAGATTCCTTTAATGATCTGACCCCCATATGCTGTACTATTGGCAAGGTTTGTCAGCCTACACTGGGAGAGTTTTAGCCTGCAGAAGTGCATTGAGGGAAGTTGGCATATTTTGGTTAATTGAGGGCAAAGAGCCAATGTTTGGTGACATCAGGGATAAATTGGGCTCCCAAGTGGCGCAGCGGTCTAAGGCACTGCATCCCACAGCTAGAAGCGTCACTACAAACACGGGTTAGATTCCAGGCTGTATCACAACCGGCCGTGATTTGGAGTCCCATAGGGCGGCGCACAATTGTCCCAGTGTCATCCGGGTTAGGGTTTGGCCAGGGTAGGCCCTCATAGTAAAATAAGAATTTGTTCTTAACTGACTAGCCTAGTTAAATAAAGGTTCAATAAGATAAATAAAAAGGGCACAGGTGTGAGAAGACACTACTAAGATCGCGACAACCACAGACAAGCATATTCGCACTGAGGACACTGTCTGTGATGTCATAATGGCGGTACTCTAGCTTAGTCTCCGTAGTTGCTGTTCTAACGAGTAGAAGCTGTGGAGCAGCCGTCTACAGACAGAGAAGGGGCCAGAACACAGATTGTCTGTCAGGTAGAGAGAGGGGTAGAGAGAGAGAGAAAGGGGATACCTATTCAGTTGTACAACTGAATGCATTCAACTGAAATGTGTCATAATGGCGGTACTCTAGCTTAGTCTCCTGCCGTGGTTGCTGTTCTAACGAGTGGAAGCTGTGAATCAGAGAGGTGCGGAGGGCTCCCTTAAATCGACATCCCCGTCTTCTTGGGTTAACTGCCTAACGAGAGCAAGAGCAAGATATGTTCAGAAAAAGAGTGTGAGGTATAGCCAGTCCCAATTGCATCTTCCATGACATCACATTTTAGTCTTTGCCTGCAGATTTGTACTTAAGTGTGTGTGTGTGTGTGTGTGTGTGTGTGTGTGTGTGTTTATACTGTAATGTCGGCTGTAATTGTGAGAATGTTATTAGCATTCCATTGATGCATTTCCCTCTCTTTCCCTGTCTCTTTCTAGATGATCCCTGCTGGTGGTGTGTATGGTGTGAGAGGAACGTTTTCATGGCAGCATGTGCCAGTGGGTCGGCCATGACACTTTGAGAAAGAACGACTCCTGAAGCTGGACTTCAAAGCAGAGTTCTGTGTTAAACACACACGCATAGACACAAACGTCAAGGTGACAATGGTCTCAGTAATATTTCCTAGGTGAAACAGGATAACTGGTCAGAGAGCCTGTAAACAATAGTAAGACGCCACATAGCCTCAACAACAGGTCTAGGAGCAGCTAGGGATGTGTATCTTTTAAGACGATTAGATACACTATGTGGACAACTGCTTGCCGAACATCTCATTCCAAAATCATAGGGCATTAATATGGAGTTGGTCCCTGTTTTGCTGCTATAACAGCTGGAAAGGCTATCCACGAAATGCTGGAACATTGCAGTGAGGACTTACTTCCATTCAGTCACAAGAGCATTAATGAGGTTGGGCAATGAGGTTGGGCAATGATGTTGGGAATTAGGCCTGGCTCGCAGTCAGCTTTCCAATTCATCCCAAATGTGTTTGTTGGGGTTAAGGTCAGAGCTCTGTGCAAGCCAGTCAAGTTCTTCCACAACGATCTCAAAAAAACATTTCTGTATGGACCTCGCTTTGTGCACGGGGGCATTGTCATGCTGAAACAGGAAAGGGCCTTCCCCAAACTTTTGTAACAAATTTGGAAGCACAAAATTGTCTAGAAAGTCATTGTATGTGGTAGGATGAAGACTACCCGTCACTGGATCTAAGGGGCCCGAACCATGAAAAACAGCCCCAGACCATTATTCCTCCTCCACCAAACCTTACAGTTGGTACTGTGCATTCAGGCAGGTAGCATTCTCCTGGCATCTGCCAAACCCAGATTTGTCCATCGGACTGCCAGATGGTGACACGTGATTCATCACTCCAGAGAACTCGTTTCCACTTCTCCAGAGTCCAAAGGTGGCGAGCTACACCACTCCAGCTGACGCTGAGTTTTGCGCATGGTGATCTTAGGCTTTTGTGCGGCTGCTCGGCCATGGAAACCCATTTCATGAAGCTCCCGACGAACAGATCTTGTGCTGACGTTGATTCCAGAGGCAGTTTGGAACTCGGTAGTAAGTGTTGCAACCAAAGACAGATGATTTTTACATGCTACACTGTTCAGTACTTGGTGGTCCCGTTTTGTGGGCTTGTGTGGCCTACCACTTCACAGGTGAGCCGTTGTTGCTCAGCCGTTAGACGTTTCCACTTCACAATAACAGCACTTACAGTTGACCAGGGCAGCTCTAGCAGGGCAGAAATTTGACGAACTGACTTGTTGGAAAGGTGACATCCGATGATGGTAACACGTTGACAGTCACTGAGCTCTTCAGTAAGGCCATTCTACTGCCAATGTTTGTCTATGGAGATTGCATGGCTATTTGCTTGATTTTATACACAGCAACGGGTGTGGCTGAAATAATTGAATCGACTAATTTTAAGATGTCTCTACATACGTTTGTATATATAGTGTACATGGGCTCCGATACGATACAGGAACCATACGTTTTAGTATAGCGACTCTGCAATTCGTAATGTTTTTTGACCGATACATGCTAGATTTGGATCGGTTTGGTGTCTGTGGACCAATGCAGTCACATCTCAAACATTTGAATAGGGGGCCGATGCATATCGGTGACTTATTACATCCCTAGAAGCAGCCTGAGCAAAGTGATACAGTAAAACAGAGGCCATAGAGTCCAAACAACAGATCCGGGACAGTGGAGGCTGCTGAGGGGAGGACGGCTCATAATAATGGCTGGAACGAAGCGAATAGAATGCCATCAAACATGTTTTCCATGTATTTGATACCTTTCCACTCATTCTGCTCCAGCCATTCCCTCAAGCCCTTCCTCCCCAATTAAGGTGAAAGCAACCGCCTGTGATATAAGATTATTCTTAGGTTCTGTAAAGTGAAACATGCCATAGAGACCCAACAACAGATCCAGGACCAGCCCTTGGGAACGTGAGTAAACAAAATACACAGACTAGGTTCTGGGTGAAGTGGAGAGAGTCAGTGGAACCTCAGGTGCCCTCGGGGAACATTCAACGCTGTCGGTGAGTTTGAGCCTCTGACAGAAACCATCGACCGTTGACTGTACCCTGAGGGTCACTGTTCTCATCCAGGCGGATGAACACACATTCAGAGGTCACGGAGAATCTTCAAGGCACACACACAAACTTGAATCTTAAACACACACTAACCTAAACTTTATCATTCAAGTTACACATGCACAAATGCACAGTGACACACACACAGAGGAGGATTTATCCCATCTCTCTGGTTTGTCGGAAGTCCAGTTGGATCCTCTCTCCTCCTTTCATGAGCTGATGGCTGCGATAAACATTCATTGCTGTCGGTGGGTTTGATGTGAATATAACTCACTGATCAATGAATGAACACTGCGGTTCAAACACTTCGATTACCAATCAATGAAGTGGAATCAAGAGGGTAGGTTCACCGTGTAGCCAATCACGAACAAAGGAGTCGTCAAGAATCCACCCCTTTCTTCCAACCAAAGAGCCTTTCAGGTTTTTGTCAGGTGTATGCCATCCTTCACAATCAATCTGAAACCTTGGCATCATACTTGATTCCAACCTCTCTTTTAAAAAGCATGTGAAAAAGGTAATTCAAATAACTAAATTCAATCTAGCTAATTTCCGATTTATACAAAAAAAATTGACTACAGAGGTAGCAAAACTGTACTTCAAATCTATGATACTCCCCCACTTAACATACTGCTTGACTAGTTGGGCCCAAGCTTGCTGTACAACATTAAAACCTATTCAGTCTGTCTACAAACAGGCTCTCAAAGTGCTTGATAGGAAGCCCAATAGCCATCATCATTGTCACATCCTTAGAAAGCATGAGCTCTTGAGTTGGGAAAATCTTGTGCAATACACCGATGCATGTCTTGTATTCAAGATCCTTAATGGCCTGGCTCCCCCTCCACTCAATATTTTTGTTAAACAGAAAACCCAGACATATGGCAGCAGATCCACAAGGTCTGCCATGAGAGGTGACTGTATAGTTCCCCTAAGGAAAAGCACCTTTAGTAAATCTGCATTCTCTGTGAGAGCTTCCCATGTCTGGAATACACTGCCATCAGACACACATAACTGCACCACATATCACACTTTCACAAAATGCTTGAAGACCTGGCTAAAGGTCAATCAGATTTGTGAACATGGTCCCTAGCTGTGTGTTGCCGCTTTCCATGTTGTCTGTTGTCTGTAGCTTGTGAGGTGTGGAAACACTGTTGCTTTTATGAATTTTGTCTTGCTGCTTTTTGTTCTATGTTGCTCTGTCTGTATGCTACGTCTTGCTTGTCCTATGTTGCTCTGTCTGTATGCTATGTCTTGCTTGTCCTATGTTGCTATGTCTTGCTTGTTCTATGTTGCTATTGTCTATATTGTAATTGTTTTTAATAACCTGTCCAGGGACTGCGGTTGAAAATTAGCCGGCTGGCTAAAACCGGCACTTTTACTGAAACGTTGATTAATGTGCACTGTCCCTGTAAAAATAAAATAAACTAAACTAAACTCCCGAAAACGCTCTCATTCAGTTCCACAGAGTCATTACCTCTCATGCCCCCTCAATTTGATCTATTTGTAGGATAGAAAACAAATATTTATTTCACACATTATTAATTGAAATATGTTGAATATCAGTACCTTCTCTGAAAATGTTGGTGCATGACTACTATGTAGTTGAGTAAGTGTTCGGTGTCTCCTACCAATATGTTCTGTGTTTTGGATTGTTTTCATTATTATTTTATTTGTATTTTTTTTCCTTCAGTGATATTAAGTTATTTATTATTATTATCATGGACCAATATTTGATACATGACTACTGCAGCAGAACTGAATCGAGCATCCCCTCCAGCGACTTTCATTGGTCTTTGCCGGTCAGTCTTCTAACCCTAAACGAGTCCACTTTGACATGACGTCAATCTCTGCGTCTGCATGCTAGCTCATTTCTGCCCCTTAACCGGTGTTAGTAGTGCAAGAGCCATGTGGAGCTAATCTCCGCAGTAATTGCTTCATTCTAAATTGCAACCACACTGGGAATTTTTTAAACACATGGACATTTTTCCAGTGTAGCCACGACCGCATGCACATTTTCTTTAGTCTTTAAAATATCAAAATATTTCCAGTGGAAAGCAGCAGCAGTGATGTCTGGGAGCCCTTAAATGGAAAGCAGGACCCTATGGGCCCAAGTAACACACATACACAAGCTGTACTCACACGCTGTACTCACACACTGTACACACATGGTAGCGACACACACTTCTGTAGACACACACACTGTATACACACCCACCGGTTCCCCAGTACCTCTTTAATTCAAGCTATATAAAGCATCCAGCTGCTTCTCAGCTTCACACAAACTCACAACCCCCTCACACCCCTCTTTCTTATCTGGATTCATTTACAGGCGGGGTGGGGCTCGTCAAAAAAAAAAAAGACATTGGATATGCTGTTTTCTCTTGTTCTTTTTGGGCAGATATAAGCATCGCTAAAGGTGGCTAGTTACATCCATTCAAGAATCTAATTAAAATAAATCCCAAGATTCCGTTACCCTTCCTCACCCTCACAGATAGCCAAACTCTATAGCTGCCATCTTCTGTGATCCACTCTATCCAACAAGAGAATGCAGATTCCCCACCCTCCCAGACCCCAATGTAGCAAACTCCCACAGACATTTGGATGGCAGGCAGCATAACATTATTCTCTCATGTCCCACACAAACACCTAACTCCCCCCCCCCCTTACTCCAGAGCTGTCTACAGTAGCTGTGGGCAGCTCTGTGGGCAGTACATGTGTGGGTCAGCAGGCCTTCTCGGGACACTAAGACCTGGTTCCTTTATAGTAGAGTACAGAGCTTAGAGCCATATGGATAGGATTAGTACATACACACACACACACGCACACACACACACTTCCTGGTTTATGCGTGGTGAATGAAGAAGGCATATGGGAATATGGGAGGAATAAGAGAAGAGATTCTTCAACACACTGTGTTACACTGTAAAATGCATCTGAATGAAGTTAATTGCTTTACTGGCGAAAAAGGGACACACAATTGCCAAAGGTATCGGAGAAATTGGGCATCCAGGAGACTGCCAGTTTATTAACAATGTCTTATTAGCTTTAGTTTAGCTCAAAATATGGTCTATTCTATGTAATCTCACTAAAACAAGGCATTGGATGGGTCGATTTAGAATAAATAAAATATTTATTTTATTTGACTTTATTTGTGTCTTGTGATGTTTTCGTTGGCCTGAGCTTCGGACACCCTGTTCCCGACTCCCTAATCTACAACATGCCTCCACTGGTTTATTGTGTTGGGGCTTCTGAGTCAGTGGATATATATATTATACACAGTGCATTCAGGACGGATTCAGACCCCTTCCCCTTTTCCACATTTTGTTTTGTTACAACCTTATTCTAATTGTTTCTTTTTTAAACGTCCTCATCAATCTACATACAATACCCCATAATTACAAAGCAAAAACTTTTTTAGAATTTTTTGCACAAGTATTCAGACCCTTTGTTATGAGACTTTGAGCTCAGGTGCATCCGGTTTCCAGAAGGACAACCATCTCTGCAGCACACCACCAATCAGCCACTCCTGAGTAAAACAGACATGACAGCCTGTTTGGTGTTTGCCAAAAGGCACCAAAAGGATTCTCAGACCATGAGAAACAAGATGCTCTGGTCTAAATGATGTGACGCTTTGCATTTGGACTGAATGTCACGTCTGGAAGAAACCTGACACCATCTCTACGGTGAAGCATGGTGTTTTAAATTACTCTTTTTTTTTTTTACTGTTTTTGTATTGTAAATATAGGGTATAGTGAGTAGATTGAGGGAAACAATTTTTAAAATTCATTTTAGGATAAGGCTGTAATGTAACAAAATGTGGAAAAAGTGAAGAGGTCTGAATAATTTCCAAATGCACTGTATATATAATATCTGCATTATAAAACTCTTGCAAGCACATGCAGGCCTCACTACTGTCCTGACCACGCGGACACAGCAGTGAATGTGTCTCAACAGAAAGAAAGAAAAACAGAGAGAAATACAGACATGCATTCTCTTGGTGGCGAGTGCACCTACAGGCCTGTGACATGCATTACACACAGCAGGGAACGCACAATGGGGCAGTTGTCACAGGGCCTGACATCATCGAGAGGAGCACAGTGTCATCGGAGAAGAGAGCAAGAAGAGGGATCACCGGTTGGGAATGCCCCAAATGGGCACAGTCCCAAAACTTCAGCCCAGAGCATACACACTACAAAGTAGAAACAGAAAGCATTTGAGTTCCTCACAAATAGACAGGAATACTGTGGTTCTTGGAGCTCAAAATTCAATATAAATTGGCCAAGACAAAAATGACCCTCTTTTCATAGTGACACTCCTTTGGATATGAATTATACTAGTGTTCATATTCTATAAACTCAACAAGTATAGCAATTAACGCAAACATGCCATAAACCCAACAAAAACCCACAAAACAAAATGTTGGTCTTTAAACCCAAATTATATGATTTTGATTGAATGAGGCTCTAGGGTTAGTCCAAAACTGACATGAAAGCCCACTACAAGAGCAACACAAATCCCAGTGTTCTTGGCTGTGATAGCTAGCCCATTGTAGGCTGTGCAACATCACAGCTATGCAGACAACTGTTTAATATCATAAACTGGATGGTTCGAGCTCTGAATACAGATAGTCTGACAGCTGTAGTATATCAGACCGTATACCACGCGTATGACAAAACATTTATTTTTACTGCTCTAATTACATTGGTAATCAGTTTATAATAGCAATAAGGCACCTAAGGGGTATGTGGCATATTGCATCGTGCGTAAGAACAGCCCTTAGCCGTGGTATATAGGCCATATACCACACCCCCCTCGGGCCTTATTGGTTCATTCTACCCGTGTCTCTGCTTATTCTAGCCATGTCTCATCAGTAATGGAAGGATTGTCTGGTCTTTTAATCTGTAAATTACAAAAACGGATAAGACCAGACTTCAAAAACTTGCCCTCATATTCCCGCCAGTGGGGAAGACAAAATGTGCTGGCCACAGATGTTTTAATGAGAAATAAGATGTTATTTTGAGATAACGGAGAGGGGGTACATTAATATTCGGGGCCTAATCTTGATGTTGGGGACAAGCATTGTTGCTGTACACGATGACTTCCTGTGAAATAATGGCTTTTGCTTCCCTCAGACCATGGTAGGAACATAACTGTGTCTTTCAGAGGGGAAAGTTGGAAAAATACTGAACAAAATTGTGTAGGTATCAGGGATGGGGTCCATTTCAACTTATTCAGGAAGTAAAGTGAAATGGAATTGACCCCAACCCCAGTAAGAATATAGCATTGCAGTTATATTATTATATGATTCAACATGGACATGATACACAATAGCTGTTCCGCTAATCGGTGATGTAGCCGCAGTCAGTTTGTAGGTTCATCTGAAATGACAGAAAGTCAGCCAGTAAGACTTCTACTGAGATACATCAGTCAGCCAGTAAGACTTCTACTGAGATACATCAATCAGCCAGTAAGACTTCTACTGAGATACATCAATCAGCCAGTAAGACTTCTACTGAGATACATCAATCAGCCAGTAAGACTTCTACTGAGATACATCAGTCAGTCAGACTTCTATTGAGATACATCAGTCAGCCAGTAAGACTTCTACTGAGATACATCAGTCAGTCAGACTTCTATTGAGATACATCAATCAGCCAGTAAGACTTCTGAGATACATCAGTCAGTCAGACTTCTATTGAGATACATCAGTCAGTCAGACTTCTATTGAGATACATCAATCAGCCAGTAAGACTTCTACTGAGATACATCAGTCAGTCAGACTTCTATTGAGATACATCAGTCAGTCAGACTTCTATTGAGATACATCAATCAGCCAGTAAGACTTCTATTGAGATACATCAGTCAGTCAGACTTCTACTGAGATACATCAGTCAGTCAGTCAGACTTCTATTGAGATACATCAGTCAGTCAGACTTCTATTGAGATACATCAATCAGCCAGTAAGACTTCTGAGATACATCAGTCAGTCAGACTTCTATTGAGATACATCAGTCAGTCAGACTTCTATTGAGATACATCAATCAGCCAGTAAGACTTCTACTGAGATACATCAGTCAGTCAGACTTCTATTGAGATACATCAGTCAGCCAGTAAGACTTCTATTGAGATACATCAGTCAGCCAGTAAGACTTCTATTGAGATACATCAGTCAGTCAGACTTCTACTGAGATACATCAGTCAGTCAGTCAGACTTCTATTGAGATACATCAGTCAGTCAGTCAGACTTCTATTGAGATACATCAGTCAGTCAGTCAGACTTCTATTGAGATACATCAGTCAGTCAGTCAGACTTCTATTGAGATACATCAGTCAGTCAGTCAGACTTCTACTGAGATACATCAGTCAGTCAGACTTCTATTGAGATTACATCAGTCAGCCAGACTTCTATTGAGATACATCAGTCAGTCAGACTTCTATTGAGATACATCAGTCAGTCAGACTTCTATTGAGATACATCAGTCAGTCAGTCAGACTTCTATTGAGATACATCAGTCAGTCAGTCAGACTTCTATTGAGATACATCAGTCAGTCAGACTTCTATTGAGATACATCAGTCAGCCAGTCAGACTTCTATTGAGATACATCAGTCAGCCAGTCAGACTTCTATTGAGATACATCAGTCAGCCAGTCAGACTTCTACTGAGATACATCAGTCAGCCAGTCAGACTTCTACTGAGATACATCAGCCAGTCAGACTTCTACTGAGATACATCAGTCAGTCAGACTTCTATTGAGATACATCAGTCAGTCAGACTTCTATTGAGATACATCAGTCAGCCAGTAAGACTTCTATTGAGATACATCAGTCAGCCAGTAAGACTTCTATTGAGATACATCAATCAGTCAGTCAGACTTCTATTGAGATACATCAATCAGTCAGTCAGACTTCTATTGAGATACATCAGTCAGTCAGTCAGACTTCTATTGAGATACATCAGTCAGTCAGACTTCTATTGAGATACATCAGTCAGTCAGACTTCTATTGAGATACATCAGTCAGTCAGACTTCTATTGAGATACATCAGTCAGCCAGTAAGACTTCTACTGAGATACATCAGTCAGCCAGTAAGACTTCTACTGAGATACATCAGTCAGCCAGTAAGACTTCTACTGAGATACATCAGTCAGTCAGTCAGACTTCTATTAAGATACATCAGTCAGTCAGCCAGACTTCTATTGAGATACATCAGTCAGCCAGTAAGACTTCTACTGAGATACATCAGTCAGCCAGTAAGACTTCTATTGAGATACATCAGTCAGTCAGACTTCTATTGAGATACATCAGTCAGCCAGTAAGACTTCTACTGAGATACATCAGTCAGCCAGTAAGACTTCTATTGAGATACATCAGTCAGTCAGACTTCTACTGAGATACATCAGTCAGCCAGTAAGACTTCTACTGAGATACATCAGTCAGCCAGTAAGACTTCTATTGAGATACATCAGTCAGCCAGTAAGACTTCTATTGAGATACATCAGTCAGCCAGTCAGACTTCTACTGAGATACATCAGTCAGTCAGACTTCTATTGAGATACATCAATCAGTCAGACTTCTACTGAGATACATCAGTCAGCCAGTAAGACTTCTACTGAGATACATCAGTCAGTCAGACTTCTATTGAGATACATCAATCAGTCAGTCAGACTTCTATTGAGATACATCAGTCAGTCAGTCAGACTTCTATTGAGATACATCAGTCAGTCAGACTTCTATTGAGATACATCAGTCAGTCAGACTTCTATTGAGATACATCAGTCAGTCAGACTTCTATTGAGATACATCAGTCAGCCAGTAAGACTTCTACTGAGATACATCAGTCAGCCAGTAAGACTTCTACTGAGATACATCAGTCAGCCAGTAAGACTTCTGCTGAGATACATCAGTCAGTCAGTCAGACTTCTATTAAGATACATCAGTCAGTCAGCCAGACTTCTATTGAGATACATCAGTCAGCCAGTAAGACTTCTATTGAGATACATCAGTCAGTCAGACTTCTATTGAGATACATCAGTCAGCCAGTAAGACTTCTACTGAGATACATCAGTCAGCCAGTAAGACTTCTATTGAGATACATCAGTCAGTCAGACTTCTACTGAGATACATCAGTCAGCCAGTAAGACTTCTACTGAGATACATCAGTCAGCCAGTAAGACTTCTATTGAGATACATCAGTCAGCCAGTAAGACTTCTATTGAGATACATCAGTCAGCCAGTAAGACTTCTATTGAGATACATCAGTCAGCCAGTCAGACTTCTACTGAGATACATCAGTCAGTCAGACTTCTATTGAGATACATCAGTCAGTCAGACTTCTATTGAGATAATAGAAGTCTGACTGACTGATGTATCTCAATAGAAGTCTGACTGACTGATGTATCTCAATAGAAGTCTGACTGACTGATGTGAGATACATCAGTCAGCCAGTAAGACTTCTACTGAGATACATCAGTCAGTCAGTCAGACTTCTACTGAGATACATCAGTCAGTCAGTCAGACTTCTATTGAGATACATCAGTCAGTCAGTCAGACTTCTATTGAGATACATCAGTCAGCCAGACTTCTATTGAGATACATCAGTAAGCCAGTAAGACTTCTACTGAGATACATCAGTCAGCCAGTAAGACTTCTACTGAGATACATCAGTCAGCCAGTAAGACTTCTATTGAGATACATCAGTCAGCCAGTAAGACTTCTACTGAGATACATCAGTCAGCCAGTAAGACTTCTATTGAGATACATCAGTCAGCCAGTAAGACTTCTACTGAGATACATCAGTCAGCCAGTAAGACTTCTACTGAGATACATCAGTCAGCCAGTAAGACTTCTATTGAGATACATCAGTCAGCCAGTAAGACTTCTATTGAGATACATCAGTCAGCCAGTCAGACTTCTACTGAGATACATCAGTCAGTCAGACTTCTACTGAGATACATCAGTCAGCCAGTAAGACTTCTACTGAGATACATCAGTCAGCCAGTCAGACTTCTATTGAGATACATCAGTCAGCCAGTCAGACTTCTATTGAGATACATCAGTCAGCCAGTCAGACTTCTACTGAGATACATCAGTCAGCCAGTCAGACTTCTATTGAGATACATCAGTCAGCCAGTCAGACTTCTACTGAGATACATCAGTCAGCCAGTAAGACTTCTACTGAGATACATCAGTCAGTCAGTCAGACTTCTACTGAGATACATCAGTCAGTCAGACTTCTATTGAGATACATCAGTCAGTCAGTAAGACTTCTATTGAGATACATCAGTCAGCCAGTAAGACTTCTACTGAGATACATCAGTCAGCCAGTAAGACTTCTTCCGACATCTTTCATTGCTTCCTATAGTTACAATACAGCAGTCCTGGGAGTAACAAGACTAGTTCGCACGATATTATTTTGTTTCAAGAACTTATTATTTCCTCACTAGAAGTACATTTTAGGTAAATATACAATATTGCTTCTAAAATATAAACTTACAGTGTGGCCATACAGTGTGGACAACGACATAATTGCTGCTGGGGACGCTGTGTAAGCCTTCCTCTCCCAGGGGGGGGTTAGGGTTCAGTGAAGGACAGAAGAAGGTCATTATGGGATTGTTTGGACCTCTGGGCTTGGCATGGCTGAGCGATGTGGAGGGAAGGGGAGAGGAGTGGTGGAGACACCCACAGCCTAGTCCCAGGCCATTCACAGTGAGTCACATACACATTGTCACAGCCACAGTGAGTCATATACACATTGTCACAGCCCCACTTACACAGTGAGTCACACGGCATGATGGGAAGCCAGAGGACGGTCGATTGGACACATACACAAATGCACACACACCCACACTATATAACAACCAAAAACTCAAGCACACTAATTCAGATATACAGTCTACACAAACCTTCTCACATGATCAGTCAACGATAGAAACCGTGCACACACAAACAATCTGACATCCGACAACAGCAAAGAGGACAGGAACCAAACAGAGAAGCTGGAGAAGCTCAGACATTGCTGGGCTGTAGCGAATTTGGAGTGAAAAGTGTCCAGAAAGAAGAACGTGTTTAAAGAATACCCTGATGTGCTGCTGTTATCGTCCTCACAGTTTCACTTTTCTTCATGTAGGTTAAGTCTCATTGAGACAAATTGTCTTATGCAAGACATTTGTTTAAATTCTTTTATTTTTATTTTTAAACAGAGCCAGAGAGAGGAGAGAGACATCTGACAAGACCCCCGAGGATTGGGCCTTCTGTAGACAGGCTGTGGGCTTGCTTCCACAACACATACCATCCCACACTGCCTCCCTGAGGCCACATTTAACACTACAGGCAAAAAGGGACACCACTTTTGCTGCAACCTCTCACACTAGGAGGAGAGGGGGGTGAATCCAACAAGATCTTATAGTTTCCCTTCAAATTCAACGTATTCTTTTTACACATTTATTCCGCGTGGTTACAGAGTTAATTATAGGGGGTTACAGGGTTAATTCCAGGGGTTTATAGGGTTAAGACAGAAATAACTCAAATGGTTAATAGTTTAGGTATTAATTCCAAATGGTTAAGGTTAGGTTATGGTTTGGGTTATTAAAAACCACAACATGCAAAATTATTTAGAAAACGACGTGCTATTACCATCAAGACTCAAGTATTCTCGCGGCTTGCTAGAGTATTGTGAACTGTGGAAGTGCAGCTCATAAAAATAAAATGATTGCGAGTGTTGAGAAAGATATATCAACTTTCTGGGGTATTTTTCCAAATGTCCGAAATCACCATCTATTTTTGTGATCAGTCTGGTGAATCTGACTGAAATTCCTTTTTATTGTGTGTGGTCAGCGTGCGTGGTTTAGTTAACGTGGTCAGCGTGCGTGGTTTAGTTAACGTGGTCAGCATGCGTGGTTTAGTTAACGTGGTCAGCATGCGTGGTTTAGTTAACGTGGTCAGCGTGCGTGGTTTAGTTAACGTGGTCAGCATGCGTGGTTTAGTTAACGTGGTCAGCATGCGTGGTTTAGTTAACGTGGTCAGCATGCGTGGTTTAGTTAACGTGGTCAGCGTGCGTGGTTTAGTTAACGTGGTCAGCGTGCGTGGTTTAGTTAACGTGGTCAGCGTGCGTGGTTTAGTTAACGTGGTCAGCGTGCGTGGTTTAGTTAACGTGGTCAGCATGCGTGGTTTAGTTAACGTGGTCAGCATGCGTGGTTTAGTTAACGTGGTCAGCATGCGTGGTTTAGTTAACGTGGTCAACATGCGTGGTTTAGTTAACGTGGTCAGCGTGCGTGGTTTAGTTAACGTGGTCAGCGTGCGTGGTTTAGTTAACGTGGTCAGCATGCGTGGTTTAGTTAACGTGGTCAGCATGCGTGGTTTAGTTAACGTGGTCAGCATGCGTGGTTTAGTTAACGTGGTCAGCATGCGTGGTTTAGTTAACGTGGTCAACATGCGTGGTTTAGTTAACGTGGTCAGCGTGCGTGGTTTAGTTAACGTGGTCAGCGTGCGTGGTTTAGTTAACGTGGTCAGCGTGCGTGGTTTAGTTAACGTGGTCAGCATGCGTGGTTTAGTTAACGTGGTCAGCATGCGTGGTTTAGTTAACGTGGTCAACATGCGTGGTTTAGTTAACGTGGTCAACATGCGTGGTTTAGTTAACATGGTCAGCGTGCGTGGTTTAGTTAACGTGGTCAACATGCGTGGTTTAGTTAACGTGGTCAGCATGCGTGGTTTAGTTAACGTGGTCAGCATGCGTGGTTTAGTTAACGCGGTCAGCATGCGTGGTTTAGTTAACGCGGTCAGCATGCGTGGTTTAGTTAACGCGGTCAACATGCGTGGTTTAGTTAACGCGGTCAACGTGCGTGGTTTAGTTAACGTGGTCAGCGTGCGTGGTTTAGTTAACGTGGTCAGCATGCGTGGTTTAGTTAACGTGGTCAGCATGCATGTGTTGGTGCATGTTTGTATGTGCTTTGTTATAAAGAAACTCCTTAACAGGAATGACAACTTCTTACCAGATCTTACATCTGATCACACTCATTAACACTCTGACCCAAACTGTCCGGTCTCTGAGACATACTGTACCTCAACCTTTAAGGTCTTCTGGTCCAACTCTGAAAATTACATTTCCATTGAACCACACTCCAAGCCACACTGTACGCAAAGCACAGTCACTCCTTTGGGCCATGACACATTGTTCATTCCACAAGGCAATGAAGGCATAAGCATCACTGAGCATGGCTCTATACGACTCACTACACAAGCCCCATTTCTCCTGTTGTCGCATTTGTGCCTTTCGTTATGTGGGTTATAGGATGACTCGTTGGTTATATAAAAGTGAAGCGTTTTAATTTGAACAAAACATGTCAGACAGCACTGAAGTCATATAGCCCCAGTCTAACGATTACATCACACTGCCGACTTCTCTGTGGTTGTGTGTGTGTGTGTGCGCACGAGAGAGAGAGAGAGGGGGTAGAGAGAGAGGCGTAGAGAGGGGGGTTAGAGAGAGGGTGGCGGGTAGAGAGAGAGAACGAGAGAGGGGTAGAGAGAGATAGGAAAAGGCAGACTCGTACATTTCCTCAGTGAAAACAATGTACTGAGCAAATATCAAATTGGCTATTACCTAATTATCATACGACAGACCACGTATTCACACTGCACACCCTAATTGACAAACAAACCAAAACAAAGGCAAAGTCTTCTCATGCTTTGTTGATCTGCTATACAAATTGACAACATTATAAAATCCATGTACACAAACAACAAGTGTGCGTGCGGTTAAAATTGGCAAAAAAACACACATTTCTTCCCACAGGGCCGTGGGGGTGAGACAGGGATGCAACTTAAGCTGCACCCACCCTCTTCAACATATATATCAACGAATTGGCGAGGGCACTAGAACAGTCTGCAGCACCCGGCCTCACCCTACTAGAATCTGAAGTCAAATGTCTACTGTTTGCTGATGATCTGGTGTTTCTGTCACCAACCAAGGAGGGCCTACAACAGCACCTAGATCTTCTGCACAGATTCTGTCAGACCTGGGCCCTGACAGTAAATCTCAGTAAGACCAAAATAATGGTTTCCAAAAAAGGTCCAGTCGCCAGGACCACAAATACAAATTTCTTCTAGACACCTTTGCCCTAGAGCACACAAAAAACAATACACACCTTGGCCTAAACATCAGCGCCACAGGTAACTTCCACAAAGCTGTGAACGATCTGAGAGACAAGGCAATAAGGGCCCTCTATGCCATCAAAAGGAACAGAAAATGTTAGGATCAGCAATCAGTGTTAGGACACACCAATTAGGATCTGGATAAAAAATACTTGAATCAGTTAAAGAACCCATTTCCCTTTATAGTTCTGAGGTCTGGGGTCTGCTCACCAACCAATAATTCACAAAATGGGACAAACACCAAATTAATCTCAGCATGCAGAATTCTGCAAAAAAATATCCTCTGTGTACAATGTAAAACACCAAATAATGCGTGCAGAGCAGAATTAGGCCGATACCCGCTAATGATCCAAATCCAGAAAAGAGACGTTAAATTATACAACCACCTAAAAGAAAGCTCTTCCATAACAAAACCATCAACCAAAAGAGAGATGAATCTGGAGAAGAGTCCCCTAAGCAAGCTGGTCCTGGGGCTCTGTTCACAGACACAAACAGACCCCCGGGACAGCAACACAATTAGACCCAACCGAATCATGAGAAAACAAAAAGATAATTACTTGGCAACATTGGAAAGAATTCACAAAAGAACAGCGCAAACTAGAATGCTATTCAAATCAAATCTTATTGGTCACAAACACATGGTTAGCAGATGTTAACACGAATGTAGTGAAATGAAATGCTTGTGCTTCTAGTTCCAACAGTGCATTAATATCTAACAAGTAATCTAACAATTCCCCAACAGCTACCTAACACACACAAATCTAATGGGGTGAATGAGAATATGTACATATAAGAATACGGATGAGCGATGGCCGAGCGGCATAGGCATGATGCAGTAGATGGTATAAAATACAGTATATAGAGTTGAAGTCAGAAGTTTACATACACCTTAGACAAATACATTTAAACTCAGTTTTCCACAATTCCTGACTTTTAACCTAAGTAAAAATTCCCTGTTTTAGGTCAGTTAGGATTACGACTTTATTTTAAGAACGTGAAATGTCAGAATATTAGTAGAGAGAATGATATATTTCAGCTTTTATTTCTTTCATAACATTCCCAGTGGGTCAGAAGTTTACATACACTCAATTAGTATTTGGTAGCATTGCCTTTAAATTGTTTAACGTGGGTCAAAAGTTTTGGGGAGCCTTCCACAAGCTTCCCACAATAAGTTGGGTGAATTTTGGCCCATTCCTCCTGACAGTGCTGGTGTAACTGAGTCAGGTTTGTAGGCCTCCTTGCTCGCACACGCTTTTTCTGTTCTGCCTACACATTTTCTATAGGATTGAGGTCAGGGCTTTGTGATGGCCACTCCAACACCTTGTCTTTGTTGTCCTTAAGCCATATTGCCACAACTTTGAAAGTATGCATGGGGTCATTGTCCATTTGGAAGACCCATTTGCAGTTTGCAACCAAGCTTTAACTTGATGTCTTGAGATGTTGCTTCACTATATCCTCAGAATTGTCCTACCTCATCGTGCCATCTATTTTGTTAAGTGCACCAGTCCCTCCTGCAGCAAAGCACCCCCACAACATGATGCTGCCACCCCATGCCTCACGGTTGGGATGGTGTTCTTCGGCATGCAGCCTCCCCCTTTTTCCTCCAAAGATAACGATGGCCAAACAGTTCTATTTCTGTTTAATCAGACCAGAGGACATTTCTCCAAAAAGTACAATCTTCATCCCCATGTGCAGTTACAAACCGTAATCTGGCTGTTTTATGGCGGTTTGGAGCCGTGCCGAGTGATCATTCAGGTTATGTCGATATAGGACTCATCTTTACTGTGGATATAGATACTTTTGTACCCGTTCCCTCCATCATCTTCACAAGGTCCTTTACTGTTGTTCTGGGATTGATTTGCACTTTTCACACCAAAGTACGTTCATCTCTACGAGACAGAACGCATCTCCTTCCTGAGTGGTATGAAGGCTGCATGGTCCCATGGTGTTTATACTTGCGTACTATTGTTTGTACAGATGAACATGGTACCTTCAGGCGTTTGGAAACTGCTCCCAAGGATGAACCAGACTTGTGGAGGTCTACAATTTCTTTTCTGAGGTCTTGGCTGATTTCTTTTGATTTTTCCATGATGTCAAGCAAAGAAGCACTGAGTTTGAAAGTAGGCCTTGAAATACATCCACAGGTACACCTCCAATTGACTCAAATTATGTCAATTAGCCTATCAGAAGCCTCTAAAGCCATGACAATTTTCTGGAATTTTCCAAGCTGTTTAAAGGCACAGTCAATTTAGTGTATGTAAACTTCTGATCCACTAGAATTGTGATATAGTGAATTATAAGTAAAATAATCTGTCTGTAAACAATTGTTGGAAAAATTACTTGTGTCATGCACAAAGTAGATGTCCTAACCGACTTACCAAAACTATAGTTTGTTAACAAGAAATTTGTGGAGTGGTTGAAAAACAAGTTAATGACTCCAACCTAAGTGTATGTAAACTTCTGACTTCAACTGTACATGTGATATGAGTAATGTAAGACATGTAAACATGATCAAAGTGGCATTAATTAAAGTGACATTGTTAAAAGTGACCAGTGAACCATTTATTAAAGTGTCCAGTGATTGGGACTCAGCGTAGGCAGCAGCCTCTCTGAGCTAGCGATGGCTGTTTAACAGTCTGATGGCCTTGAGATAGAAGCGATCTTTCAATCTCTCGGTCCCAGCTTTGATGCACCTGTACTGACCTTACCTCCTGGATGATAGTGCAGTGAACCGGCAGTGGCTCTGGTGGTTGTGGTCCTTGATGATCTTTTTGGCCTTCCTGTGACATCGGGTGCTGTATGTATCATGGAGGGCAGGTAGTTTTCCCCCAGTGATGCGTTGTGCAGACTGCACCACCCTCTGGAGAGCCTTGAGGTTGAGGGTGGTTCAGTTGCCGTACCAGGTTGTGATACAGCCCAACAGGATGCACTCGATTGTGCATCTTTAAAAGTTTGTGAGTGTTTTAGGTGACAGGCCAAATTTCTTCAGCCTCCTGAGGTTGAATAGGCCCTTTGCCCAGGAACTTAACTTTACTCCGGTCCCTTCGATGTAGCTAGGAGGGTGCTCCCTCTGCTGTTTCCTGAAGTCCACGATTATCTCCTTTGTTTTATTGACGTTGAGTGAGAGATTGTTTTCCTGACACCACACTCCGAATGTCCTCACCTCCTCCCTGTAGGCTGTCTCGTCGTTGTTGGTGATCAAGCCCACTACGGTTGTGTCGTCTGCAAACTTGATGATTGAGTTGGAGGTGTGCATGACCACGCAGTTGTGGGAGAACAGGGAGTCCAGGAGAGGGCTGAGCACACACCCTTGTGGGGCCCCAGTGTTAAGGGTTAGCGAAGTGGAGATATTTCCTACCTTCACCACCTGGGGGGGCGGCCCGTCAGAAAGTCCAGGACCCAGTCGCAAAGTGAGGGGTTGAGACCCAGGGCCTTCAGCTTGATGAGCTTGGAGGGTACTATAATGTTGAATGCTGAGCTGTAGTCAATGAACAGCACTCTTACATGGGTATTTTTTTTGTCCAGATGGGATAGGGCAGTGTGCAGTGTGATGGTGATTGCGTCATTTGTGGAGCTGTTGGGGCGGTATGCAACTGAAGTGGGTCTAGGGTGGCCGGTAAGTTGGCGGAGATATGATCCTTGACTAGCCTCTCAAAGCACTTCATGATGACAGAAGTGAGTGCTACAGGGCAGTAGTCATTTAGTTCAGTTAGCTTTTGCATCTTGAAGCATGTGGGGACAGCAGAGTGGGATAGGGAGCGATTAGATGTCTGTAAACACACCAGCCAGCGGGTCTGCGCATGCTCTGAGGACGTGGCTAGGGATGCTGTCTGGGCCAGCAGCCTGGCGAGGGTTAACAAGTTTAAATGTTTTACTCATGTCAGCCACTGAGAAGGAGAAGGGGGCGGAGTCTTAGTTAGCGATCCGCGACGGTGGCACTGCATTATCCTCAAAGTGGTGTTTAGTTTGTCTGGAAGCGTGACGTCGGTATCCATGACGTGGCTGTTTTGTTTTCGTAGTCTGTGATTTCCAGTAGACCCTGCCACATACATCTCATGTCTGAGACATTGAATTGCGACTCCACCTTGACCCTGTACCGGCATTTCGCTTGTTTGATTGCCTTGCGGAGGGAATAACTACACTGTTTATATTAGTCATATTCCCAGACCTCATTCCATGGTTAAATGCGGTGGATTTAAGTGGTATAAAATGCGCTTTCAGTTTTACGTGAATGCCACCATCCATCCACGATTTCTGGTTAGAGTAGGTTTTAATAGTCACAGTGGGTACGACATTCTCCAATGCACTTATTTATATAAACGCACTCACCGAGTCAGCGTATAGTTCAACGTTGTCCCCGGAGGCTGATCGGAACATATTCCAGTCCACGTAATCGAAACAATCTTGGAGCGTGGCTTCTGATTAGTCAGACCAGCGTTGAATGGTTCTCGTCACTGGTACATCCTGTTTGAGTTTCTGCTTATAAACCGGGACTAGCAAGATGGTGTCATGGTCAGATTTGCCGAAGGGAGGGCGGGGGAGGGCTTTGTATGCATGGTGGAAGTTAGAGTAGCAGGTCGAGAGCATTAGCCCTATGTGTCGTGCAGTCAATATGCTGATAAAATGTAGGTAACATTGATCTCAAATTTGCTTTGTTACAATCCCCAGCTACAGTAAAGCAGCTTCCGGATATATTTCATCACTCATTTTATTTCCAGTTTACTTAGAGTGAAGTGAAGTTCCTTGGAGACCGTCTTGGTGTTCGCTTGGGGGCGAGAATACTCTTGGTAGGTAGAATGGCCGACATTTGATTGTAAGGAATTCTAGGTTGGGTGAGCAGAAGGACTTGAGTTCCTGTACATTGTTATGATGAACAATTATTGGTCTAAAGCATACCCCCACCCTTCCTCTTCCCAGAGAGGTGTTTTCTCTGTCGGTGCAATGCATGGAATGGAGAAGCCCGGTGGCTGAACCAATTCCAACAATATATACCGAGAGAGCCATGTTCCCGTATCTCTGGAAGGCAACCCTTGCTCGAATTTCATCTACCTTGTTGTCAAGAGACTGGACATTGGCGAGTAGTATACTCGGGAGTGGAGAGCGATGTGCCCGTTTTCAATGTCTGACCAGAAGCCAGCTTCGTCAGACTCAGTGAACATAACCTGGCTCTCAAGAGAAGACAGGCTATGCGCACACTGCCCATACAATGAGGTGGAAACTGAGCTGCACTGCCCAATGTATGACCATATTAGTGGCACATATTTCCCTCAGATTACACAGATCCACAAAGAATTTGAAAACAAGCCCGATTTTGACAAACTCCCATATCTACTGGGTGAAATACCAGTGTGCAATCACAGCAGCAAGATTTGTGACCTGTTGCCACAAGAAAAGGTCAACCAGTGAAGATCAAACACCATTGTAAATACAACCCATATTTCTGTTAATTTATTGTCCCTTTTGTACTATAACCATTTTCACATTGTTACAACACTATATATATATATATATATACATAATATGGCATTTGAAACGTCTCTATTCATTTGGAACTTCTGTGAGTGTAATGTTTACTGTTAATTTTTATTGTTTATTTCACTTCTGTATATTATCTACTTCACTTGCTTTGGCAATGTTAACATATGTTTCCCATGCCAATAAAGCCACTTGAATTGAATTGAAAGGATGGGGGGGTAGAGAGAGTGTGCGTGTCTAGGTGTCTCTGTGTGTACTGATATGTGTGTACTAAAATCCATGAGAGAGAAAGTGGTAGTTCAGTGCAACACTGTTCCCTCTTCGCACTGAGCTGTACAGTACTGAAATATTCCCTTCAATCCAGTGTCAACTATTTTGGTTTATTACGCACAACCATGGCCTGTGAGGGGTATTCTTTCCAGTTGGTTAGCTCCAAGCCGAGGGCAGATGGACAATACGGTTACTTCCCAAATAGCACCCTATTCCCTATTTAGTGCACTACACTATAGTGAATAGGATCAGGGTGCCATCTAGCACACACCCTAAGACATAAAGAAGACAATAGAAGCCAGTCACACAATGGCGATCAACTGTGTGGTTTCATAAGAGTAACACTTTACGTGAACCCTTCTGTAACCCTCTCTAAGTTTCTCTTTTCAAAATGGAAGGTAGTGTAGCAATGTACAGTATATTGAATATGTTTTTCAGTGCAGAGCCATGGTCGAGAGATAACGTGTTTATGTGCTGTGAGATCAGAGTTGAATCTGCAATAATAGCATTCAAATAAAAAGTGTTCACAAGGATTTTGTAACTAGGTTTCTGAATGCGAGTGTGTTTTAAGCGTTTAAGCGCATTACATTAACCATATTATTATTACTATTATTATATGCCCACCCATGGTATTAACAGTGCAACTAGTAGCCAAGAAGAAGGGTCTAGCATGTAAGAGGGAATCATCATGGCCTTGCCATACGACTATGCCTCTAAACCAAAGAGTCACCAAGTATTCCCCCAAAACACACAGTCCTGCCCCAAACCCATCCGTTGCCCTGTGCTCCCCACACACATACCCCATAGGGCCAGCAGCACTACACAAAAAAACACTATCAACCCTCACGACAGCCTGGTGCAACCCAGCCTTGCCCACCCCCCAGATTTACCGTCGCATCATACCCTAATCCCATTGGTCACAGCGGCTCAAGGGGGCTATTGGTATTGGCTGGCAGAGCCCTGTCTCCATGGAAACTGAGGGGAATGGAGTTGGAAGCAGACAGACAGGCTGCCTAAGATTATAGGGGAGCCTTTGGGATGGAGAAGCATGTTGTTGTTGTGTTTATGGGCCTCGGCATACAGTGTGTGGAAGAGAGGGGACACAAATAATGTATTTAACAGAAGGGGGTGACGTGTGTGTTTCTTTCTGTGTGTAAGCAAGAGAGATTGGGGTCAAAATGGCTACATTACTACAGCACCTTCTTTTGTTCATCCTTATCTCCTTCTCAATTCGCCTTTCCTCGATTCCTCATCTCCACATCTCTTGTCCTGTCTCATCTCCTTCTCAAAACACATTGGAGGAGAGGTTCCAATCCAAGAAGAGGAACTCAGATCTTCTCCTCCAATACAAGAAAGAGAAAATAAGTATTGAGGAAGATCCCTAGTGGTGCGTCTCAATAGTAAAAAATGGCTCTACCCTCGTCTCCTTTCCTCAATCTGCAGTCTGCACTGATACTCCAGTAGATACCTTTACAGGTGACAGTATGGGTTATTGTAGTTATCCTCTATTCTGCTTTAACCAAGCCTTGTGTTTTCAGATTAGTGCAGATGAAGAAGATAAAACAAGGAGAGGAAGCCAATTTAGACTACTGAGGCGCACCCTGCTTAGTCCTACTTCTCCCCCTTCCTTCATTCCTCTTCTTGGCCTTTCGCTGCCCAAATTTCTGAACTCACTTACACCGATCAGATATTGATTCCAATTCGCAGCATGGGTTCATAAATCATTACTCAGGGGGTTCATTCACAGTAGCAGTGTTTCACCACTCCTCATCAATAAGAATGCTGCTGCCGACTGCCTCTCCGGCCTCTCCTCCTGCTCTCCCCTTGTTTAGTGCTGATGCTGTGGCCTGTTTATGTTAGTGTTGTGGACTGTTATTGTGGGTGAACTAAGGCGGGGATTCAATCTGTCTGCAATGCATGTTTTGATGGCTATGTTCCAATGTTTGCGGAGACCACATTCACAGTAAACGCTGCATCTGTGATAAAGGAATTTATATGTTTAAAGTAATGACTAAAGCATTCCACCCTGAAACCATATAATTGTATGAAATGTGTTAGAGTCATAATTCAATAATGTGTGTGACTAGGCCATTGTGTTACTATTTTGCAATACGAGCTGGGTATAGTTGAGACATTCAAGGCCAACTGAACTGTCGACTTGTGATAACTCAAACCAATAACAGGAAAGAGGCCTCCCCAACCTGGGTAGGGGAGTGGCTGTTGGAGGTGGCTAGGCTTGCAGAAGATAATGAGAAACTACGTGTTAGTATTGTGGAGGGATGCAGCCCGCCTGGGGAGAGATGGAGTTTCTACTGATGTGTGTGTGTGTGTGTGTGTGTGTGTGATAAAAAGATTGTGTTCTCATTTTGAAGTCAGCGTACTCTCTGAATAAAGTATTGATCTATTGCAGACTGGGACTTGTCTAAATTCTTCTATTAACCGGGGCCTTACAACCTCTAGGAATTGGTCAAAGCTTTAGTGAGTGTTGAGTTAACATCATTGGGATTGAAAATTCTCGTGACAATCTGTCGGCTCAATCAGAAATTACATTTAAAATGGCGCATTGTCCAAATCCGTGTTCGGCTTGAATCCTCAGTCCAGAGGAGGATATGCAGGACTGTGAAGTTTAGCATGTCGCTGTATCAGCCACAGAGACACTGACTCTTGATGACAAGATGGATAGAGAGAGTTTGAGCTGTATCTGTAGCTGTAAGAGTCTGATACTGCAGAGCAACTGACAGACAAACAATTCAATTCAGAATTCTCAGAAGGAAAGGTCAG
Source organism: Oncorhynchus nerka (assembly GCF_034236695.1). Lineage (NCBI taxonomy): Eukaryota > Metazoa > Chordata > Actinopteri > Salmoniformes > Salmonidae > Oncorhynchus > Oncorhynchus nerka. The sequence continues at coordinate 14,610,020 of NC_088399.1, read as the reverse complement.
AGGGGACAAAACCTAACTTGAGATCTGTGCAGTTAACTTGAACTTAAATCAAATCGACGACAACAACAACAGATTTGCACAAAATATCTCCTTACACATTTTTATGTCAAGTTGAACTATAATCATAGGTAAGGAGGTGAAGAGAGCAACTTTAAAAAGTCTGCCTCTCCAGCGTTCATCCTTTTGACCCTGGCTATCCAGCCTTGCCAACAAGGCATCTATGGCTCTCTGGATGTCCATCCTCACTGTTAGCAAACAGAGCCCAGCTGAACAGACCATGCTCACCCCTTCACCTTTTGACCCAAACCTCACCCCTTCTCTCCCTCTTCTATCTCAGCAGGGGTGCACACTTCCTGGCTCCAACCCAGAGGCATCATGGGTAAAGTTGAAAAGGTGAAAGAGGGGTTACGGCGGTCAGTGGGTTGTGTGTGTGTGTGTGTGTGTGTGTGTGTGTGTCAGAGATAGAGGAAGGGTCAAAGAAGATGGTGTTTTGAAAGCCACAGTTCCATTTTACAACCGAATTGGGCCCTGGGCCATAAATCTATTATTCCACTCAGGACCAACAATGCTGCCCTTTCTGTGGCCTGGAGAGTTTACAGTTCTGTGGGTGGGGGGTGGGGTCAACTCCCTCCCCCCCTGGCCCTACTGCTTCAGTTAGTCCTGCCTCCCAAAGGTATACAGCGACCACTAATCTACCCAGTGTGTGTGTGTGTGTGTGTGTGTGTCACAGGTGATGGGAGATACGGAGGTTCAAAACTACTAACCTCTTGCTGCCACCCCCCCCTCCTCCTCTGACCTAGTAAACGAGAGAGTAAAAGGAGGGGTAAGGAAGAGAGACTGGAAAAGAAAGAGAGAAGAACATTTGAACTTCATGTGAACCTGTACCTTAACATTGGACTCTCAACCCCTAACCTAACCGTCACCCTGTTGTGAAAGGACAGCAGCAAGCCTGTGGGAATAGCGCTGGTCAAAAGTTCAGATGGTCAAAGACGTTTGAAGTAAGAGATGCATGTCTTTGTGTGTCTGTTCATGTGTACACCATTGCCTATGGCTTCAATTGCACCTCTTGACCCCTTATTTTCACTGATACGGGAATGGAAGACATCATGGATGTTTCAGGAATGAAAGAACTGTGGTTTAAAAAAAAAAATCATCCAGTCGTGGGAATGCAAAATACTGCACAAAAAAAAGTGACCCAGCACTATACTCCTGATGTGTGTTCATGCTTTGTAGAACAGAATTATACAATACTATGTATACCCAGGACGGGACAGCTACATTTGTGACAATTATTATTAGAATTAAGCTTGTGTGCCACAGAGTTTTTATGTAAACTTTGATACAAACAAAAATAAGCCTAATAGATTCCACATTGAGCACATTGCTTCTGACTGCTGTGAATGACCAGTTAGCACCCAAGGCTGTGTAGGGTCAGTTAGCACCCAGGGCTGTGTAGGGTCAGTTAGCACCCAGGGCTGTGTAGGGTCAGTTAGCACCCAAGGCTGTGTAGGGTCAGTTAGCACCCAAGGCTGTGTAGGGTCAGTTAGCACCCAAGGCTGTGTAGGGTCAGTTAGCACCCAAGGCTGTGTAGGGTCAGTTAGCACCCAAGGCTGTGTAGGGTCAGTTAGCACCCAAGGCTGTGTAGGGTCAGTTAGCACCCAAGGCTGTGTAGGGTCAGTTAGCACCCAAGGCTGTGTAGGGTCAGTTAGCACCCAAGGCTGTGTAGGGTCAGTTAGCACCCAAGGCTGTGTAGGGTCAGTTAGCACCCAGGGCTGTGTAGGGTCAGTTAGCACCCAAGGCTGTGTAGGGTCAGTTAGCACCCAAGGCTGTGTAGGGTCAGTTAGCACCCAAGGCTGTGTAGGGTCAGTTAGCACCCAAGGCTGTGTAGGGTCAGTTAGCACCCAAGGCTGTGTAGGGTCAGTTAGCACCCAAGGCTGTGTAGGGTCAGTTAGCACCCAAGGCTGTGTAGGGTCAGTTAGCACCCAAGGCTGTGTAGGGTCAGTTAGCACCCAAGGCTGTGTAGGGTCAGTTAGCACCCAAGGCTGTGTAGGGTCAGTTAGCACCCAAGGCTGTGTAGGGTCAGTTAGCACCCAAGGCTGTGTAGGGTCAGTTAGCACCCAAGGCTGTGTAGGGTCAGTTAGCACCCAAGGCTGTGTAGGGTCAGTTAGCACCCAAGGCTGTGTAGGGTCAGTTAGCACCCAAGGCTGTGTAGGGTCAGTTAGCACCCAAGGCTGTGTAGGGTCAGTTAGCACCCAAGGCTGTGTAGGGTCAGTTAGCACCCAGGGCTGTGTAGGGTCAGTTAGCACCCAAGGCTGTGTAGGGTCAGTTAGCACCCAAGGCTGTGTAGGGTCAGTTAGCACCCAAGGCTGTGTAGGGTCAGTTAGCACCCAAGGCTGTGTAGGGTCAGTTAGCACCCAAGGCTGTGTAGGGTCAGTTAGCACCCAAGGCTGTGTAGGGTCAGTTAGCACCCAAGGCTGTGTAGGGTCAGTTAGCACCCAAGGCTGTGTAGGGTCAGTTAGCACCCAAGGCTGTGTAGGGTCAGTTAGCACCCAAGGCTGTGTAGGGTCAGTTAGCACCCAAGGCTGTGTAGGGTCAGTTAGCACCCAAGGCTGTGTAGGGTCAGTTAGCACCCAAGGCTGGTAGGGTCAGTTAGCACCCAAGGCTGTGTAGGGTCAGTTAGCACCCAAGGCTGTGTAGGGTCAGTTAGCACCCAAGGCTGTGTAGGGTCAGTTAGCACCCAAGGCTGTGTAGGGTCAGTTAGCACCCAAGGCTGTGTAGGGTCAGTTAGCACCCAAGGCTGTGTAGGGTCAGTTAGCACCCAAGGCTGTGTAGGGTCAGTTAGCACCCAAGGCTGTGTAGGGTCAGTTAGCACCCAAGGCTGTGTAGGGTCAGTTAGCACCCAAGGCTGTGTAGGGTCAGTTAGCACCCAAGGCTGTGTAGGGTCAGTTAGCACCCAGGGCTGTGGATGTCACAGTCTCACCCCCATGCCCTAGGGTGCCCTACTTTCTCTCAGTGGAGAAGGGAGACAGAGAGACAGAGAGACAGAGAGAGAAAGTGGAAGGTCAAGAAAGAAAGACTGACAGGATAAAGTGAGAATGTGGGGAATAGTAATTGGGAGAGAAAATGGGAGACAGTGAAAATTTAAAAGATTGAGAGAAATATGTAACGACTAACAGAAGGAGAAAGAAAGACAGATGGGGAGGGAGAGAGAAGGACCAAAATAAAAAACTATAAATAATTTGAGAAAGAAAGAAAAATGATTTAAGAAAGAATGAGAGAAATGAAGAGAGAGAAAGAAAGACACGGCTATGGTTGGAGACTCATGCGGTGGGTGGCAGTGGGTGGTTGGTCATGCCAGTCCTTTGTGGCTATGGGCCCTGGTTGGCTGACGGGGGCCTAACGCGGCGTGACAGCATGACGGAGAGGAAACGCCGCCTGGCCAAATGCGTCCGGACACCTGACAACCCCTGTGAGGCGCTCACCTCACACCCGCTTGGGCCAAACGCCTCCCTTCACACACACACGTGTAGGAGCACAAACACACGTGCATGCACACACACCATCTCTCCTCCTGCACTCCTATTTCCACCTGTCCTTCTCTCTCACCCTCTTCCTTTACTCTCTTACTCAACTTCTTTCCTCCTCATCTTAAGCCCTCACTCCCATCCATCCTCCTCTACCCCTATAAGAAATCTCCATTCCATTGCTCATCCATTTGTTTTTTTAGTTATGTATTTATGTCTTAACTGGTTAGCTCAGCTATGCCACCTAGTAGGAGATTAGAACTGCAGCACTGATCAGAGCGATACAGAGGAGATGGAGAGGGCTAGCTCAGGGTCACATTAAGAGTACAATAGTAACATCAATCATTTTTTGTCCAACTGATTATTGAAGGTATTTTGTCTCTCATGTCATTTTGAATGGACCTAAAGTATCCAAACTGTCCAAAGGGAAAGGCTATAAGAGGCATTTAAGATGACGAGCAAGACTAATAAGCAATGTCTGAGGACATGTGAGCTGTTCTTCGCTATATCAATATTCATTCTTTATTCCTCAGTGAAACATTGATGTCCTATAACTGCCATACTGATGATTCTGAAGTAGACTGTTTCTCTCCTGGCCATGCCCATGTGAGTGCAGCTTTCATTCTTTGACTCCAGCAGTGGTGTGCCTCCCCCTAGCGGTGATCTCAGTCAGTCTCCAAACACATGTGAATTCTACAAGAGTGATGAAACAGTTTTTTACCTTTTTTAACAAGGCAAGTCAGTTAAGAACAAATTCATATTTTACAATGACGACCTACCCTTGGCCAAACCCTCCCCTTGAACCAGGGTCTGTAATGACGCCTCTAGCACGGAGATGTTGTGCCTTAGACCGCTGCACCACTCGGGAGTTGAATTAAATCCATATTGATAGATGATCTAGGAAAGTGCTAACAGTAGAGGCCTACAACAAGGCCTAAAACTACACACTCACATGTACAGTCCTTTCAGAAAGTGTTACAACAATTTACCACACCAAAACTACCAGAGTACGTTGGGAAACATTGTTTTCAACTCACGCTCAAATTCTCTCTTTATAGCTGCTATAAGTTTAGAATATTCTGACAATGTAAATTGATTAACTAATGAATAAAGTTAAATTGACATGGAGGGCTTTAACTAGAATACAGAGCCGTCAGAAAGTATTCATACCCCTAGACTTAATCCACATTTTGTTGTGTTACAGTCTGAATTCAAAGTTAATTTAGAACAATCTCACCCATCTACACACAATACCCCATAATGACCAAGTGAAAACATGTTTACAGAATCGTTTGCAAATTTATTGAAAATAAAAACATAAATATCTCATTTACATAAGCATTAAGACCCCTGAGTCAATACTTTGTAGAAGCACCTATGGCGATGATTACAGTTTTGAGTCATCTTGGGTATGTCTATCAATTTTGCACATCTGGATTTGGGGATTTTCTCCTATTCTTCCTTGACTTGTTAACTGTTTACTCCATGTGTAACTCTGTGTTGTCTGTTCATACTGCTATGCTTTATCTTGGCCAGGTCGCAGTTGCAAATGAGAACTTGTTCTCAACTAGCCTACCTGGTTAAATAAAGGTGAAATAAAAAAATAAAAAGATTTTCACAAGCTCTTTTAAGTTTGCTGCTACATCTATATTCAAGTCTTTCCACAGATTTTCAATGGTATTTAAGTCTGGGCTTTAGCTGGGCCATTCAAGGAATTTCACACTCTTGTTCTGAAGCCATTCCTGCGTGGCTTTAGCTGTATGCTTTGTGTCATTGTCCTGTGGAATGTACACTCCTATTCAAAAGTTTGGGGTCACTTAGAAATGTTGTTTTTGAAAGAAAAGCTAACTTTTGGTCCATTAAAATAACATAAAATTGAGCAGAAATACAGTGTAGACATTGCTAATGTTGTAAATGACTATTGTAGCTGGAAACGGCAGATTTGTTATGGAATATCTACATAGGCGTACAGAGGCAACCATCACTACTGTGTTCCAATGGCACGTTGTGTTAGCTAATTCAAGTTTTTAATTTTAAAAGGCTAATTGATCATTAGAAAACCCTTTTGCAATTATGTTAGCACAGCTGAAAACTGTCTGATTAAAAAAGCATTAAAACTGGCCTTCTATAGACTAGTAGAGTATCTGGAGCATCAGCATTTGTGGGTTCGATTAGACTCAAAATGGGCAGAAACAAATAACTTTCTTCTGAAACCCAAAACACAGGAGTGATGGTTGCTGATAATGGGCCTCTGTATGCCTATGTAGATATTCCATAAAAATAACAAAAATCTGCCTTTTCAAGGTACAATAGTCATTTACAACATTAACAATGTCTACACTGTATTCCTGATGTTATTTTAATGGACAATTTTATCTAGCTTTTCTTTCAAAATCAAGGACATTTCTAAGTGACCCAAAAGTTTTGAACGGTAGTGTAAATCTTCACCCCAGTCTAAGGTCATTTGCACATGAAGCATGTTCTCATCAAGGATTTGCCTGTATTTGGCTCCATTCATTGTTCCCTCTATCCTTACCAGTCTCATAGCATGATGCTGTCACCACCATGCTTCACGGTAGGGATGGTTTTCTGTCTGGTGATGTCTGGTTTTCTCCAGACATAGTGCTAGGCATTCAGGACAAAGAGTTACATTTTTGTCTCATCATTCCCCAGAACCTTTTTCATTATGCGCTCAGTCTTCCACCTGCCTTTTTGCAAACTCCAGGTGTGCGGTCATGTGCCTTTTTCTCAGGAGTGGCTTCCGTCTGGCCACTCTCCCACGAAGCCCAGATTGGTGAAGTGGTGTAGAGACTGTTGTACTTCTGGCTGGTTTTCCCATCTCAGCCAAGAAACTCTGTCATTTTGTCAGAGTGGTCATTGGGTTCTTGGTCACCTCCCTGACCAAGGTCATTCTTGCCCGGTTTCTGTTTGGTCAGACAGACAGCTTTAGGCAGTCTGGGTAGTTCCATATTTCTTTTCCATTTCCCAATAATGGATACCACTGTACTCGTGGAATCTCGTGGAAACACTCTAGAAATAGTTTTATACCCTTCCCCAGATATCTGCCTCTGAGATCTACTGAAAGTACATTGGACTTCATGTTATAGTTTCTGCACGGACATACACCGTCAACTGTGGGACCTTATATAGACAGGTGTGTTTCTTTCTAAATCATGGCCAAACTATTTAATTGGCCCACAGGTGGACTCCAATCAAGTTGTAGTGACATCAAGGATGAGTGAAGGAAACAGGATGCACCCGAGCTCAATTTGGAGAGTCATAGCAAAGGGGTGTGAATACTTATGTAAATGAGATATTTCTGTATTTCATTTTCAATACATTTCCCCCAAAAATCTAAAAACATATTTTCACATTGTCATTATTGGGTCTTGTGTGTAGATGGGTGGGAAAAAAACTATTTAATACATTTTGAGGCTGTAACAACAAAATGTAGAGTAAGTCAAGGGGTATGAATACTTTCTGAAGGTACTGTACCGTAGTAGATAATGGTGAATTTGATTTTAAAATCTTTGATACCTCACAATCTCCTTTTTAACTAAATGGTCAAGCAGGTTTTTACCTAAAATGCATGAACAAAGCTTGAACAAAGCTCATGCTGAGTAACCTCCATACCCTTCCATGGAGAAACCTCAACTACCTCGTACCCCTGCACATTGACTCAGTACCGGTACTCCGTGTACATAGCCTCGTTATTGTTATTTATTGTGGTAGTATTTTCTAACGTTTTAATTAACTATGCATTGTTATGACGGGGATTGTAAAGTAAGCATTTCACAGTAAAGTCTACACCTGTTGTATTCAGCATATAAGACAAATGAAATTGATTTGATTTGAAACATCAATAGAAAAGCACCACTGCAGAGAAAATCAATCACGTTTACAGAAGGGCAGGCGGTTCACACAAACCAAGGAGTACCTGATGAGGGTACATTCTTAAAGGGACAAGATACTACAATAAAAAAAGAGGCCCCTGCCACTATTTTGGTAAACAGCTGAGGGATGGGTTGGAGAAAAGTAACCAATCATAGACAGAGCTACGGCTGCAAAGATTATATACAAATTGTAGTTTAAACAATGTTTTGAGTTTTTACAACATGTTTACAATTAAAGTTAGAATGCAGAGAACGCATTATGCAGTGAATTACTGTAATGTTTCCGTGTCAAGTCATCCCATAAGGGATGGGTTGTCAATTGGAAATTTGACACAAAAATACAATTGCATTAATTCATTCACACAGTGCATATTTGGGGTTCTGAGAGAGTACGAATGATGAACTTACCTCATTAGGCATTTAGAAGATATATATTAATCATTGAAAATATATAATTCATTTAAAAGTAAAACAATGTATGCAGATTGTTTTCATATTTTGATCACCTTGTGCTACTTATTATGTATTGCATTTGAGAGATTCAGAGGACTCAAATACACATTCAGCAGATACACATTCACTTTGTACACAGTTGTGAGCCACAGTTCTGCATGACAATACAGAATGGCACTGGATAGGGAAAGGGAAGGGGGATAACTTGTCAGTTGTACAACTGAATGCCTTCAACTGAAATGTGTCTTCCACATTTAACCCAACCCCTCTGAATCGGGAAAGGTGCGGGCGGCTGCCTTAAATTGACAGTAGCGTGACCAGAGAAATACCACCGTCTATCCGAGGAAAATGTTTGTGCTACATTACAAAACAAGTTTTAAAAAGTATCCCTATGAGCAAAAGACTTTGAAAATCATTTGAAAAGATGTTGTATGGGTTGAAAATAAAAATATATATATCTTGTAATCACTGGAGTTTTTCCCCCAACACAGGTAACCAGAAACTACATTAGGACTCAACACCAGATGGTGCCAGTTAGACTACTGCAACTACAATCCCCCACCAGACAAAATGTCATTTACCACAGTGAACCATTATACTCAGGTTGTAATTCAAATCGAATCTGTGTGTTAAATTACAATTTAACAAGTAGAAGCACGGTAGACACACACACACACACACACACACACACACACACACACACACGACAGATTGGATCTCTGTGCTGAATATATTCTAGTGAAATAAGGAGTCTTTCACTTACCCATCCCATCGTTCGGTTCAGCATGGAGACCGTGGTCCGCATAGAAGCCTGGGAAGAGTGATGGACTTTAGACTTTCACACTATGAATTGAGTTACATTTCTCCAGCTCCATTCCTCAGCTTTGTAGCAACCTAAGTAGCTAGGCTGTTAGGCAGAAACACAAATTCAGTGGCTTTACAGTTCTGAGACGGGAGTAAAACATGTTTTATTTTATATAGCACTTTTCATTAAATATAGAATCTCAAAGTCACTAGAATGTGTTGTTTAAAGATATTCTGTTCCAAGATGTATTTGTACTTTAATTGTTTTGATCCCTACTAAAACAAAGGCGATACTATCATTGTTGCAGTGAGGCTTAGGCTATAATATCCAATATAAAATTGAGCAACACAAGAAATGGTCACTATAAAGCAGACAAGTTAGAAGTCGTATGTTGTGCGAATCAAATAGGACAGTGTGTGTGTGTCTGTGGTCACACTATTAGCCATCCTGCTTCATAATCACATACATTATGTTCTACAATAGGCTCTCTACCTCCCTCCTTTCTCTTTACTCCGACACACGTTTGCCCATCACTCACAAAAATCTATGTCAAAGAATCTCACACACACGCGCCAAACCCCCACAGAGACACACAGCCATGGCCCTCCCCCACCTGGGTAGCAGGGTTAACTGAGTGCTGTCTAGGGAGACCCTGTTGAAAAGAGCCCATCCCTCATAAGTTTCTTGCCCTCTGGGCCCCCTCTGCCCCCTCTCCGCCCCAAAACCTTGTTTGTATTTGGGCTTATACCCTGCTGAGCAGAGGGCGCCTGGGTCCCGAGCTGGACCTTTGCGCATCAGAATGGAAGCGCGCGTGTGCGCACACACACACAAACTCTCTCCCTCCAAAAAAACATCTGCCTAATCCTCTTGTTCCTCACTCTAGGGAAACACCGGAGCCTTTGTCCTCCTCCTTTTGTTGTGTTTAGTTTCCTTTTGGTCCGAGGTCGCCACGCGTCCCCCGCTCCCCCTTTTGGTCCGATGTCGCCACGCTTCCCCCGCTCCCCCTCTTGGTCCGATGTCGCCACGCTTCCCCCGCTCCCCCTCTTGGTCCGATGTCGCCACGCGTCCCCCGCTCCCCCTTGGTGGGCCGATGTCGCCACGCGTGCCCCGCTCCCCCTTGGTGGGCCGATGTCGCCACGCGTCCCCCGCTCCCCCTTGGTGGGCCGATGTCGCCACGCGTGCCCCGCTCCCCCTTGGTGGGCCGATGTCGCCACGCGTGCCCCGCTCCCCTTGGTGGGCCGATGTCGCCACGCGTGCCCCGCTCCCCTTGGTGGGCCGATGTCGCCACGCGTGCCCCGCTCCCCTTGGTGGGCCGATGTCGCCACGCGTGCCCCGCTCCCCCTTGGTGGGCCGATGTCGCCACGCGTGCCCCGCTCCCCCTTGGTGGGCCGATGTCGCCAAGCGTGCCCCGCTCCCCCTTGGTGGGCCGATGTCGCCAAGCGTGCCCCGCTCCCCCTTGGTGGGCCGATGTCGCCAAGCGTGCCCCGCTCCCCCTTGGTGGGCCGATGTCGCCAAGCGTGCCCCGCTCCCCCTTGGTGGGCCGATGTCGCCAAGCGTGCCCCGCTCCCCTTGGTGGGCCGATGTCGCCAAGCGTGCCCCGCTCCCCCCTTGGTGGGCCGATGTCGCCAAGCGTGCCCCGCTCCCCTTGGTGGGCCGATGTCGCCAAGCGTGCCCCGCTCCCCTTGGTGGGCCGATGTCGCCAAGCGTGCCCCGCTCCCCTTGGTGGGCCGATGTCGCCAAGCGTGCCCGGCTCCCCTTGGTGGGCCGATGTCGCCAAGCGTGCCCGGCTCCCCTTGGTGGGCCGATGTCGCCAAGCGTGCCCGGCTCCCCCTTGGTGGGCCGATGTCGCCAAGCGTGCCCGGCTCCCCCTTGGTGGGCCGATGTCGCCAAGCGTGCCCCGCCCCCTTGGTGGGCCGATGTCGCCAAGCGTGCCCCGCTCCCCCTTGGTGGGCCGATGTCGCCAAGCGTGCCCCGCTCCCCCTTGGTGGGCCGATGTCGCCAAGCGTGCCCCGCTCCCCTTGGTGGGCCGATGTCGCCAAGCGTGCCCCGCTCCCCTTGGTGGGCCGATGTCGCCAAGCGTGCCCCGCTCCCCCTTGGTGGGCCGATGTCGCCAAGCGTGCCCGCCCCCTTGGTGGGCCGATGTCGCCAAGCGTGCCCCGCTCCCCTTGGTGGGCCGATGTCGCCAAGCGTGCCCCGCTCCCCCTTGGTGGGCCGATGTCGCCAAGCGTGCCCCGCTCCCCTTGGTGGGCCGATGTCGCCAAGCGTGCCCCGCTCCCCCCTTGGTGGGCCGATGTCGCCAAGCGTGCCCCGCTCTCCCCTTGGTGGGCCGATGTCGCCAAGCGTGCCCGGCTCCCCTTGGTGGGCCGATGTCGCCAAGCGTGCCCCGCTCCCCCTTGGTGGGCCGATGTCGCCAAGCGTGCCCCGCTCCCCTTGGTGGGCCGATGTCGCCAAGCGTGCCCCGCTCCCCTTGGTGGGCCGATGTCGCCAAGCGTGCCCCGCTCCCCTTGGTGGGCCGATGTCGCCAAGCGTGCCCCGCTCCCCCTTGGTGGGCCGATGTCGCCAAGCGTGCCCCGCTCCCCTTGGTGGGCCGATGTCGCCAAGCGTGCCCCGCTCCCCCTTGGTGGGCCGATGTCGCCAAGCGTGCCCCGCTCCCCTTGGTGGGCCGATGTCGCCAAGCGTGCCCCGCTCCCCCTTGGTGGGCCGATGTCGCCAAGCGTGCCCCGCTCCACCTTGGTGGGCCGATGTCGCCAAGCGTGCCCCGCTCCCCCTTGGTGGGCCGATGTCGCCAAGCGTGCCCCGCTCCCCTTGGTGGGCCGATGTCGCCAAGCGTGCCCCGCTCCCCCTTGGTGGGCCGATGTCGCCAAGCGTGCCCCGCTCCCCTTGGTGGGCCGATGTCGCCAAGCGTGCCCCGCTCCCCCTTGGTGGGCCGATGTCACCAAGCGTGCCCCGCTCCCCCTTGGTGGGCCGATGTCACCAAGCGTGCCCCGCTCCCCCTTGGTGGGCCGATGTCACCAAGCGTGCCCCGCTCCCACTTGGTGGGCCGATGTCACCAAGCGTGCCCCCTCCCCTTGGTGGGCCGATGTCACCAAGCGTGCCCCGCTCCCCCTTGGTGGGCCGATGTCGCCAAGCGTGCCCCGCTCCCCCTTGGTGGGCCGATGTCGCCAAGCGTGCCCCGCTCCCCCTTGGTGGGCCGATGTCACCAAGCGTGCCCCCCTCCCCCTTGGTGGGCCGATGTCACCAAGCATGTCCCATCCCCCTTGGTGGGCCGATGTCACCAAGCATGCCCCGCTCCCCCTTGGTGGTGGCTCTCTGACAGAAACACTAAAAGATGCTGGTTAAGTAAGGCTGACGCAGTTAGTTCTGCAATCTGTCTCTTGATTGTCTTTGAGAGAAGATGACCTACTGGGCTTCTATTTTGCTATTAAGGTTTAGCTGACTTCCACTCTGGAGGGAAGAATTTGTGGAGAATCTAGAATTTGCTGACGGCTCCTGTTCATCCAATCATGGGTTTCAGATACCTGGGATAACGTTAGCCCTATTCATCAATGTGTGGATTCAATAAAACTCAAGAAAATAAATGTTTAAACTAAAAGAAACTGGATGTCCTACTGTCAGAGTATACTTTTTTTAAACACAATATTCAAGTACGGGCCATATAAAACTGAACCAAATGTGAAGTAAAAATGTACTAACAAAACAAAGTGTGGATAAACTGTAAATACTCGTGAACAACCTGGAGGAAAAAACAGGGGGGGGTTAAAAAGAGACGTGAAACAAATTGAAATGAATGAGAACCAAAAAATATGACGTTCAGTGTTACTGCTTATGTACTTCCACAAACCAAGAAAATAACGAATATCTATTTTGCTACTCCGGGTGTAATATTCTACAATACAGTAATGGGGGAAAAACTAGAAAATACAGCGAGGACACACAGCATTGAAAGACAGCCAATAGGGGTACACAGTTAGCCTTCACTTGAGAGAGAGAACGTTGAAAAGGAAGCGAGGGACAACAAGAGAGGTCAAAATTAACTGCCATGAGAGTATTCCACCTCATTTTCCGAGGCCCGATGATCCATCTATCCTCATGTTCCAATGGATTGAGCCACTCAAGATCTCCAGTTTACGTCCTTCTACCTCACACCAACATCTTCTCATTCCCTATGGGGCTTGGCAATGGATACAAAACCAGCAGAAAGAAACAGCAACTGATAAAACAATAAACCATGACAAGGAACACCGGTTGAGACCACGCTCAACAAACTCTGTTGTGGAAAACTGTACCATTGTCGCATTTTACAGAGAAATGTGAAAACGAATGGACAAAAGTCAGTGAGTAATGATTGAGCACAGATAACTAGGAAAAAAACATCTAGGCAATTGGCTCTCTCTCGTCATCAAATCTCTACCACAATAAGTACAGACAGCTTTCACTAACAGACCATCATAATGAAAGGCACGTTTTCCATTCTCTATTCTACTCAAACACATCAAATATACACCTATTCCAGTTTATAAGTCAGATTGTGTAAAAGAAACATTTGGAAAACCATGAACAGCTAAATGACAAATAGAACTTATGGATTAAATGTATTCATTTGTTTCCACTATTTGTCCAGACCATGCACAACTTGTATTTTCAACCACTCCACACATTTATTGTTAACAAACTATAGTTTTGGCAAGTCGGTTAGGACATCTACTTTGTGCATGACACAAGTAATTTTCCCAACAATTGTTCACAGACAGATTTTTTCACAAAAATTCACTGTATCACAATTCCAGTGGGTCAGAAGTTTACACACACATATAGATACATACATATATATTTGAAGTGAACACCCTCTACCATCCATCTGTACTTGCAATACTTAAGAAAATGTGTTTTTAGTGGCAGTCTGGTTAAGAGGTAGTGCTACAGACTTTCTGGACCACACATTCATCCAAAAGCTCACTCAACTGGTCCTCTCTTACATGCACCACTTTCTATCCAACCCTCCTAATTACAATTTATCTCCAATCTTCACCATTGTCTGAAAAACATATATATATATATATTTTTAGTGGAAAGGGCAGAACTAATTACGCAACAACCATTTTTTTTTTGAAAATGTTCTTTCTTAAATTCCCTTCAACCACAGTGCTTATCAGAGTGGATGTTGTTCTCCAGGACACACACTCACCCATCATGATGACTTTCTGTCAGTGTAGTTGTTTCCTCAAGACTCCCTCCGACACCATCTGCACTCAACACTGAATAGTGAACACTGCCCTCTGTCTAGCTGGGTCTGCCCTGCCGACTCACATAATCACTCACTCTCTCACTCCAATTGACTCTAATCATCAGTCAGGCAGGATTCTGCTGTCTCGGGTGATGGGGGTGATGGAGACCCCCTTCCCATGCACACACACACACCAGCTGCCCGTTTCTGAGCCGACGCGTGCCGGCTGCCCCCCGACACACTCCAACGGACAGCAGCATATGTTCTTTCAGAAAAGCGCGCGCAAGACAGACTTCCAAAGAAGACACATACAGCAGAGAGCAACCAGCAAATAATCTTATTGACTTCAGCAGAGCAACTCTTCCTTGAAAAAGGATGAGACTAAACACAAGACAACATAATACATGTTTCTGACCATCACACAGACAACAGAGGACAAAATGGCACAGAATTGATTATGTTTCCTCCATGCATCGAAAATGTGAGTGTTGCCATCTAACACCACCAAGTGATGCCGAAACGTTGGTGTTTAACCCAACTAATGGAGGTTACATGAGCTCCCGAGTGGCGCTGTGGTCTAAGGAACTGCATCTTCGTGTTAGAGGCGTGACTACAGACTCTGGTTCGAATCCAGGCTGTATCACATCCGGCCGTGATTGGGAGTCCCATAGGAAGGCGCACAATTAGCCAAGCTTCGTCCAGGTTTGGCCGAGGTAGGCCGTCACTGTAAATAAGAATTTGTTCTTAACTGACATACCTACTTCAATAAAGGTTAAATTTATTGAAGGTTGAATATAGGTTGAAATGTATTACATTTTTAAATGTAAATTTTTAATTACATATAGAGCAGCAACATCAGCCCCTTGGCCCTTTTGAAGGACTTCGGATAAAAAAAAATATATTATATACACAAACAAACACACAGTTGAAGTCGGAAGTTTACGTACACTTAGGTTGGAGTCATTAAACCTCGTTTTTCAACCACTCCACAAATGTCTTTTTAACAAACTATAGTTTTGGCAAGTCGGTTAGGACATCTACTTTGTGCATGACACAAGTCATTTTCCCAACAATTGTTCACGGACAGATTATTTCACTGCATCACAATTCCAGTGGGTCAGAAGTTTACACACACTAAGTTGACTGTGACTTTAAATAGCTTTGAAAATTCAAGAATATTATGTCACGGCTTTAGACGCTTCTGATAGGATACTTGACATAATTTGAGTCAATTGAAGGTGGATGTGGATGTATTTCAAGGCCTAAGTTCAAACTCAGTGCCTCATACCGCTCAGGAAGGAGACGCGTTCTGTCTCGTACAGAATAACGTACTTTGGTGCGAAAAGTGCAAATTAATCCCAGAACAACAGCAGAGGACTTTGTGAAGATGCTGGAGGGAACAGGTACAAAAGTATCTATTTCCACAGTAAAACCAGTCCTATATCGACATAACCTGAAAGTCCTCTTAGAAAGGAAGAAGCCACTGCTCCAAAACCGCCATAAAAAAGCCAGACTACGGTTTGCAACTGCACATGGGGACAAAGATCATACTTTTTGGAGAAATGTCCTCTGGTCTTATGAAACAAAAATAGAACTGTTTGGCCATAATGACCATTGTTATGTTTGGAGGAAAAAGGGGGAGGCTTGCAAGCCGAAGAACACCATCCCAACAGTGAAGCGTGGGGTGGCAGCATCATGTTGTGGGGGTGCCTTGCTGCAGGAGGGACTGGTGCACTTCACAAAACAGATGGCATCACGAGGCAGGAAAATTATGTGGATATATTGAAGCAACATCTCAAGACAGGAAGTTAATGCTTGGTCGCAAATTGGTATTCCAAATGGACAATGACCCCAAACATACTTCCAAAGTTGTGGCAAAATGGCTTAAGGACAACAACGTCAAGGTATTGGAGTGACCATCACAAAGCCCTGACCTCAATCCTATAGAACATTTATGGGCAGAACTGAAAAAGCGTGTGCGAGCAAGGAGGCCTACAAACCTGACTCAGTTACAAAAGCTCTGTAAGGAGGAATGGGCCAAAATTCACCCAACTTCTTGTGGGAAGCTTGTGGAAGGCTACCCGAAACATTTGATCCAAGTTTAAACAACTTAAAGGCAATGCTACAGAATACAAATTGAGTGTATGTAAACTTCTGACCCACTGGGAATGTGATGAAATAAATAAATCATTCTCTCTACTATTATTCTGGCATTTCACATTCTTAAAATAAATTGGTGATCCCAACTGACCTAAAACAAGGAACACGCAGTCAAAAGTTTGGACACTCATGCAAGGGTTTTTCTTTATTTCTTACTATTTTCTACATTGTATAATAATAGTGAAGACATCAAGACTATGAATTAACACATATGGAATCATGCAGTGACTCAAAAAAGTGTTAAACAAATTCTTCTGATTCTTCAAAGTAGCCACCCTTTGCCTTGATGACAGCTTTACACACTCTTGGCATTTTCTCAACCAGCTTCACCTGGAATGCTTTTCCAACAGTCTTGAAGGAGTTCCCACATATGCTGAGCTCTCGTTGGCTGCTTTTCCCTCACACTGGGGTCCAACTCATCACAAACCATCTCAATTGGGTTGAGGTCGGGCGATTGTGGAGGCCAGGTCATCTAATGCAGGTACTCCATCACTCTCCTTCTTGGTCAAATTGCCCTTACACAGCCTGGAGGTGTGTTGGGTCATTGTCTTGTTGAAAAACAAATGATAGTGGGACTAAGTGCAAACCAGATGGGATGGAGTATCGCTGCAGAATGTTGTGGTAACAATGTTGGTTAAGTGTGCTTTGAATTCTAAATAAATCACAGACAGTGTCACCAACAAAGCACCATCACACCTCCTCCTCCATGCTTCACGGTGGGAACTACACACGCGGAAATTATCCGTTCACCTACTCTGTGTCTCAAAGACACGGCAGTTGTAAATCAAAAATGTCAAATTTGGACTCTTCAGACCAAAGGACAGATTCCCACCGGTCTAATGTCCATTGCTCGTGTTTCTTGGCCCAAGCAAGTCTCTTCTTCTTATTGGTGTCCTTTAGTCGTGGTTTCTTTGTAGCAATCAGACCATGAAGGCC
The DNA here is from genome assembly GCF_034236695.1 of Oncorhynchus nerka. NCBI lineage: Eukaryota > Metazoa > Chordata > Actinopteri > Salmoniformes > Salmonidae > Oncorhynchus > Oncorhynchus nerka. The sequence goes on along the minus strand of NC_088399.1, from coordinate 14,593,025 downwards.
TGATTCACGCAGTCTCCTCTGAACAGTTGATGTTGAGATGTGTCTGCTACTTGAACGCCGAAGCATTTACTTGGGCTACAATTTCTGAGGCTGGTAACTAATGAACATATCCTCTGCAGCAGAGGGAACTCTGGGTCTTTCTTTCCTGTGGCGGTCCTCATTTGCCAGTTTGGTCGTAACGCGTTATGGTTTTTGCAACTGCACTTGAAGAAAATGTAAAATTCTTGAAATTTTCTAGATTGACTGAACGTCATGTGTTCGATCGGTTTCAAGTCTGGGCTCTGGCTGGGCCACTCAAGGACATTCAGAAACTTTTCCCGAAGCCACTCCTGCATTGTCTTGGCTGTGTGCTTAGGGTCATTGTCCTGTTGGAAGGTGAACCGTCGCCCCAGTCTGAGGTCCTGAGCGCTCTGGAGCAGGTTTGCATCAAGGGTCTCTCTGTACTTTGCTCCATTCATATTTCCCTCGATTCTGACTAGTCTCCCAGTCCCTGCAGCTTAAAAACATCCCCACAACATGATGCCGCCACCACCATGCTTCACCGTAGAGATAGTGCCAGGTTTCCACCAGACGTAACTCCTGGTATTCAGGCCAAAGAGTTCAATCTTGGTTTCATCAGACCAGAAAATCTTGTTTCTCATGGGCAGTGTCTTTAGTTGCGATTTGGAAAACTCCAAGCAGGCTGTCATGTGCCTTGTATTGAGGAGTGGCTTCCGTCTGGCCACTCTACCATAAAGGCCTGATTGGTGGAGTGCTGCAGAGATGGTTGTCCTTCTGGAAGGTTCTCCCATCTCCACAGAAGATCTCTAGAGCTCTGTCAGATTGACCATTGGGTTCTTGGTCACCTCCCTGACCAAGACCCTTCTCCCTTGATTGCCCAGTTTGGCAGTTCCAAACTTCTCCCATAGAAGAATGGAGGAGGCCACTGTGTTCTTGGGGACCTTCAATGCGGCAGACATTTTTTTTTATACCGTTCCCCAGATCTGTGACCCGACAATCTTGTCTCTGAGCTCTACGGACAATTCCTTCGACCTCATGGCTTGGTTTTTGCTCTGACATGCACTGTCAACTGTGGGACCTTATATAGACAGGTCTGTGACTTTTCAAATCATGCCCAATCAATTGAATTTACCACAGGTGGACTCCAATCAAGTTGTAGAAACATCTCATGGATGATCAATGGATTCTCATAGCAAAGGGTCTGAATACTTATGTAAATAATGTATTTCTGTTTTAAATACATTTGTTAATTTCTAAATACCTTTTTCGCTTTGTCATTATGGTGTACTGTGTGTAGATTGATGAGGGGGACAAAATCATTTTTTATCCATTTTAGAAAAGGGCTGTAACGTAACAAAATGTGGGGAAAAGGAAGGGGTCAGAATACTTTCCGAATGCTCTGTATGTTTACTTTTGGGGAAACTCAGTCGAGGTCTCCACTTACTGTTGCAATTTAGAATAGTAGAATACACAACGGGCAATTTCAAAATGTGAATCCCAAGTATTTCTCTTGTTATGTCAGTCACTGATAGTCACTCAATTAAGCCATGTCACCTAACATGTTTTTAGATTGGTAAAGTATTTTACCGACCAGTTATTTAAACGTAATAATCATGGTCGAATGCATGTGTTTGTACGCAGACCTGGGGGCAACTACGGCCCCTCATGATGAATTCAGATCCACCCCCATCAAAGTTGCCCATCCCGGATATAAAGTGTGTTACTATTTTTATAGCCTACAGCTAACTCTCCGTTAGTCAGCACCTCTACTAACTTATTGGGATGTGCGCCAGCTCATGCTTTTCACTAATCTAACAACATCTTCAGCACCACCCAGCTCCAGTACCACCCAGCTCCTACTCCAATTATGCACTAATGGTGCCTCCCACTGGAACCAAGAACAACCAGTACATTGGAAAGAGATATGACAGAATCAACATACCATAACCCCCTCATAACATTTAGTATAAAATGAATTAAGTAAG